>NW_022436989.1:12747563-12847576 GCF_009761245.1 Sapajus apella | reverse complement strand
AGGGAGAGGGAGGGAGGAGGGAGAGGGAGGGAGGAAGGGAGGAGGGAGAGGGAGGGAGGAAGGGAGGAGGGAGATGGAGAGAGAGAAAAAACCCAGCCTGCTGGCAAATGAATGCAGCAGGGATGATGTCATTGGAACAGTTGGAGGAGAGAGGAGAAAAACAACTCCGAGCTGTGCTAATCCTGTTTGCTGCCCTGAAGGGAATGGAAGGCGGCCAAGGCAGGGAGTTCTGGGAAACCATATAAGGATGCCAAACAAGCATTGCCGCCAACATTAGGAACTGACAGCTTTGTTCTTTGTAACTTGGCTGCCCGCCAGAGGCCTCATTTCAGCTCTGCGGCATGATTACCCTGGACAGCCGCCAGCCCCGCGCTGAGAGCGCCTTTTCTTCTCTCCGAGCTTTTTTTTTTTTCCTCTTTCCCTCTGCCAAACATGCAGCAGTTACCATGGCAGTGGAAAGTAAAGTTTAAAAAAAACACAACAAAGTAGAGAGGCACGCCTTTATCCAGATGTGCCACATGAGCAGACAGAAAAGGCAGTTCACCTATTCATCGGGGCCTTTGACTGCAGAAGAAAACACTGGGGCACTGGCTGTCAAGTTCGGGAGGGAGGTGACTCCAGGGTAAACAGAGCAGTGAGCAGCCCTGGCTGCAGACAGAGAGGGGCTGGCTCCCAGGCCTTGTTTTCCTTCTCCCTCTCTCCCTTCCTGAGGCATTGTGGAGTGCGTAATGTGAAACGGAAAATGTCATGATTTCCACTGGGAATGTGTCCACGGTTTTGAGAAAGCTCCAGAAACTCAGGTCCATAAAGCATTGAGGGGAGGAGGAAGGGAGGGAGGGGAAGGGGCGGTTACAGTGCCCTCTGGTCACCAAGGTGAACCCAGTGAGCAGGAGCCAGCCCGTGGCCGTGGCCAAAGCCTCTGCCCGCTGCTGGAGCTCGGCCAGGCCGGCGTCCTCGGGTTGCAGGCTGTGCAGGGGTCCTGGGTCCCACAGATCCCTGGGTCCCGAGGGACAGGGATGTTCCCTTTTCCCCTCCGAGGTACAGCCAGTAGTCTGGCTTTACAGGGGGACTCTGTGAAGAGTCCAGTTCCCTATTTTTAATCGGGTTCGTTTTCCACCTGCTTAGAAAGTGGAACATCTCCTGGGAGGTGACAAGTCGTGATCAAAGGCAAGGCTCCAGGCCGAGTTGCAGGTTTCCGAAGCAAAGGTCACTTAGAAATGGAGGCTGCACGGCCAGCTTCGCCCCGCTGCAAAATCCGACACTCCTCACCCTCAGGGTTCAGCCAAATTCTCGGAAAGGTCTCTTCTGATTCTAGAAGGTGCTGCAGCAAGAGCTGACTCGGCCATTTCCTGGCCCCTTTAGTTGGAAGACGACAGAAAGGCGGAAGCAGGGACTGCTATCATGAGGCCCATGGCAGCCTCCCTGTAAAACAAACTGGCACATTGTCACCTTCAGATGGACCACAGCTGGCCCTCCGAAGAGCCCTCTTTTGCCTTTCCAGAGTGTGCACAGTTGTGTCCCGTGTGCAGGGAGGGGACAGAGCCACCAGGAGGGTCAAGGTCGTGGAGGGAAACACTGGCAAGTGGGAGATGGACCCCAGAAGTCCCTCCTCCTCCTCCCTACTTTGATTACAGGCCTTGGCTGCCTTGCTCAGGCATTCCCAGCTCAGAGTTGGGTCTGCACTAAGTTAAACCACAGAGGACCCTATTGGGGTGGGGGCGAGGGGACTTGATTGACCTCCTTTGGGGAGGTTGCAAAGCAGACCCGTTCCCGCCCTTGTTGACTGGAATGAATGTCCAGGACTTCCCCGGGCCCCACACACCCTGGCTGACATCCGTGCTGAGGACATGGCCGAGGAGAGCTGGAAGAAGGAGAGGAGGGGAGAATCGTGCACCAGTTCCCATGCAAACAGGACCCACAGGCTCAGGGTCCCCAGAGGATGGCAGAGCCAGGGAAGACTGGGAGCTAGGGGCCAGACAGGGGCACACTTTTGCCTCAGGTTGGGGAGACAGTGCAGACAGAAACTTGTGGCTGGGCAGAACTGATCTAAAGACAAACTTCAGTTTCTTAAGAAAAGGCTCCTGTCTGGAAGCAGAGCCTGACGTGGCTGTTGTCCCCTTTCCTTAACCTGCAACTCAAAACTAAGGGCAAGTGGATCCCTCACCTCAGACACAGGAACAGCCTCTTAGAGTGTGCTGAAGCAGCTACCCAGAGTGAGAGAGGGCGACTGACTTTGGAGCTGATGCCCGGGTCAGGGCCTGATGGAACCACATCCTTGTCCTTCATTCCCAGCTCCTGGTGACTTTCTAGAAGCAACACTGAGTTCGGCGCTTGGTGCCCCTGGGGCACAGCGTGTCTGAGCCTAACCCCACGGCTCCCCTTTGCTCAGCTGGTCTTCCCAGGTACTGCCTGGAAAACCAGCCTCTGGCAGAGATGTCTGGGCCTGCCCTTCCCACCTCCACGAGGGGGGAAATCTGACTCTCTGGGCCTTGTTTTCAGAGTTCCAGTGTTCTCTCTCACAGCCTGTAAGTGGAGAAGGGCAAGCTGAAGAAGGAACAGGTCGTTTTCACCGGGGGAAGCCGGCAGCTTGTGTAGTGCTCCCAGCTTTGCTGCGTAGTGGGTTCATCCAGCCCTGAGGACACAAATTTGGTTCCCCCAAAAGCTCCCTGAATTCAATGGAGTATGTATGAGACTGCGGAAAACCCATTACCCTCCCTCACACATGAATGCTGCTCTCCTTTTAGGCTTGTCAGGCAGACTGAAGAGGAGGATCCTAAGGGACTTTTCTTTCCTGAGAAACCCAAAGAAAGCAACAGCAGATCTGTAGCGTGTGGGGGAAGGCGGCAGGGGAAATGTATTTTCAGTAACAGAGACCTAAACCAGAAACTATTTGCAAACAGGTGACCTGCTGAAGTTCTCCTGTGATCTTTCATTTCTAGTGCTGTTTTTTCCTCCTCATTAAAAAGCCCAATTTAATTTTTTGCTTCACCTGCATGGTAAAAATAATTACATACAGACATTAAAGCTGCCCTAAAAATCAATGTACAGAGAGGTTCCGCCTTTGCTGGTAGTCATCACAGGGCCTGTTGGCCACAAATAGAAAGCATTTAAAAGACTTCTCTTTGTAGACAGACAAGTGAAACTAGTCACCAGCCCTGTCGCTGAAGAGCAGCCTGTGTATGTTAGCGAAAGTCAAGGGTCAGAAAGGAAGACGCGGCTCTAAGGGATTTCATGATGTCCAGGGCCCTGTTTCCTTATTGGTGAAATATACAAGGGCTGATCACCATGATAGAACACTAACTTCAGATGCGGAGCCTCCAAGCCACTGCTGCTGCCTTAGCAGACACAAGCATTCTTTTTTATTTCCTGGAGCTCAAGCCGGAACCACAGAGGGCATAAGGAGAACACTGGAAGGCATGGCTGGCCTCAGGCCCCCGCCCTCCCGTCCGCACAGCCATCTGACCACAGCCTCCTGCAGACAGCTGTCCTTGGACTCCCAGGGCTGCTGGGGCTCAGGACAGGCTGTTTGCACGAAGAGGGTCTTTACAGCTCCACCCAGAGGGGTTTGGAGAGTGTCAGGTTGCGCCAGGAGATGGGAAGCTCTTGCCATATTAGGATCCAAATAAGTATTTAGGAGCCTGCAAAATCAGCTGGGCCCTAATCTCCTCTCCAGCTGTTTCTAAGAGAGGTGATTTGAAAATCTGTCACTGAGGAAACTGGCTGTGAGGATTTTTAAGAGACTTGGGAGTCTGGCTCATGTTTGAATGTTTGTGATGTGACATGCCGTATCCTGCGTCTTCCTGGTACAAGGTAGATCAGCGGGTGCACCATCAATGCGTGTTTGGGTAGTCCTAGTTAAATGTATTCCACCTGGACGCCTCTAGGATTAGTCAACAGGTTCATTGCTTTCATTGTTTACCGTTGCAACAAGGCCTGCCACTGCAAGACAGAGAGGAAGGGCTCCGCCACCCTTGTGTGTAAGGCTGTGTGGATACCTCATGACATCTCGGAAGGCCACAGGGCTGCTGCCAACATTCACCTTAGGTTGACATGGCCAAGATCACAGAGCTAATGAATGGCGATGTTGAGCCTAGACCTTGAGTCTCTGGAGTCCTCTTGCGGGGCCCTGGGTGTTGCCGGGGCATCTCTGAGGTGGGTCAGAGGGAACCTGCAGGGGACACTCAAAACCCTTCGGTCCCTGCTCCTTCCAGACTCTGGCTTCTTCCCCAAAGAAGCCCAGCCCAGAATCCCAGTAGAAATATCTCATGTGACTGCAAGCCAGGCCCTGATCTTAGGTTGGCTGCTGGCCCTTTTGCATGTTTCACTAAGAGCAGCGGCGTTCTTTCTTGCCACTGAGTGAGTCCTGGTGCATAAATCTGTGCTGATGTCACCCAGTGCCATCACCTGCCTGTTCATGATCTTCCTGAAACAAGACCCTCACCTGCCTGCACAGGGGGGCCATGAGGTCTTGGGACCCGAATGAAGCCCTCACTAAATGAGCCTCCCTGAGGTGCCAGGTCCACTGCTCAGTGCCAGGGCCTGTCCATTCTTCCTGCTAGCCAAAGGCTGGCTTCTCAAGCCACTGGATGAATGGAGAACTTGGAGACATTGGACAAGTCACATACTTCTTTGATTGCCTCAATTTCCCCATTTTCGCAGATGGCATCCCTAAAGCATTTGATTCCACCATCAAGTGTGAGAGCTATAGGAGGTAAAATTTTCCAACTGCTAATCACCCACGGTAATGCATGCTGAACGAACAGTGAAGAGGGCAGGCATCACTGGCATTCCAAAACGGGAAGCACTCAGGAACTCTACTGGAGCATGGCTGCCCTCTCCGCATGTGCACTGCTGGACTGAGGGCTTGGTTTACCCATCTATTCCACACGCTTGCAGAGGTGTGCTCAAGCATGACTGAAGTGACTTACTGCTCATGTGTTGCCTCGTGTGTCATGCTTTGCACCCAGTGAGCTCTCTGAGGACAGGGGCTGCATGTTAGGACATTTTCCCCAGTGTCTTCATAGAACCTGGCAAGACACAAGGCCTTGTTGGAAGTGCCAAACATCTAGTATTCTTTTTTTTTTTTTTTTTTTGAGACGGAATCTCGCCCTGTCACTTCGGCTGGAGTACAATGTCATGATCTCGGCTCACTGCAACCTCTGCCTCCTGGGTTCAAGCGATTTTCCTGCCTTGGCCCCCCAGTAGCTGGGATTACAGGCGCACACCACCACATCTGGCTAATTTTTACTTGTGGCAGGATCTCACTATGTTGGCCAGACTGGTCTCGAACTCCTGACCTCATGATCTGCTGCCCTCGGCCTCCCAAAGTGCTGGGATTACAGGCATGAGCCACTGTGCCCGGCCACACCTATTCTTCATCAGCAGAATGGATGAGCCCTGAAAGGCATGTGGTCAAGCTGTGCAGTCTAAACTCGGGGAAGTCCTGGCAGCGGGCTCCAAACTCCTGCTTCTCAAGAAGCAAGCTGAGCCTTAAGGACGGCTGAACATGCGGGCAGTCTCAGGGCCACACAAGCCCACCTGAGCAGTTGCTCTCTGATGGCTCACTGAGCCATGCACCTTCCCAGCGAGGAACAGGCCTGCAAGCAGACCAGAAAATGCCCCATTCAGCCATGCTGTTTAGTCACGGCCCATCTGGAGCGTTTAATTATGCTCACTGTGACTTTTATTGCAATGGCACGCACATTTACATCACTTTATGTCCAATAACAGTAGAGAGGTTAGTTGGGTTTTTCTGTTTTTTGTTTTTTTAAGATAATGAGAAAAGTCTCTAATATTTAGCCAAAATGTATCCTTGTGGCTGGTTTAGATTTTTGGCGAAATGATACCATACATAATCAGAAGAAGGCAAACGTGCATATTATCTGTATCTCATAACTGCATGAGATAACATAAAACTGCAGGAAGTATCAAGCATAAGAATAAACACAGTCTATTCAAGCCAGCATGGCGTCCCCTGCCTGCCAGGGAAACACCCTTCTGTGGATTAGGATGAGCACACTGGCAGAGACACACCCTGCAGCTGCATCTGGCAGAGGCTGGGCCCCAGCTCCTGCTCCTTAACCCACAGACCACCTGAGTGTCTACGTGGTGTCAGCTGGAGTTTAGGTTAGGCAGGTGACATGGCTCCCGAGAAAGTCACAGGCTGGCTTCTGCTGCAGAGATTTGTGTCCAATTCACGCTTGTTTGTTGTCTGTTAACTCTATATGAAGCCACGGCAAAGGGGAAGCGATGCTAGAGAGGTCACAATCTAGTGGGGTCAAGATAAGAGATGAAGCCAGCAGGCCTGACCTCTGGATCACTCTATTTGTAAATATGACGCTGGATTAAGGGGAAGAGTGCCTAGTCTCCAGGAGAGGGTTCCTGCTCAGGCCTGCCAGGTATACAGATGGGCAGAGCTGTGGTCCTTGTCTGCAGTAACCTCAGAGACATTTATTCCAACACCTGCACATCAACTCTCCGCAAGCGTGTTCTGCCTGGCCCAGGACAGACCCTGCTCCACCTCAAACCCCGCCTCTCTGAGGCTGCATTGGGGTTGGGAAGAGAGTGGAGCTCTCCAAGGTGCACCAGCTCCTAGAGCGCAAGCTCCAGCTGCATTTCAGGCCATCTTGGAGGCCACCTGTGGACAACTGTGGATTCACCAAGTAAGGTCCAGGAACCTGGATCACACCCTGGCCAGGGAGTTGTGGCTTCTGAGATAAGGACTTTGTCCCCTGGAGGTAAACTGAAGTGTTTCTGCCTCTGCTCCCTCCAGGGGCGGCTTGTGGCACAGGCTCACCAAATTGCAGGCCCCAGAGCACCTGCAACCTCAGGAAGCTCAGGGGCTTCCCAGCACTGGCAGGGGAAGCTGCAGATTTGCTTCTCCTGCAGACGCACAGACCCTGGGGTGGACAGTCTAAAGTCCAGGATCTTATAATTCAAAGAAGATGGAATAGGGCAGGAATGAGAATAGGGCAGGCCCCTGTTTGGAGGAAGGAACCAATAATAACAGCAAAACTGATGATGAGCATGCTTTACAGTTTTCAAAGCGCTCTCGTCTCTATTATCTCAATCAAGGAAGGATGCATTCTCTCAACATGCTGACGCTCAAAACCCAACCCCCAGAA
Organism: Sapajus apella; assembly: GCF_009761245.1. NCBI lineage: Eukaryota > Metazoa > Chordata > Mammalia > Primates > Cebidae > Sapajus > Sapajus apella. The sequence continues at coordinate 12,840,452 of NW_022436989.1, read as the reverse complement.
ACGTGAAGGTAAAACAAAAGGAGCACCAGAAACAAACAGACTCCGGTCCACCCTCCAGGTTTGCAAATCAGACCAAGTTCTGACAACTGGTAAAGACGAAGAGAAGATCCTGCCAGATAAATTCTCTGGTACTTTCATTGATCTCATTCTTCCACCATCAAAGGGGAATGCAGTAATACCAGCAGGAGCAGAAAAAAAAAGAAAAACTAAAAAGAACAAGAGCGACTACTAAAAGCTAGTACAGTGTTTCCCTGATGCTGAGTCATGCTTTTACAGTGACCCAGGCCTGCGGCCTCAACTGATGACAAATAATGAGAATCCAGCAGCCGTTCTTTCTCGAATACTCACTTGTGAATAAATGCAAGAACTGGTCTATTGGTATATGCTGTGTTTATAGCTACATGATTCATTAGATTCATTAAAACCCAACTGGTAATTAGGAAAAACACTCACAAAGTTAGAAAAAACAGCAACGTAGACAACAAGTTTGTATTTTAAATGGAGAAGCATTCTGTTGGTGCTTCCTGGGGTGGCGGAGGGTGTACATGTGTTAGTGCGTTGGAACAGGAAGTTGCTGGGCTGTGGACTTGAGCTGCCGGCACACACAGCCATGCACAGGAGGCTGGTGGCTCCGGCCTGCTCTCACATGCCAGCCTTCCCACCCTGGGAGTCCCTACCTGCCATGCTCCCAAATCTTTCTGGTCCTGGCCCCCTCGGGGTCTCTCTGGCATCTGCGGTCTCCTTGTAGAAAGCAGTCTTCTTTGCAGTCTTCTTTGGCTGTGCACTCAGATCCTCCCCAGGACCTGGCCATCACGGTGCTGTTTCTGCTCCAGGCCACCAAGGATAACCTCCCTGCAGAATCTCACCTTCCCTTGTGCCCACGTGGTCTGTCTCTGCCTCAAGCCCGGAGTCACTGGCTGTCTGGAGAGGTCTTAATCAGCACCCACCCTCTCCCTGACCCTCCCCCAGGCATGGAGATAACCATGAACGCGGACAAAGTACCTGCTCCCAGAGAGCTCACTGTCCAGTGGGCAGAATCCGAGAACCAAATGAATAACCACTTAAGTCAACTAGGAAATAGTGCATGCTGGTAACTGCTCTGCAGAGAATCGGAAAAGAACAGGAGAGGCTAGGCATGGTGGCTCATACCTGTCATGCCAGGGCTTTGGAAGGCTGAGGAGGGAGGATCACTTGAGGCCAGGAATTCAAGACCAGCCTAGGCAATGTAGTGAGACCCCATATCTACAAAAAAGTTTTCAAAATGAGCCAAGCATGGCAGCATGCGCTTGTAGTCTTAGCTACTCAGGAGGCTGAGATGGGAAGATGGCTAGAACCCAGAAGTTTGAGGCTGTAGTGAGCTATGATCACACCACTGCACTCCAGCCTGAATGTCAGAATGAGACCCTGTCTCTAACAAAAAAGACAGGACAGGAGAGGGCACCTGGGCAGTCAGCCGAGGCCTCTCTGCAGGGGTGACCTTCAAGCTTAAGAGGAGCCAGCTCTGTGAGACCTGAGGAGTGGCATTCCAGGAGGCGGGAGCAGCTGGTCCAAGGCCGCAGGGCAGGAAGGAGTCTGGCGTGTGCAAGAAGGAGCCAGGAGGGTGGGCGAGAGCGGTGAGCTGGGAGCGAAGTAGACAAAGACGGGAGAAGGCAGGGTCAGGGCCCGGAGGACTCCACCGTGCGGGAAGGACTTTCAGTGGCTGTTCAGAGCAGGATGGGTGACGGCTAGAGGGCTTTAAGAGCCATGATAGGTTTGGTTACCAATGTTTAGATATCCTTTGATTGCCATGGGGGAAGGTATTCTCAAGGGAGTCCAGGGCAGGCAGGGAGATGGTGAGGACCCGCATTCTTGGTTCCAGGGAGGGCGAGGGCTCCGACAGCGGGCTATGAAGACCATCGCTGCTGCAAGGGATGCTGGTCACCTGCCTCAGCAATGTCCCTGGCATGCAGTTCACCAGGGAGCCTCATCCATGGACCCAGGCAGTGCCTCCCCACATGCCATCCCTGAAGAATACTTCTACCGCGGAGCCTGACCACATCCAACCGGAGGCAGAGATGCTGGACTGCAAAGACCTCAGGCCCTGAAATTGGACAGACCTGGGTTCAAGTCCTGTCTTAGCCACTTTCTAACTTGGACATCCTGGTTAAGTGGCTGAACGTCCCTGAGCCTTAGTTTCCTTGTAAAATGTGGCAAGAATTGCCTCACAGAGTTGTGCATGAAACTCATGTTAAATCACCCACCACAGAACCTGGTACATAGCAGGTCATCAATATGGTCTTCAGGAGCTGGGCACAATGGCACATGCCTGTAATCCCAGCACTCTGGGAGGCTAAGACAGGAAGCTCGCTTGAGGCCAGGAGTCGGAGGTTATGGTGAGCTATGATCATAGCACGACACTCCAGTCCGGGTGACCGAGCACGTCAGCAGTGGTGGCAGTGGCTGTAGTGGTAGTATTTGTAATAATATAATGCCCACTCATTCATCACGGGTTTACTCAGTACCTCTTATGTGCCAAGTACTGTTCTAGGCACTTGGGATACACCAGTGAATGAGATAAAGTCATTGCCCTATGGAACTTATATTCTAGGAAGGAAGACACACAAAGGTGTTTGTTTGTTTGTTTGTCTGTTTTGAAATGGAGTCTCATTCTGTTACCCAGGCTGGAGTGCAGTGGTGTGATCTCGGCTCACTGCAACCTCAGCCTCCCAGGTTCAAGCGATTCTCCTGCCTCAGCCTCCTGATTAGCTGGGATTACAAGCACATGCCACCACCCCCAGCTATTTTTTATTTTTTATTTTTTAGTAGAGACGGGGTTTCACCATGTTGGCTAGGCTGGTCTCGAACTCCTGACCTCAGGCAATCCACCTGCCTTGGCCTCCCAAAGTGTTAGGATTACCAATGTGACCCATCATGCCCAGCCAAAAGTTTATTAGTATTAAAAAAATTAAATGACTTTGTTAGAAGGTGACAAGTGCTTTTTAAATGATCTGGAGTAGAGGGGATGGAGAGAGGTGTGTGGGGAAAGGCACAGCTCTAAGTCACGTGGCGGATGGGCTTCTTGGTAAAGGTGACGGCTAAGTGGAGGCTTCTGGGAGTGAGCCACGTGGATCTCCAGGGACAAGAATCGCAGGCACAAGGATCTGCCAGCTCTGAGCAGGAGAGCTCTGGGGTGTCTGAGCCAGCAGGGGTGGGGCACTTGGCTGCAGGGGAGAGTGGGTAGGTGGTGAGTGGCAGTGGATGGTGTGGGAATAGGGGGTGACTGGGTCCAAGGTGCCCAGTGGAAGACTCATGGGCCATGGGGAGGACTGAGGCTTTCACACTGAGCAATGGGAAGCCCTGGGAGGCTGTGAACAAGGACAACATCCATCTCAGGTTTCAGAGAGATCATTCCAGCTGCTGGATTGAGACAAGGCTGTCTGGTGCCGGCGGAACACCCGTGGCTCAGGGGAGGGGCGAGGGCAGCTCCAGGCAGGGGGCCAGTTGTGGGAGGTGGTCACAAAATCATCAAAACAGCTTCATTCTGCTTACCCCGCATTATCTTCAAGGATGGGCCCCATCAGCCCTGGCACACCCCTCAGTCACATCTGTCTTTAAATGGCCACCTGCTGGCCTGCTGGACCTCCCAGAAAAGAAACATCTTACCAGAAGCTTCCCTGGCCTCGCTCCAGACTGGGCCACATGGTGACTCTCAGTCCCTCCCACTCCCAGTCTCACCTTCTATACCAAGGCCCAAAGCGATGGCGATTGACCGGCCACCCACCCATCTCTCCGCACAGACCACTCGGCTGCTTCCTGGCTTGTGACCTTTGGCTCCATCTCCTGGCTCCTCCTTTCATCTCCCTCAGCACAGAGGCTCCAGGGACAGAATGTGGAGCAAAGACTGTCTTGTATGGCCTAGCCCAGTGTCCCCAATGCTGGCACGGGGAGTTGAGTGGCATGATATAATATGCCCAAGCCTCCTCACTGGTGGGCAGCGCTGCTGACCAAAGACGGCAAGCTGGGTCCAGAGGTGAAACCCGGAAGAACGGGAGGCCACAGAGGAGCCAGGCTCTTTCTGCACGGATTTCTGGGGGTGACAGTCTAGAATGACTGTTACAATAAAAATAGCAAGAAATACTGTCACTCACTGAGCCACCGCTGTAGCTACACCAGGCAGCACTGGTCAGGCACTTTGCAGCCCCTAATCTCACCATCGTAAGACATGGGAATTGTCCCCATATTACAAATGAGGACAGCAAGCTCAGACAGCTCTAGAAATACGTCAGGATCACACAGGCAGCAGCACTCAGAGAGATTCCCTCCCAGCCCTGCTTCTGCAAAGCCTCAATCCTCCCCCTTCAAGCAGCTCCATCCCGGTAGCCGGTGCAGCTTGGGCATGTGGGAATACGTCAAAGGCGTTTTGCTCCCTTTTCCAAAAGCGAAGCAGGAAAAGGAAGCTTGTTGCCAGCCTGGGCTGTGTATTCATCCATGTTGCTGCAATCTTTTCTTGTTTTTCAGTTCCCTTCTGCCTCCCATCCCAAGGCGCAAAGCAATGGATGACTGACCAGCAAGCTCCTTGTTTCCGTGTTTGTGTGTTAATGGGCTTCAAGTCTTTTTCCAGCAAAATTGTCTCGTCTGTTGCCCTCAGATTCTCAGCTCCTCAGGGGAAGAACTGAACCGTACGTGTCTTATTTCTGGCTCCACAGCTCCGAGCTCTGAGTTCTGTACCCAGGGAGCACTGGATGGATGGTATTGACTGGCTGACTCAGGCCCTGTCTGCCCACATGAGCCATTCTGAGCAGCTTTGACTAAAATGCGGACAGAATCAGTGAGAGCCAGATAAGCAGTCTGGTCGATTCTCTTCCCTCCCACCCTATTCCGAATGCCTCCTGGAAACTGCTGGTCCTCCTCGCCCACAGTTCTCTTCTTCACCAGGGGCCCAGAGGCTGCAAAGCGCCCATCTCCATCCTCAGAGCAACGCCACACCATGAATTTGTTAGAGGGATCCTGATTCTCCCAAGACAGTCTCAGACTTGGGACTGTCATTCTCCCATTGCTGCCATCTTCACTTGACAAGTAGTACTGAACACCTGCTCTGTGCCAGGAAGAACGTATAAAGACAACCTGGCTTTCTATGTGTCTGTCATCCTGAGAAACGATAAGAGAGAAAGGTGATTCTTGAAATTTATTTATTTATTTTTATGTTTATGTTTTTGAGATGGAGTCTCACTCTGTTGCCAGACTGGAGTGCAGTGGCGCGATCTCAGCTCACTGCAACGTCTACTTCCCAGGTTCAAGCGATTCTCCTTCCTCAGCCTCCCAAGTAGCTGGGACTACAGGCACACGCCACCATACCCAGCTAATTTTTGTATTTTTAGTAGAGATGGGGTTTCACCACGTTGGCCAGGATGGTTTCGATCTCTTGACCTCGTGATCTGCCTGCCTTGGCCTCCCAAAATGCTGGGATTACAGGCGTGAGCCACTGCACCCAGCTGATTCTTGAAATTTAAAACAAACAAACAAACAAACAAAGGGAGTCTGTGGTTACTCAGGAATTTACTTACTTAGACTGTATACTGAACAAAGTATAGACTTTATCAGTAAAATTAATTGGACACAAAACAGGTCAGGGCACGTTCACTAGTTGAGTCTTCGAAATTTAGAGATCTTACTTTTTAAGAAACTATATTACAAAGGAAAAAGAAAATGAAACACACATACACAAATCTGCTTGTAAATACATCAAGCATCTCTGGTACAAATCAATAATATCAGTTGGCTCTTGGAAGGGGGTGAGAATTGGAGACAGACTTTTCAGAATACATTTCTTGGATATTTTAAATTTTGATGCTACGAATAGATTGCTTACTTAAAAAAAGATATACATTTTTTAAAGCAAGGAGAGGAAAGCAAAGATATAGAGACATGAAATAATCCAAGCAATTATTCTCCTGAAAGAAAAACATGCATTTGCCATGATAACACCCTCCTAGGCACAGGCCGATGGCATTTACAAATAACTTTTTCCACAGGGTCAACTCGTTTTGTTTTTTTTTTTTTTTTGAGACGGAGTCTCACTGTGCTGCCCAGGCTGGAGTACAGTGGCATGATCTCAACTCACTGCAGCCTCCTGCCTCAGCCTCCCAAGTAGCTGGGATTATAGGCACGCGCCACCATGCCCGACTGATTTTTGTTTTTGTAGTAGAGACGGGGTTTCACCATGTTGGCTAGGCTGGTCTCAAACTCCTGACCTCAGGTGATCCACCCGCCTCAGCCTCCCAAAGTGCTGGGATTACAGGTGTGAGCCGTCGTGCCCGGCCAGGGTCAACTCTTTAAGAGAGGCTGGGCGCCTTTATTGTGCTTCATTTGGCACAGTCTTGAATGTAAGGGTAGTTCAACTTACAGGAAGGAAGAGTGGTGAAAAAGAGGTGAGTGGGGTGACCTGGACCTGTTGACCGTAGACCACAGAATTCAGAGACAGCAGAGCGGGGTGGGAACAAAGGGGCAGAACAACCCCTCCTCCCACCCACCTCTCCTAAAGTCACGCAGAACAGGCCGTATCCTTGAGCTTACTTGGAAAGTCATCCATTTCTTTGGGCCTTGGTATGGAAGGCAGAAGGGAGATTAAAAACAAGAAAAGATTGCAGCAACATGGACAAAATGGGAGGCCTTTATCTTCAGTGAAATAACTCAGAAGCAGAAAACTACCTCATGTTCTCACTTATAAATGGGAGCTAAGCAATGTGCACACGTGGATGTAGAGGGTGGAATAATAGACGCAGGAGACTCTGTAAGGTGGGGGTGTGGGGTCAGAAGTGAGAAATTCCCTGTTGGGCACAGTGTACACTACTCAGGTTACGGGAACATGAAAAGCCCAGACTTTACCACTGAGCAATATACCTGTTTAACAGAAGTGCACTGGGACCCCTGACTCTATAAACATCAAACTAACACAAAATAAAACAGAAAGAAGATTTGGGCTATTCAGAAAACAAATGAATAAATAAAAATAAGAGAAAAGGAGAACTGGATAAGAGGCAAGAGAAGAAAAGCAAAGGTCTGAAGGAAAGGCCGGCATTCAGTGCCGGGGGAGCTGGAAGCGCTAATCCAGCCTCACCTGTCCCCCATCCCACCTGCCTGACTCCACCTGAAGTCAGGTAGCTTGTAAAAGCCTGAGGACTAATTCTTCAGCCTTTTAAGAGGAACCTCTTCAGAAGCACAGATCATATGCGTGGTAGGTGTCCATCTTCCTTGGAGGGGTTCACTCCACATATTCCCAGCTGTGGGGCTTCTCTGAGGCAGCTCCTTCCAGCCCTAAGTGAGAGGGTGCAACCTCTGGTTGTCAAAAAACAACAACAACAACAACAACTCTGCAGGGAAATTGCCCCCCCTAAAAGAAAGTCTTCTCCTTTTTTTTTTTCCAGGAACTGTCAGCTTCAAGGTGGCATCACTCCTGAGCTGCTTTCCATTTACAGATAAAAGGAGAGAGAAGAAGGGAGAGAGCGGAGAGAGGGAAACAAGCACAGATGTGAATTACTGGTTAATGCCGAGTGGCTTCCCCACTGAGCACGTTGCCATGGCAACACACTCCCGTGATGGACCACTTTGGAAGCGGGGTACAAAGAATTGCAGGGAAATGCCGTGAAAAACAGCAATGTGAGTTTGGGCCGAGGCTTTCTGTATTTCTGGAAGCATTCTTTGTACAGATGCATTTTTCACCCCTACCCCTGGATCTACCCCTGTATATTCAGCAGGCGTGCAAGAAGTCTAGAACTCTCATACTTTTCAAAACAGAAGACATTTTCTTCATCTTCTTTCCCATACTTACACCTGTCCAACACTCAGGGTGCCTCTTGTCTTCCCTAAATAAAGCAGGACAGTGTCAGACATTTCTTCCAAACATAATATTGCTCTATTTAACCTTGTAGCTCTAATATAGACTGACTACATTTCCTGGATCTATCATTTACAGATAGATACATAGATGGAGACATAGATACATAGATAGATAGATAGAGACATAGAGACATACATAGATACATAGATAGATAATAGATACATCCAGAGATACATAGAGATATACACTTTTAAGTGACAGGGGTCTCACTGTTTTGCCCAGGCTGGAGGGCAGTGGTACGATCACAGTGTAATGTAAACCTTGAACTGCTGGACTCAAGCCATCCTCCTGCCTCGGCCCCCCAAGTAGCTGGGACTACAAGCACATGTCACCATGCCCGGCTAATTTTATTTTATTTTACTTCAGTTGTAGAGATGGGGTCTTGCTTAGTTGCCCAGGCTGGTCTCAAACTCATGGTTTCAAGTGGTCTTCCCTCTTCAGCCTCCCAAAGTGCTGGGATTAAGCCACTGCGCCTGGCCACATAGATTTTTTGATATGAGCCCTCCGAGCAAGTCTCTTTTTCTGTGCCTTCATTCTACAGTGACAACTTCTCTGGAGTGAGTCAAGCCAGCCGTGAGAAGGCCAAGCTCTGTCTCTGCCAGGCCAAGAGCCTGGTTACATTTATGGTGGGTCTGGGCGGGGGGGATGTTGGGTTGGGGGGCCAGAGGAGGATATCTCATTGCAGTCACAGGTCTTAGAGACAGAGACCTAAGAGAGCCGGTCATCTCATCGGTTAAGAGGATGTCCAATTCCTTCCTGAATGCCTTTAGGAATAACTGCCTCCCTACTTCAGGAGAAGGCCCATTCAATTACTTAAGAATTTCCTTCTGAAAAATTCAAAAAGTGCTGGGTATCCTATGGTTGGGATTGCCCTCTCATGCCGTGAGGCCATTTGACACTCTAGCAAGCACCTAGTAAATCTCACATGAATTCCATTGACAGGGTTGTATTATGTCCACTGTGCAGTCAGGAAACGTGAGGTCCAGGAGGGTCGTGCCCAGAGCTACTCACCCAGCGAGGAGCCGAGCTGAGACTCTCAAAGCCACGCCCCTTCTGCTGTCCCTTGCTGCTTCCTAGGGTAATGATGATGATTTAGATGCCGGTTTGAGTCAGCCAGAGGGGAAGGAAAGGCAGAAGGAGCCGGCCTCTCCCTGCCAGTGCCCCCCTCACCCCACCTACTCTCAAAGCTTCAGTGTAAGTGGGGGTTGGACCCAGTGTCACTGAGCGGATTATTGGCAAGGAAATTACATGCCTTCTCTCCACCTCCCTCTTACTATACCAGGGAACAGCAGGGATCGGCGAGAGGGAAGCTTGGCAGGTGCCAAAGATCCTTTATCCAGTCTTTGGTTTTTGGTCAAACTTGGTAAGCGGGGCTTAAACATGCCCTCCGCAGAGTTAGTGCTGCATTACAGCAGGTAGTGTCATGCACAATGGAAGTAGCAACACCACTCACTACCACTGAATGAGTGTTTCCATGTGTCAGGCACTGCCTTCCATACTGTACAGTCACGGTTTTATGTAACTGGCTCAAAAAGCTTCAGTGATCTGCCCAGGGTCCCATACCTAGCAAGTGGCAGCTAGCAGGTGGCGTTAACCCTGTCATCTGATTTCAAACCCATGCTCTTACAACACCATGCCCCAATCCTCCGAGTCGCCAATTCATTTGACAGATATATATTTGAGCACCTACTAAGTGTCAGGCACTGCTCTAGATGCTAGGGACTCATCAGTAAATAAAACAGACAAAGATTCTGGACTTCTGGGGAAGTGAAGAGGAGTGCTATAGAAAATAAACAAACAACAAACAGAGTGAGAGAGGATAGACCACGGATGCTGAGGCCACGCAGGTGGGGTCAGCACCACAGGTAAGTTCAACAGAGGTCAGGGTGGGCATTGAGCAGTGAGGTCTGAGCAGGCACTGGGAGGGGAGAAGTAGCCAGAGCTCCATCAGAAGGAAGAGAGTTGCAAACAGAAAGAAAAAGTAGGGGCCAGGCAAGGTAGCTCACGCCTATAATCCCAGCACTTTGGGAGGCTGAGGAGGTGGATCACCTGAGGTCAGGGGTTCAAGACCAGCCTGATTAACATGGTGAAACTCTATTGCTACTAAAAATACAAAATTAGCCAGGAGTGGTGGTGCCTACCTGTAATCACAGCTACTTGGGAGACTGAGGCAGGGGAACTGCTTGAACCCGGGAGGCAGGGGTTGCAGTGAGCTGAGATCGCACCATTGCACTCCAGCCTGTGTGACAAGAATGAAACTCCATCTTAAAAAAAAAAAAAGAACAAACAGGGCAAAGGCCCTACAGTGGTGGCATGTTTGGCTTATCGGAAGAATCACAAGGAGGCCAGTACTGCTGAACTGGAATGAAACTGGGCAGGTGGTAGGTCATAAGGTTGGCGATGGTGGAGGCAGGTGTTATGATTTCTGCTCTTCTCTGGGTGAGCTGGAAGCTTCTGTAAGGTCCTGAGCAGGTGTAGCACTACCTTACATTTGCAAAGAATCAATCTGGCTGGTGGGTTAAAGGTAGAAGCAGGAGACCTATCAGAGGTCACATTTGTCATCCAGGAGCAAAATGGTGGTGGCTCAGGATGACAACAGTGGAGCTGGATATATTTTGAGGGAGTAAGTGGGGTTTCCTGACAGTTTGAATGTGGAGTAAAAAAGAAAGAAATCAAGGATGACTCTGAGGTTTGGGGCCAGAGCCACTAGGAGAGTGAAGTGCTCCCAGCTGAGACAAGAAGGCTGTGGCTGGAACAGGTTTGGTGGGAAGCAGCCTAGGGGAATAGGGACCCCAGCTTGGGGCATGCTGAGTGGGAGATGTTGATTAGCTTCTTGGAAATGTCAAGAAGGTCCTTGGATCTATTGTGAGTGTCGGAAATATTTTAGAACATCTGAAAACAAGTAAGACTCAAGATTTTAGGTATTTCAGCCCACGTTACCATAAAAAATTTGAAGTATTAAAATAAAAAATGTTTTACACATTTTTGAAAAGAGATTTTAGATGTAAGCTTCATTCATCAGGGGAACAAAAGTGGGTATCAAGCTTCCTGTTTTCCGTAAGACACATCGTGGATTAAGTGCCATGGTATTCAGTACAAGAGAAATTCCTGGCCGGGCGCAGTGGCTCACGTCTGTGGTCCCAGCACTTTGGGAGGCCGAAGCGGGCAGATCACTTGAGGTCAGGAGTTCAAGACCAGCTTGACCAGCATGTGAAACCCCATCTCTACTAAACATACAAAAAAAAAAAAAAAAGATTAGTGGGGCGTGGTGGCGCATGCCTGTAGCCTGAGAGGCTGAGGCAGGAGAACAGCTTGAATCCGGGAGGCGGAGGTTGCAGTGAGCCGAGATTGTACCATTGCACTCCAGCCTGGGTGACAGAGCAAGTCTCTGCCAAAAGAAAGAAAGAGAAAGAGAGAAAGGAAAGAAAGAAAAGAGAGAAAAAAGAAAGAAATTCCTGACTGGGGTGGGCAGGAGAAAGGAGGGAAGTCACCTAGAAGCAAGAGAGGAAACCAGTTGAGGATTATTCATTTTTGTTCCAGATAATCAAGGACTGGATAAATACATGCAAAGAAACCTTACGTTAAAAGGAATATAAGTACTTTATCTGGAGGGACAACTCAAATCTCACACATAGGCCTGGAAATAAAAAGGCTGGTTAATTTCACATTAGGTTACTAAAACTCTTGGGACTTAATAGTTGACCAGAAATTAAACAGAGGGCGAAAAGGTAGATTATAGGTGATTCTTCCTCTGAATTAAGAAATGGGCAGCAGAATTGTTCTTCTATAATACCTGCTCACACCAAATTTACTTTTAAGTGTCACCAAATTTCTTGGCTAATTATCACAAGTCTCAGAAAAATGATGCGGCCATATTTCAAGAATTGGAGTGACAATTTTAGGTAGGTCACTGCCCGAAACCCATCCTCTCTGCGCCCGAGCCACCCGTGCAACACCCGTGCACTTCCATTTCGTATCTCTGCTTTGGGATGTATGGAAACGAAATGCGTCAATTCAGATCTTGGGAGATCTCTAGCCAGGAATGTGAGGTGTCAAGTATGAAATGATCACAAAGACGCTGGAATAAGCTTCACCACCTCATTCTGAGCCAAGTTCAGAAAGTTCATCTAAAATGCCAAGAATAATGCTTTTCGACCCTGGAAGAGCTGAGACTTGAATGCAACAAGCAAGATTTTGAGTCTTGTTGGAGAATACGAGGTGCCTTCTCACAAGACCTGCACAGACACCTCAACGCTCTGACCTGCTTCCCTCTCTGGCTTGGGCTTGGGACTCTGTTTATAAAACATCTCTGAATTTTGTCATCAACAGCACTGATGGTTGAATGCCGGGGTCTGTGTGCATGGAATTAAACTAAGGCAGCCCGGGCACTCGTTGGCACTAACAATCTTTTCTCGATGAAAAATAGCATGGAACCATTCCCTACTCCTTCATCTCGGCTATTTCACATACCATGTTATAGTTGTGGCTCCGATTCTATGGCCAAGTGACAGTCTCTGTCACCGTAATCAGGCTTAGGACATGGACGTAGGCTCTCACTGGCTCTTAAAGAACCAGGAGGGGTACCGGGTATCCAATCACACAGACACACACACACACACACACACACACACACACACACTCTCTCTCTCTCTCTCTCACTCTCTCTCTCTCTCTCCTGGCGTATCAGATGTCCACTGACATTAGCCACATTACTGCTAGATTTGGGAACCAATTAAAAGCTGTTCCATCTGATCAACATTGCATGAATAGGCACTCTATGCTGCGGTAATGATTGTCTCCTTGCATATCTATTTCCTCACAAGAGCCTGAGTCCTTTCAAGACAAGAATGGGCCTTTCCACTTTACAGCCACAGCAGGAAGCCCTCAGCCTGGTACATAGTGGGTGCCCAATAAACCTGAATGAACAGGATGAGGAAACTGAGGCACAGCTCTTGTCCTCAGGGCCATTCTGAGACCAAATCTGGAAACAAGCTCAGAATTTCCAATTCCAGGCGAAGTGCTTTTGCCAGAGGGAAGATGAAAGCGTGTGTTTCAAGCTCTGCAAGACCCACAGAGCATTTTTTCTATGCTCATCTCTAAGAAGGCGCCAAGAAGCTAGATGTCTTTTTCCCTTGGATCCAGGCTTTTATGCCTCTACCCAGTGGACGTGGCTCCTCTGCCGCAAGGCGTGCAGCTCCCTCCTCATCTGTTGGAACATCACAGCTGAGGCCGCTCCCCCACAAGCTGCAGGATAAATGTCAGTGAGGAGGGAATGCTGCTGCATGGGCAGACTGCATTCTACTCATTCTGCCGAGGGTCATGCTTTGAAAATATCTCTAATTTTGTTTTCATAGCTTGTTAACCTTTTCCTTCCCAAAACAATGCCCATGTTTGTTTTGGCTCCACTTGCATCCTGCGTACGGAGGACGAGTCTGAGTTGGATGCACAAAAGCATTTTTCCCTTAATCTCATTACAAGGGCTCCTCAGTCTTTAATTCTTCCCAGGGCTCACTTGCTGTGAAGTGATTTCCTCTTGGAATCCTTTTCTCTTTGTGAAGCTGGCAGAGCAAGTCTGTTTGGTTTTGTAGGGAAGCGGGGAAGGAAAGCAAAGACAAAGGCACAAACAAGTACCGCTGTGGTGCCCTGGAAGGTCCTAAGAGCAAATGGACCCACTCTGAAATGTCTGCAGCTGACACCAGTGATACTCGAATTCCAGTTTGAATGAGGATTGCATGCCGAGGTCATCTACTTAGTGTTGTCTCCTGTCTACCTGAGGTTTACAAAATGTGTGAATAAAGGCACCAGTGCTTTCCCAGCTGGTCTTGCCCATACGTTTAGAGAGTATCTTATTTCATCCTTTTTGCCTCTCGAATGTTGTGCATGTGTCCACCCGGCCTGAACCCTTACAAGCATGCGGCATTTCTAACATGTTCCTCCTAAGCCTTGTGGACAAATCCACATTGAGTTTTTATTCTCATAGTTTCGTGGGTTTTCTCAGTACTTGAGGAGATTTTAAGTTTAACCAGCTTTTTGTTAATTTTACTATCCTTTCTCATTAAAAGATTTCTTTTCCCATCTGAATCGTTTCCTGATTGTATCTGCAAATGCAAAAATACAACGAGGGACAGAGGATTCTGGAAGATGAATGGGGATGCTGGGGGAAACTAACAAATAACACCAGCCACAAAAACAGCCCACCGGAGCCTGAACCAGCCAGGTGCTGGAGGAAAGGGGGAGAGAAGGTTTTCTCTCCTGCATATTGTATTCCTGTTGTATATTGCACATGTTATGCATACCAGCTGCCATGTAGAATGGAAAAGCACACCCTCACCGCAGTCAGGCCCACATTTTCTTTCCATGTTAAAGAAAGAGATGGAGTAACAGCCTCGTCAAGAGGCGGCTCGTGCAGCAGTTGGAGCTGGCACCTCGGCAGCCCTTCTGGGACCAAGTCCTAGCTTTTTCTCTTATTAGCAAGTTGCTTCCCCTCATTTACAGAATGGAACTCATAGTATACCTACCTCATGGGGTATCAGACAGCATCCTTTCTTTTCACCTGATGCATTAATTTGGACATGAACTGAGAGAAAAGAAAGATAAATCATAGTCCCTGCTCTTCAGTAGCTTAGAATCCAGTGAAACTTGCCAATATAAAAGAAAAGCATGCAGGCAAATTCTTGACAGCATCTCCTCTGTACTCACACATCCTCTCCCACTATCTCTTTATTATATTTTCATGTAAAAACGTGTGTGGGTGAGGGAAGGATTCTGGGAGGCTTCATCCTGGAGCTCCAGCAGCTTATCAATCACCATTAATCTTGGAGGCTCACAGCCCCCATGCCCATTTGCTGAAGAGGAGTGAGTCATCCCAACTCGAACAGCAATGCTGACAGTTAATTGAATTCCAGAGCCAACGTTTCTTCCTACCTACAGCAAATCTTCACAGCTCAGAGCTCAAGATTGCTCTGGGAAAGACTGCTGTGTTTATGAGACAGAGAGAAAGTGGGGTGGGGGGGGTGCATTTTTGAAGTGATTGAAAGGCTGTGTTTACATGTAAGATTTCACTTTTCTTTGGCTGTCAGGCTTAAAACTTAATGCAAACCTGGTCCAGAACAAAATGGACCAAACGATGATGGTCGAAGATTGCTAATAGTGTCTTTCCATGGGGGAAAAGGGCACTGACAGAGAAGCTCTTTCCACTCCAAATGTAGCAGGTGTAATCTACAGGCAGTCGGCCCCTCTTTTAATAATCCTTTATCTTCTCAGTGATGACCTAGGGCTGTCGTTATTTGCTGACTGGTCTGCTGTTGAAAAGGGAGGAGAAATTGATGCATGTGGAGGAAATTTTAATGAGGAAAGATTTATTTCTAGAGTCCTTTTACAACATGTGTATATTTCAAGAGGACAGTGGCTATGCAAAGTGACAAAGACAACGATTTATATTTGGAACATCTAGTGTTGGGTGATGGGCTGATCGGTTTGATGGAAGCCAGGTTGTCACGGACTGAAAAGGAAGCAGGTGGTAGATAAATGGAGGGAGCCGTGGATGATTCATTCAAGTCATTTAGCACACTGTCTTGGGAATCATGTGCGCACAAAAGCAAACAAAGTTTTTTGGAGATTCCAAATTAGGCAGTTGGGTCTTGGAAAGAGGCCCCCCATGTGGGAAGCTCAAGCGCCCTCCAGAATGCTCTTCAGAAGCTGTGTTAGAGCAGTGCGTTTCTCATAGTTGGTCCCTGACTTATTCTCCCTGGTTCCTGGTTATACAGGATTTAGCTGAAGCAAAATGACCACAGAGGCGAACTCCTCCAAGACATCTCCTCTTGAAGTCCTCTCCTCACAGCAAGGCCCCAGGTCACAGTGCACAGCCTGCCTGGGCCTGTTCACCCAGGATCCAGCCCAGGTCGAGAAGCCCTGCAGCAGGCAGCAAAAAGAAGCCTGAGGCTGGGGAAGCCAACAGAAAGAGCGCGGGGAGGGTGGAGTGGACCCAGAAGCCACGGTGCCCAGCGCTGCAAGACCAGCATCCTCACAGAAGCAACGTAGGGATCCCTCCCGATTCTTAGTGCAAACAACTTCCTTTCAGACTACGGCCCTGAAGATCAGAGAGGACATATGTCTAGAATGGGAGAAAGCTTAGGGATTTCCATCTTTAACTACCTCTTGTTACAGAAGAAAAATCTGACTCCAGAATAATCACTGCAGAGCCATCTGAATGAACCCCCTTGATTTATTCTAAGCCCCCTCTCAGACCACCCCTAGGCCAACAGGGAGCTGGGGATGGGAGTGAGAGCGTTTTAGACCAACTGATTGGTTTGGCAACAGTCTTCTAGCAGAATTCTTACTCCTTATTCTTCAATAACAGGTTGTAGAAATTCATTCAAGTATGTAGGTTTGAGTCCTGGCTAATTAGCTATGGTTCCCTTGGAAAGGTTCTTAACTCCTTTGGGCCTTGGTTTCTTCCCCTGAAAAATCAAGAATAATCACTGTGGTAGTAATAATGATAATAATAATAGTAATAGTAATATGTGACTTGTTGAACTTTCAGGATTACTGTGAAGATCTAATGACAGAATATAAAATTACTGAAAAAGTATGAAGCCCCGAAAATATCATGCAGTGTTGATGATAAGTTCATTGCATTTCAATCCCTTAACTCAACTCTATTTCTATATTTCTATCTACTTATAATGACTTTATACACACACACACACACACACACACACACACACACACACACATCAGCTCTCTCTGATCTTTATACACGGAGTCACATGCCCTTACATGCATTTACCACCCGCTGTGCATAAAGCCTCACTGTGCCCAGAGTGGGGTTATCAGAAATTAGGGCTGAATCCTGATTCTGGCATTCACCTTTAGTGTGACCTGGTCAAATTGCTTACCCTCTCCTCAGTTATTCACCTATAGCATGCATGTAATAATTCACACACAGAGGGGGTTTTGCCCTGCAGTGGACAGATGTTAAATCATTATAAATCCCCATCCTCACATAAGTTTGATGGGCATGTGCTATGTGCTTGAACTTACTCATGGATTTCCTAGCTTGGCACTCAAGGCCCTCAGTAATGTGAGCCTCTCTTCCTAGCCGTAGGTAGTCCCGTCACCTTCCACCCTCACTCACTTAAACCTTAGCGAACCTCTGCTTCCCACACCACACCAGCACTTCGCCTGCGCCTTCGTTCAACCAGCTTCCTCTGTTGCAGGATGAGGAAGTTCCCCTTTCTTCCCCCGCATTTCCAGCTCTTTGCCTCTGTTGGACCCTGTACTGCCAGCACACAATGACTTCTCTGGGTCCAAATTCTGCCCAGTCTCTGAGGTCTGGGCATTTGTTCCTCCTCTCTGAGATTTTCCGGGAGCCTCTTAGCAGAAGGCGTCACTTTGCTCTTGGTTTTTGTGGCTCCTTGCCTGAATTTCCTCTATGCCACACTGCACTTTCTGCCTCATGATTTAGGTATTCATGGACATGTTTTTTCTCTTCTCTAAAACAAAAACTAAGTGAATGGATAAATGTGTTGTCTTGGAATAATGGATTGATGTTTGTAGCTGCTTCCATAATTAGGTTAAAAGCTCTTTAAAGGCAGGGACCACATCTTATCCACAACTATAATTCAATTAACTAACACATTGGAGGGCCTAGACTGACATGAAGCTGGATAAGGTGCTTCGGGGTGGGTGACAGAGCCTGTGAGACACATCCTTGCCCTTCAGGAATTCATAATCTAGTTGGAAAGGCAAGCCTTTCTCCACGCAAAAAAACGCATGGAGAAAACAATCCTAAATATCTGTTAACAGGGGAAGGGAGTGAAAAGAAAAGATTATTGTATTCATGCAATATACTACTACTCAGCAATAAAAACAAACTCCTGCTAGACTTACTCAGCATCGACGAACCCCAAATCATTATATTGAGCAAAAAATGCCAGACACAAAAGACTGCATACGAATTGATTCTGTTCACATGGCAAGTCCAGAAAAGGGAAAATAAAGCTTTGATGACAGAAGTCAGCTCGCGGGTGGCCGGGGTGGTCTGCGCTGGTGGAGCGAACAGGGAGAGGGTGATGAAAGCAAAGAGGCATGCAGGAACTTTCTGGAGAGATGGAGCTGTTTCATCCTGATTGGGATGATGCTTACATGTATGCATTTGTCATCCAACTACACACTTCAATTCTGTGCATCTTACTGTATGTAAATTATACTCCAATTGAGTTGATTAAAAGTGAGAAGCCCAGCTCAGTGGCTCACACCTGTAATCCCAGCACTTTGGGAGGTGAAAGTGGACAGATCACTTGAGGTCAGGAGTGCGACACCGGCCTGGCCAACGTGGCAAAACCCTATCTCCACTAAAAATACAAAAATCAGCTGGGCATGGTAGCGTGTGACTGTAATCCCAGCTACTTGGGAGGCTAAGGCAGGAGAATCGCTTGTATCTGGGAGGTGGAGGTTGCAATCAGCCAAGATCAGGACACTGCACTCTAGCCTGGGTGACAGAGAATGACTTCATCTCAAAAAAAAAAGTGGAGAATGAAGTTGTACTTTAAAATGTAAATAACAGTTGAAAACAACCATAATGGAAGAGATGTCGCAAGTCACAGTCAATAGCGACTTAAGTTATATAGACAATTGTGTTGACAGACACAGGTGGGACTCCTTCCTTTAGACCCTGGAGGTCTTTAAAGGAGGAACGTGAGGTGTTGAGGGATCACAGAGGGAAGGAAGAGTGTTTGCCAGGTGGGGGCATCTTATGCTCCCTTTTTTTCCCTTTTTTTAAGAGAGAGGGTGTTGTTTTGCCACCCAGGCTGGAGTGCAGTGGCTTGATCATAGCTCACTGCAGCCGCAAGCTCCTGGGCTCAAGCCATCCTCCCATCTCAGCTTCCACAGCAGCTGGGACTACAGGTGCATGCCACCACACTTGGATAATTAAAAAAAAATTTTTTTTTTTGTAGAGACAGGATTTCACTATGTCGCCCTAGCTGATCTCGAGCTCCTGGCTTCAAGGGACTCTCCTGCCTCGGTCTCCCAAAGCACTGGAATTACAGGTGTGAACCACCACACCCAGCCTTCATGCTCCTTTTGAATTGACCACAGAACCCCAGAAAGCACATAACAATAATTTAATAAGTGATCTCATAAGAATGTGTTCTTCCGCTCTCTGTTCAGGAAGTGTAGACATGAGCCACGCCAAGCCTATGTCCACACACACAGGCTTGTGGGCACTTCGTGTCTCTGCACCTTTCTCCAAGCTGCTCCTTCTGCCTGGGGTTCCCTTCTTCATCCTTCCAGGCTTGGAGACATCTTGCTGTTTCCTCAAGACACAGATCCCTGTCCTTGGAGTCTCTAGGGGCCCACCCTTCCAGTCTCTCCACGCAAGGTTGTGTCTCCCTGGGTCAGGGTCCCAAAGTGACAAATCCATTCTGCTCCCCTGATACTCCCCTATTGCACCAAGGTTAGCAGCCTCCAACCCATCTATAAGCAGCTCCTCACTAGGTATTTGCCAAGTATCAGTTAGTTTTCTCATTAAAAAAAAAAAGTGTGCAGGAGGCCACACTGCATGTTCAGGGCTGGCTAAAAGCCAGTCTGGTTTCATTTTCATCTCAACCCCTTTCTACTTGGTCGGACTCTCCACCATTGTAGGTGGCTGGATCTTGTGTTCTGCTGGCCCAGTGGCCTGCAGGAAAAGCTCTCTAGAAGGTTCCTCTGAGTGTCTCTTACCATGAACGCACAGGGCTGCAAACAACAGTCTTCAGGCACGCCTGCAAGTAACAGAAAGCCCTTCCACACAACCCACTCTTCTGCCCATTAGTGCCAGGCTTCTTTGTGGCAGGAGACCAGAAAAGGGGCGACTGCTTCCAGAATTGTAGTAGATCTGACGGGAGAAGAATCCAAATGGTCACCTGGTCCAACAGATGGAGAAACTGGGTTTAAAAGGATGAAACTATAGTCTTACTAGGAGGACCTTTAAAAAATGAACAGAGAAGCAAAAGCAAACCTTTTTGTCCTCCTCTAAACACAGAGGGTGGTGAGAAAAAAAAATAAATCAATCAAAGTCACCTGGAACAGAACCCATCAGTAAGGAAAGACAGGCTATTTTCAGGTTCTAAAAGGATACTAGTAACAGTCGGGGGGAAAATCCACACAAAAACTGTACTTGACAGAGGCCTTTTGAAAGCAGATAAAGGTGTGTTTTGCTGCCTCGTGGCCCTGAGCCTTTTCACTCTGCTTAGTCCAGCTGGGCTTGGAGATTGAGGTCTGGGAGTGTGATTGTCTGTTTGTTCCAACTGATACTGGAGTTGTTTGCTTTGAACAATGTGACTTTGTTTCTTTGTCAGACATGGCCGGCAGCATAGCTGTTGCTTAGGAAAGGAACAAATACATTAGGAGCTTGCTAAAAGTCAATGTTTTGTATATTGCAGAGTATTGGCGAAAGTACTGTGATACTGGCCAAGGCAGCTTAGTGTGGCTCTAAGGACCGTAACACTCAACCACCGTGGTGGCAGGGATGATTCCCTCTCCAGTGCCATCCTGAAGCCTATGCACTGGGCTACGAGCTGTTTCCAAGAAGGTGCTGAGAGCAGTGGCTCTGGGGCCAGGAATGACAGCCTTATATTATTTAAAAAATCATTGCAATTTGCTCTTCCCAGAAGAGAGGATCCGTTAGCTACATTCTGAAAGGCAAGAAGGCTTACAAGCTGAGATCCCTGGCTGGTGTCAGCACAACTATAATAAGGGTGCCTACTGTGTGCCACACGCTGGACTAGTGCTGTGAGTACTGTCTGTGCATGACACGGTTAAAGCACCCCAGTAACCTCGGTGCATAGAAAGAGGGGTGTCCAAGAGCCAGCTCACAAGAGCCGATTCCGTCTGTCTCCGCCTGCAGTGACATCATGGCAACAGCTTGAAATAGGCCATGGTGGAAGTATTGACACCATGGAAATTAGCAAGTGCTATGAAACCAGAGGTTTCTTTTTGTTGATTGGTTGGTTTCATTTTTTGAGAGCTATTGTTCAACGTTTACCAGCTCACCATTGGATAGGTCGTATTCCTACCCCCACTTCACAGGTGAGAAATTGAGATTTTAAGTCACTAATCCAAGGGGTCATGCAGATTTCAAATTCACATCTTCCTGAAATTAGAGTCCAGGGAAGAGCCCAGTTGAGGCTGAGAGCTGTTGAGGGCTGTTTAGAGGGAGTGGGAGGTGGGGTGGGGCAGGAAGCCACTGGGATCCCCAGTAAGCCAGACCCAGTGGAACCTGCTTTGAAGCACCTTTTAGAGTTGAGACTATCCACAGGGACCCCAGAAGTGAGTGCAGCCTGACTCCAGCAACTGCCCTCACTACAGCTGAGGGTCCCAGGACCCTCAGCTACCCTGGGACCACCCTTCCTCATGCTTTCCTCTTTGGGACAAGTGACTGATATTCCATTCTAACAACACACAACACTCTGGCCATTCCTGGGGTCAACAGCCTCTCAGAAGTGATCAGGTAAAGGCTTTGCGTGTCAGGAATAACTCTTCAGTGTGCCAATACTCTAGCCTGCAAGCTTCAAACCCAATCTTTGTGACTCACTGGAGCAAGGCCGGGGCAAACAGTATGTCAGGAAACTGCACCTTAGATATTGTAATGTCAGGATAAGACTTCTGAGTTGCCCACGTGAACTTGCGGTATGCAGGAGAGGTGGGATGTAGGGAATGGAGTGACGGAGGAATGTGGAGGTTGGAATCTGTGTATTATGAGGGAGGAATGGGGATGAAACGATGCACTGGAATTCTTTAGCTCTGATGATCAAGTAGGAAAGAGGGGGCAGCTACTCCTTCTCCACCTGCGTCGTCTTCTTTCTTCTGCTGCAGACAGGATCTCTGATTTCCTTTCTGGCCTGGTCAACAGCCTAAAGATGGATAGCGGCTACTGGGACCGATGGCGAGTTCCACTCACTTTTCTGCTGTAGAGACCTCAACTCATCTCCGTCCACAGCATATGTGCATCATACTTGCTTTCAACCCCAAGCCACGTTCTAGAAAACCCAGACTTGAGCCACAGAGAGAAATCACTTCCTTTTCAGTAAAGCCCATGACACATATAGAATGCTACAGAAACACAGTTCAGTGCCATCCTGTCCCTACTTGTGTAAATCAGAACAGTCACGGGTACCTCTTATTGTGCATCAGTATGCCTTACAAAGTAATGGAGATGGAGCAGTAATATTGTTGAGTTTTTTCCCTCCCTTTTTAACTTTCCAAATCTTTACTGGCTTTGTGAAATTGCTGCCTAGCACAGTGGCAAATGATGTATGAAATGAAGTATTGCTTTCCCCAGCCAAGCAATGGCTTTGCCCTCACTGCTTCCGTATTGATGATTGGAAGTTGTGTTTGGGTTGGCTACGTCAGAAAAACACATCGTTTTTTTTTTTCCATTAGAGCAAGAAAGAAGGTGAGGAGGGAGAGCAGCAGGAAAGATTTGTTTAACAAGAGAATAGACTAAGTCTGTATAGTACCAAAATATTGTTTTGACTGACTTTTCCCTGATGTTTTCAGATTGTCCAAGCAAAGAAAGGAGAAACGTTCTTCTCTGCCTTTCTGCATCCTCTTCCACTGGGTCCATCCAGTCTGTCTTGGACACAGCAGTCTCGTCAGATGGCTTATTGCATTTAGGGAAAGCATGTGGAGACCAGGTTATGTTCATTATGTAGCAAAATATCACCAACATGTAAAAGTACTATCAGGATACGGGAGAAATACCACCCTCCTATGGAGCTTTCCCCATCAGCATTTAGCACGTGATGATTCCTGCCCCTTTTTAATTGTTCTGATCTTTCTGCCTTGGATGTCTGTCACGGACTGAATATTTGTGTCCCCCCAAAATTCATATATTAAAATATTTGCAATAGGATGGTATTAGGTGGAAGGGATTTGGGAGGTGGTTAGATCATGAGGGAGGAGCCCTTATGAATGAATGGCACTGGTGCCCTTATAAGAGAGGCCCCGGAGAGCCCATCTGTCTCTTCCACCGTGTGAGGACACAGAAAGACTGCCATCTATGAGCCAGGGAGCAGGCCCTCGCCACACACTAATCTGCTGGCGTCTTGATCCTGGACTTCCCAGCCTCCAAAACAGTAAGAAATCAATATTGGTAAGAAATAAATAAATTAATATGACTTATAATCCACCCACTCTATAGTATTTTGTGATGGCATCCCAGACAGTGTAAGACATTGTCCAGCATCACAGAGTCAATGTATTACTGTAGTTCGTCCATTCCCTAATAATCTGTATATAAAATGCAGCTCTTTTTTATGTCTGCATATAACGTCGTTGCTTGTTCTCTGATTGTCAGTGGAAAGATTCTTAAATCTGCGGTCTGAGTGCACATTCCAGATCTGCTGCTTACCACTAGCTGCATAACCTGAAGAAAATGCACTTCACTGCCCTCTCCCTAAATTTCTTACATGTGAAATCATATCGTAACATATCATGTGTCTGCAGAAGCTATTGATTTTTTATATTACTTTAAAATATGTGTGCCTTTTCCCTACCTCCTGTGCGGACTGTGAGCTTCAGGAAGTAAAGAATCACTTGTATATTTTTTGTGTTCGTTGTGGAATCGAGTGCAATGTTGAACGTTTGTTGATTGACAAGTGTTTCACCTTTCTTTTTTCCTACCAGCTTGGGTTTTAGCCAGTGCATTCTTAGAAGCCAGACAATTACTAGCGTTACTAGAAGCAACAGAAAATATGCTCCCAAGTTCAATAAGCAAAAGCAATAGATCTAAACAACAAGCAGCATGTATCAAAAGAGGCCACGCGTTCATCTTTCCGCCTGATCAATTTTGGGCAGACGCGATACCACTTTTCTTGTAAAACAAGCAGTGACTTTTATGTCCTATATAAGGGGTGTATTCTCTTTCTACATTTTTAATGAACGCGGGTTCTACCTGAGTTTACTAATGATAGCTACGTTGATTGAGTGCCTGCTGTGAAGTGGTATACCAGTAAGTCAGTTCTTGGGAAAATAATCACCTCGATTTGCTGCAGTTGCTGATTTCCATGGTAAGAATATTCTTGCCATGGCCAGTTTCAGGCTACCAATGCAATGCCACCAAACACAATCTCACTGCTCCTGCCACCTCCCAAACTGTGTCAGAACTACACAACTACTCACAATCATTTTCACAACGACCCTACAAGGAAGATATTATTGGCTCCCATCCTACCAATGAGGAAACAGGCTGGGAAATTATTTGCTCAAAGTTGCATAGCTAGTAAGAGGTGAGCTTGGGATGTAAGCAGAGGTCCGCATGACTCCCAAGCCCACCGTCTTTCCAGTACAGCACGCTTCCTCGCCACACAGCTGTGCTTGATGGAAGAATGTGGTGACCCTCTACTCACAAACCCTGGCTAGACTGGGTGAGCAGAACTGTCTCCAGACAAAGATCCATGACTATCCACAAAATCCAAACCCAGCCTTGGAAGACAGGAGCTTTCTCACAACCTGCAAGTTGGGTTCGCTGAGCAGCTGTGACCTTGCTCAGTTTTGGCACATTAGCATGTGATGCAATCGAGCCGGTCACCGGCACCCACTCGGAGCATCCAGTGGCACCGTGAGTAGTCAGAGTGTCCGGAGGCGGGCAGGGGAGGAGCCCTCCTCACAGAACGGCTCAGAAGGGACACAGACGCCCCTACCCTTCCAACAGCTGCTGGCCAGCCAGCTACGTCGGCTTTCAGTGATCCCACGTGAGTAGAAAGGGTGTTTCCAACACATCCCAAAAAGGGTTTCAGATAAGTCCTGCAACTTAGGGCCCTGGCTTCCACAACTTCTCCCTATCTTTTAAACGGGGGACAAGAGAGTTTGTCTTTCTCTCTCTCTCTCTTTTTTTTTTTTTTGAGACAGTTTCCCTCTGTCGCCAGGCTGTAGTGCAGTGGCGCGATCTCAGCTCACTGCGACTTTCGCCTCTCGGGTTCAAGCGATTCTCCTGCCTCAGCTTCCCAAGTAGCTGGGATTACAGATGCACACCACCACACCCGGCTATTTTTTGTATTTTTAGTAGAGATGGGGTTTCACCATGTTGGCCAGGATGGTCTCAATCTCCTGACCTCGAGATCTGCCCACTTTGGCCTCCCAAAGTGCTGGGACTACAGGTGTGAGCCACCGTGCCCAGCCGAGTGTTTGTCTCTCTATAACCCCAGGGCGTTAATGAATTTTGTCCCCCATGGCTGTAAAATGACAAGGTGACAAGAGGCACTTAGACACAGTGTTATTATTTTCCTCCACAGCTTGGTTTTCTAGATGTTGCACCTTGCTATAAGCCCCAGATGGAACCAAAGCGAGCCAAATAATCGCTTTCCACACTTCCTGCAGTTTTAAAGAGATTCCACATCATGAAATGATGATATTGACAAGAATAATAATAATACCTTGTGTCTGAGGAGCTCAAAGCACTTTACAGACACCAGAGACGTTGTCAGCAGTCAGACAATTAATGGGAAAAAATTGACTGATGTTTTAAGAAGTTACTACATGGGGGATCATGGTTCTGTTATTCTCACAAATTGACTGGCAAACATAATATCCATTTCTGGCCTAAACCATGAATAAAAATGCCAGGTAGGACAGGAGCAAGGGGCCTGGAGTGAACAAGGAAATCAAGAGGGCTCCTCTCCTGTCATCTATCTGAACACAGTCTAGACAGAGCCATAGCCTGGGACAATTCTGATCCCAAATGACCCCGTGACAAGAGGCTGCTCAGTGACCTGGGAGATTAATATGACAGGACAACCACCCGCTTTCTAGACTTTTCTCGAGGATTCTCTCTGAGGTTCAGATGGAGGCTGTTGAGTCATCACGGCAGATGCTCAAAAGAAAACCAAACTAGAAACCCATCCCCAGGGCCTCCTCCTAAATGAAGGGCAGCCCCACCCTGCTCCTCATCCACTTCCCTCCCCTCTGCTCCCTGCAACCTCCTGCGTTTACCTCCCCTTACTCACCCCAAATCTACAAGCTCTGCACGGCCAGCTGCAGATATCGCAGGCGACTTTTGAGTTGTAAGAAATCATGAAGCAAAGGCATTTGCTGAGAGGCCACTCTGCAAAGTGCAGTGCTGGGTTGAAAGGGTGGAAAGTGAGACCAAGGGAAAGGAAAGGAAAGGGGAGGAGAGGGCAGGAAAGGAGAGGGAAGGATAGGAAGGGAGGGGAAGGGAGGAGGTGAGGGGAGGAGAAGTGGGGAGGAGAGGAGAGGGGAGGAGGGGAGGGAGGGGAGGAGGAGGGGAGGGGACGGGAAGGGAGGGAGGGGAGGGGAGGGAGGGGAAGGAAGGGGCATTGATTTAAAAGCTCAGTGGGCAATGTGCCAGGTTTGTTACCTGTGCTATCTCATTTGATTCTCATCAAATGCCCTGTGATAGAGGTATTGGTATCCCAGTTTTTAGATAACAAAGCCAAGGATCAGAGAGCTTAAGCAACTTATCAGGGGCCACTCAGCTCTCAAGTAGCAGAGCCGGAATGAAAATCCAGTTGAGTCTGAGTTTCCACTTCAACGGGAAGTTAGGGAGAGGAGCTGAGAGCGAGCGTTGAGAGCTGACAGGGCGAGCATTCGAGACCGTGGTCAGGAGTTGGAGGTTGGTTGTAAGGTCATGGGAAACTACATCCAGGCATCACCCAGATGAGCAGGGAGGGGAATGGATCTGAGGGGCACTGCAGAGAAAGAATTTGGGGGATGGATAAAAGGAAGAATGTGTGAAAGAGGATGCAAGGCAGCAGCTTCTCATCGTTGTTGAGTCAAGGACCCCTGTGTGACGTGATGTGCATCTAAGAACACGGGACACTTCCCCCAGGAAATGCACAAACCCACTCACAAACATCAGCATCACTTTGGGGAAGTTGCTGGGTTCAAGATTAAGGTTCCTCGCCCTGTGAAGGGACCTAAAGTGGCGAGAACACCGGCATCCCGTGTTTGGCTTGGAGGACTCTCAAGACAATTGCATATTCATTTTCAGAGAAGAAAGGGAAGATCTCTGATACTGGAAATTGCAAACCTTATTTATTTTAATATAAGACAGGAGTTTCTTTTTTTTTTTCCCCATGTTTCTTCTGCAAATCTGATAACAGGACTGCCACAGATGCCACTAAGGGTCATTTCACAAATGTCCATGTTATTCTAGACTTACAGATACCTATTTGCAAAAAGGCTACAAGTTGTAGTAGCTGGGTGAAAGACATTTGGAGACAAAGGTCGAAAACGAGGAGCGGTCAGGCACGGTGGCTCACACCTGTAATCCCAGCACTTTGGGAGGCTGAGGCAGGCGGATCACCTGATGTCAGGATTTGAGACCAGCCTGGCCAACATGGTGAAACCCCGTCTCTACTAAAGATACAAAAATTAGCTAGGTGTGATGGCGGGCACCTGTAATCCCAGCCACTGGGGAGGCTGAGGCAGGAGAATCACTGGAACCCAGGAGGCGGAGGTTGCAGTGAGCTGAGATCACATCACTACACTCCAGTCTTGGGAACAGAACAAGACTCCATCTCAAGAAAAAAAGCAGGGGGCGGGAACAGGGTGGATCCAAAGTTGCTCTGGAAAGTCAAGTCTCGAATGCCCCAGGGACACGAAGCCTTCGCAGAGCCAGCAAAGGGCTGGAGTGAGTTTGCCAATCTGGGAAATCAAACAAGAAAATGCCACTGATATACACGAGACAGAAAGAGAGTGGGTAGAGGCTGACTGGGAAGAGGAATGTGCCTGGATGTCCCTGGCGGCAAGTCCCATCCTATATTTCCCACGGAGGAAGAGGGAAAGGCGGGTGAGGAAAGGCCTGGGCGAGGAAACTCCACAGTCATTTATCAGCGACGGAGTGGAGAGATCAGAAGTCCCCACAGCCAAATTTCAACCCGTGTTGCCTCCCTCACCCCAGTGCAGATGCTCCCTAGGCAAGCTTGGGGCAGTGTGTTGGTATGAGAGGAGCACGGGCACCCACCACAGTCCCCCCAGGGAGTAAAACTAGGGGTTGGGAGGGTGCCCGCATCCAGGAAGGACCGTTTCAGCCCAACCTCACTATTGCGTCCATGCGTGTCTGCTGGAAACACGTCTCTCCCAAGGTTGCCTAATTTTTCTGCCTAAACTATGGGCCGACCTGCTGCTTGCTCCTTCAACATGCTGTCCAGCGGGGCCGGGGTTTAAGGAGAAAGAAAGTTTCGTGGAGATAAAAAAAAAAAAAATAGTAATAATAACTCTGATCCACCATTCTGGACACCCTTTCCAGCTCTCTGCTCCACGCAGCTGTGTGTGTGTAAGACAAACATGGTGTGTGAGAGTGTGTGTGCGCACCGGCAATCAGTGTGGCGAGGCTAGAGGCTTTCATCACTGAAACACTGAGTTCCTGTTTATAAACATTTGCTCACTGTTTAGTTATGTGGGGGAATTAACCACAAAACACGACCTGCAACTTCAAGCCCTCCTCGTTCACGTCCTTCATACCGCATGCACTTTCTCTCTCTGCCTGAAAGCCACTGAGGAGAAAATAATTTCTCTCTGCCAAAGCGGGGAATGCCCAGAGAACAGAACATGCTTCTATACAGACTCGAAGGCTTCAAGGGAGGCTGGGGAGACCCTCCCACCAGTGATCACTGACGCATGGGGCTGACTCTGGGAAAAGTCATCACATGGGGCATGGCTGAAGGCATTACTCTTTCCAGGCCTTTTTGGAGCCCCCAAAGACTTTGGGACCAAAACGAATGTCTCTTAGCGGTATTTGCAGCACCATGGTGGGCAGGGGGTACAGGTCTAATTTGTATGAAGAGGAGGGAAGACCACGAGGAGAGGAATGCAGCTGAGACCTTGGGAGAGAATGGAAGGGGGGATGGATCCACTGAGAAGCTCTGGGGCACCCAGGTTGGGAGCACTCATGCAGCACCTTTCAATAGGTGACCTCAGGAGCAGAGTTCTGAGGGAAGGGGTGCTGGCTGTTTAGTTTGTTTTCCTGACCATCCTCCAGATGATAGTTTGGGGGCATCCCAACAGCAGGTTGCGAGTGTTCTGTGAACGATATTCCACAGAGCACTGGGGCTCCAGAGTTACGCTGGGGAGCCCGTGGCCAGGGATGAGGTGAGTCCTGCCCTCTGAGAGCCCTGCCCTGCCTTCAAGAAGAGCAGTTCCTCTTTCATCTGCTTGAGGCATTGGAGTTCCTCTCTGGACTTCATGGTAAGAATTCTATCACCAGGAGAAGTTTGGAAGCCTCTGGCTCAAGATATCCAAAGTCTCTGATCTCAGCGTGGAGGTGCTTTGAGCCTCTGGCCCTGGTGCTCTGCGCTGTCCCAAGGCAGGAGTGAGCCACCTTTGGTTCTAACAAGCAGCTCACCAAGGACAGGGCTACAGCTGAGAGACGAAGGGTGTCCAGACGCAGATGAGGGATCCCAGACCCCAGAGAGAGACGGCTACACGTCACCAAGATTCCTCGTGGTTTTCCAGGCCGTTCCTGTATTAGAGTCCTCACTCTCCTTCCCGAGATTCCGTGCTGATCCACACTGAAGCTGCATGCATTGGAGAAATGGCTAACTCTTTGCCCAGGGCTGGACAGAGCAGCATCACAGATCACAAGGCCGCTGGATGGGCATGGTGGCCCATGCCTGTCATCCCAGCACTTTGGAAGGCCATGGTGGGTGGATCACCTGAGGTCAGGAGTTCAAGACCAGCCTGACCAACATGGTGAAACCCCATCTCCACTAAAAATACAAAAATTAGCCAGGTGTGGCGCCACACACCCATAATCCCAGCTACTCAGGAGTCTGAAGCAGGAGACTCACTGGAAACCGGGAGGCGGAGGTTGCAGTGAGCCAAGATGGCACCACTGCACTCCAGCCTAGGCGACAGATCAAGACTCCATCTCAGAAAGCAAACCCCTCTCCTTCCCAGGACTGGCAGAGATTATGAAGTCCCAGCTCTTGCACCCCAACATGCCCTTTCCCTTCCTGCCTCATTACTCGAAGTTCCATTCCTATTCTACACCCACCCAGATTGTAGCAGATTTCTCTCCTATGCCCCTGCCTTCCTTCCCAATGAGAAGCAGCAGGGAATACTGGGTGCCCATTCTTTAAAACCCACAGGAAGTGGGGGAGGGGAGCTAGGAGGATCGAGGGGGAAGGGAGAGAATGGCATTCAAGGGCTAGAGCTTGACATTCTAATGCTTTGGGCAGGGAGGGAAGATGCCACCGTGCTTTAGTAGGTCACGGAGAGGCAGGGTGGGCGGCTGTGCACACGCCCAGGCCCGGGCACTGTAGTGCAGGCTGTTCAGAGGCACCCCGGCCAGAAGCACGGGCATCAGTTTCACTCACTCTGGGCATTTGCTGCCCACTCAGGAATACGGTTCACTTTTCCATTATCTGGCAATATATATGTGTAGATACTGTAGTGTGTGTGTGTGTGTACAATCAAAACTTATCCTCTGTAGTAAAAAAAATGGTATTAATTATGTTTTGGATTGTCTTCATAGAGATCTCAGAGCATAATTTAAGTAAATACTGTAGTCACAACTAGCAATGCTAAATTATTCTTATTTGAATTTTAACCCTAAGAATTTTCCGGTCTGCTAGCCAAACCAACACTTGGGCACATTTATAGTTCCCAAAAGCTAAAATCATCCCAGCGTTCCCCTGACTACTAGGAGAGGTTTGGGGCTCTGGAGCTTAGATGCGACAGTTTCCCTGCACGTGTGATGAGCTGTGTGTGCATGTGTCTGCACATCGGACTTTGGGTCAATGCGTATTTGGGGTGCTATTTGCTTCTTGCTCCTTTGGGTGTGCTCCAGGTCCCATGGCCTTGTTCACAGAGTTCTGAGCAAACCCATCCTGTCCCCCCGTCTTACGGTTCACCAGACCTTCCTGGGGTAGGAGAAGGGCTGTCCGCTGGGGTGGTCAGCAAGAGTGACTCTTTGATTGCCCTGGCTAGAAGCCCGTTCCTGACACCCAGATAAGAGCAAACTGTTCCTGGAGCCATGCACATAGGGCATGGAAACCCTGCCTGTCAATTCTGCACTTTCTGTGACAGCCAAACCATGGGGCTTCCTTTGACTTCTTCATTGTTGTGTACTACCATTCATAACTGTCTCATATGTTACCCAACGAGGTCATTATAACTATATGTATGTAGCGTAGCGTGAACACAAACACACACACAAAATGTTAGGATGGTGTGTTCCAACACAAAGACACGCACACTCACAACAACCACACAGCAGCAACCCTTCTAAGGGTTCCACAGCCACCAGCGTCTCAATCAGCCTCAGGCCGCCGGATCACCTCCTCGCCTCCCTACGTCTGTTTCATGCATTCGTAATTGTATCGTCTGCAGTATCCGGCACGTTCCTGACAGGAGAGAATTTCCATTTTGACTAGGTGTCGATGAAAACAGCATCTTCTCCTTGCAATCGGAGACATCTGATAACTGAAAAAACTCCCCCAAGACTAGACTCTGGCTTCACACATTGCAGATCCCGTTTCCACTTTCCTATCGGCCTGGCTCTGGGTGGCCACAGGACAGGCTGATGCTACTATGTGACCTCAGGCCCTGTCCTCTCCATGGAAATGCCACAGGAGCCAGCACAGGGGGCTGTCAGATGTCCCTGCAAGCCACTTCTACATCAGAACAGCTGGCGATGCTTCATGTAGGCCAAAGAGACTCCAAATTGCATCAATGTTGCACCAAATTCAAACTAAATACCTCCCCAACTTAATTTTCTTTTAACCAGATCCTAAAACTATCCAAAGCCACTTCAAAATGACAAGAAACTAATGAAATGTGTGGAGGTAAAATTGAGGTGAAAAGAGACAAAGTCTTTTTTTGTTTGTTTTTTTTGAGACAGTCTTGCTCTGTTGCCAGGCTGGAGCGCAGTGGCACAACCTGGGCTCACTGTAACCTCTGCCTCCTGGGTTCAAGCGATTCTTCCACCCCAGCCTCCCGAGAAGCTGGGACCACAGGCTCGGGCCACCACACCCAGCTGATTTTTGTATTTTTAGTAGAGATGGGGTTTCACCATCTTGGCCAGGATGGTCTCAATCTCTTGACCTCGTGATCCGCCCACCTCGGCATCCCAAAGTGCTGGGATTACAGGCATGAGCCACTGTTTCCAGCCTTTTTTTTTTTTTTTTCTGAGATGGAGTTTTGCTCTTGTTGCCCAGGCTGGAATGCAGTAGTGCGATCTCATCTCACTGCAACCTCCACCTCCCAGGTTCAAGCAATTCTCTTTCCTCAGCCTCCCAAATAGCTGGGATCACAGGCATCTACCACCACACCCAGCCAATTTTTGTTTTTTTAGTAGAGACGGGGTTTCACCATCTTGGCCAGACTGGTCTTAAACTCCTGGCCTCAAGCAATCCACCCACCTCGGCCTCCCAAAGTGCTGGGCTTACAGGCACAAGCCACTATGCCCCGCCAAAAATCTTAATCTATTTATGTTATTTTTGCAAATTGTACAAAACACATGGCTGTGGGAACTGACTGCTGTGGCCCCTCCAGGCCCATGCAAGGGATGAATCTGAAAAGGAATGACGCCAAAGTTTAAAACTCATTAGCCTTATAGTAAGTCGTCCTCTGTGCATAGAATTTGGCACTAGTGGTCAAAGGAATAAGGGAAACAGTGACTTCCAGCTGCGAGGAAACGCTTAAGCAATGGTTCAGAGGCCAGAGAGCTCAGGCCGTTCGGCAGGCAGGGAGAAGTGTATTTGGCAGCGCAGCTGCAGGTGAGAAGCACGCAGTGGATGTAGATCTGAAATCCTAGGTAACTGCAGACCTCAGAGGGTTGCAAACGTCAAGGTAACACGTCTTGATGTCAACTGTACAGCAAGAAGCTTTGAAGATATGCACGCCCATGGCCTAAGACAGGGACCAACCCTCTCCAAGCCCTGCTTTAGAAAAAGAAATTTGGGATGGACAGATGGGAGGCAGAGATACCAGCTCAGAGGCATCAGCAGCTATGTGGTGCAAATCAGAATTCTCTGGGAAAGAAACAACACAACGATTGACAGAAAGACACAAAGACTCACGTGCAAGCCTTGAGGCAGTGCTCAATCCTCTTCCCGCCCTGACCCCATTCACCCTTGGACTTGACATAGCCCTTTTCTCTGAAACCTGGCTGCTCTGATGTGTCCTCAGCCCAGCTTTACCTATGGAGTCAGTCTCTGGAACTACACTCCACACCCCTCACTGTCCTACCAGGGTGCTGACTCTCAGTCACACTGTCTCCGGATGCACCTGGCATCGCTGGGTGTGGTTTCTGCCCGTCCTCTTAGACCAGGATGCAAGAGGAGGCAGCGGCTTAGTTCAGGCAGGAGGAAAGAGCCTCCACAGGGCTGTCGGGAACCGGATGGAGGGTCCAAGCGGAGAGAAGGTCGATTAGGCAACTAAGTGTAGGCAGAAGGCAAAGAAGACGGACACATCAAAGAGGATGCTGACGGCCACAGTGGAAGGAAGAATGTCCGCATGTTTAGGCTGCAGGAGAAGCCCAGCGATGCGGAAATTGATGCACCTCAGCATGGATATGCTCAGTTGGAGGCTGCGCGCATCTCAGATTTGCCTCCAGCACAGTCTTCATTTCAGAGCTTTGTGTTCTGGCGCCTTTGTCGTGGAGTGGCTGGAGAATCTCCACCTTTTTGCCCTCCACCACCTATGCTGCCTCCCTGGATGATCTTACCAGTGCCCTAGCTTTAACTTCCGCTGTGACAGGGGCCCAGGCCTCTACTTTGAACTATTAATGGTGAAACTTATTATTATAGCACTCCCTCCCTAGGGCTGGCATTTGGTGGAGCTCCCTGCTGTAGTTAGACCTGTTCTTTTTTTTCTTCTTCTTCTTTTTTTTCTTGAGACAAAGTTTTGCTCTGTCGCCAGGCCGGAGTGCAGTGGTGCTATCTCAGCTCTGCATCCTCTGCCTCCTGGGTTCAAGTGATTCTCCTGCCTCTGCCTCCCAAGCAGCTGAGACTGCAGGCACGTGCCACCACGCCCTGCTAATTTTTGTATTTTTAGTAGAGATGGGGTTTCACCATGTTGGCCAGCATGGTCTCAATCTCTTGACCTTGTGATCTACCTGCCTCGGCCTCCCAAAGTGCTGGGATTATAGGCATGAGCCACCATGCCTGGCCCTATTAGACCTGTTCTTTATGGCCAGTACCCACCTCTGACTGGTCCGAACCCCTGCCACAGTGATTGTTGAATTGTTTTTATTGTGGTAAAATACACATAGTATGAAATTTACCATTTCTGCCATTTTTTTTCTTTCTTTCTCTCTTTCTTTTTTTTTTTTTTTTTTTTGGAAGAAAGAGAGAAAGAAAGAAAAAGAATAAAAAGAAAAAGAAAAAGAAAAAAAAGAATAAAGGAAAGGAAGAAAGAGGAAGAGGAAGAGGGAGAGAGAACAGGGGTGTTGTTTTATTTCCCCGGGCTAGAATGCAGTCAAAAACTGGGTATGCCTGTAATTGTATTTAATAATAGAGACATTTAAAAAAAAAATGAGGGAAGAAAATAATTAACAAGCAGCCAACCAATATTTTATTTAAACCTGTAAATATGTGTGATGTAGTACTGATAAGAGTGTATATTTTGTGTATTTAAAGTGGAGAGTTCTATGAATGGTAATTAAGTCTACTTGTTCCGGATCTGAGTTCAAGTCCTGAATATCGATGTTAACTTTCTGTCTCATTGATCTATCTAATATTGATGTTGAAGTCTCCCACTATTATTGTGTGGGAGTCCAAATCTCTTTGTAAGTCTTATATATCTGGGTATTCCTGTATTGGGTGCATATATATTTAGGATCTTTAGCTCTTCTTGTTACATTGATCCTTTTACCTTTATGTACTATCCTTCTTTGCTTCTTTTGATCTTTGTTGCTTTGAAGTCTATTTTATCAGCAAAAATTGCAACTCCTGCTTTCTATTTATTTATTTTTGCTCTCCATTTGGTTGGTAAATTTTTCTCCATCCCTTTGTTTTGAGTCTTTGTGTATCCTTGCATGAGAGTGGATCTGGATGTAGCATACCAATGGGTCTTGGCTTTTTTTGCCTGTCTATGTCTTTGGATTGGGGGATTTAGTCGATTTAAATGTAGAATTAATAACAATATATGTGAGTTTAATACTGTCATTTAATGTTAGCTGGCTGTTTTGCCCATTAGTTGATGCAATTTCTTAATTATGTTGATGTTCTTTATTTTTTGGTATTTTTTAAAAAGGCTGATACTGGCTGTTCCTTTCTATTTGTAGTGGTTCTTTCAGAAGCTCTTGTAAAGCAGGCCTGTTGGTGATGAAATCTCTGAGTGCTTGCTTGTTCACAAAAGATTTTATTTTTCCTTCACTTGTGAAGCTTAGTTTGGCTGGATGTAAAATTCTGGGTTGAAAGTTCTTTTCTTTAAGGATGTTGAATATTGGCCCCCACTCTCTTCTGTCTTGTAGGGTTTCTGCTGAGAGATCTGCTGTGAGTCTGATGGGCTTCCCTTTATGGGTAACCTGACCTTTCTCTCTGGCTGCCCTCAGTATTTTCTCTTTCATTTCAACCCTGGTGAATCTGGCGATTATGTGCCTTGAGGTTGGTCTTCTTGAGGAATATCTTTGTGGTGTTCTCTGTATTACGTGGAGTTGAATATTGTCCTGCCTTGCCAGGTTGGGAAAGTTTTCCTGAATAATATCCTGAAGCGTATTTTCCAGCTTGGATTGATTCTCTTCGTCACATTCAGGTACACCTATCAAACGTAGATTAGGTCTTTTCACATAGTCCCATATTTCTTGGAGACTTTGCTCGTTCTTTTTTATCCTTTTTTCTCTAATCTTGTCTTTTTGTTGGTCTTCGACCCCTGATATCTTTTCTTCTGTTTGATCAATTCGGCTGTTAAAACTTGTGCATAGTTCGCGAAGTTCTCGTGTTGTATTTTTCAGCTCCATTAATTCACTTATATTCCTCTCTAAATTGTGTGTTATTGCTAACATTTCGTCAAACCGTTTTTCAAAGTTCTTAGTTTCTTTGCATTGGGTTAGAACAAGTTCTTTTAATTCCCAGAAGTTTCTTATCATCCACTTTTTAAAGCCTGCTTCTGTTAATGGAACACAGTCTTTCTCCATCAGGCCTTGTTCTGTTGCTAATGAGGAACTGTGATCCCCCGTAGAGGGAGAGGCATCCTGATTTTGGGTATTCTCAGTCTTTTTAGGCTGGTTTCTTTCCTTCATTATAAATTTATCCATCTGTAGTATTTATAATTACCGTCTTTATAGTTGGGTTTCTGAATGGACGTCCAACTTGTTGATTCCCAGTGCTAGAATCTGAGCAACCCACTGCGCCGGCCAAAACAGCGGCGTTAAGATTGATGGTGCTTTTCTGACTCTGCACCAAGAACCGCCGCTCCAAGGCAGCGGCAAAACCGCCTGGCTGGCCTCAAGAGTCATGCTGGCGACACGTGGGGCTCCTCTGCTGGGAATCTCCTGGTGCGTGAGCAACAAAAATTGATCTGAAAGTGTGGCGTCCTCTTGTTCTCTGCTCTTTCAGTGGGAGCTACAATCCCGAGCTGCTAGTGATCAGCCATCTTGGATCTCTCTCCTTCTCGGGTACTTTTTAGGTCCATTTCCGCCATTTTTAACTGTGCAGTTCAGTGGCACTAAGTTCATTCACATTGCTGTGCCACCACCACCATCCAGCTCCAAATTGTTTTCATCTTCCTAAACTGAAACTCCATAGCCATTAAACACCAACTCTCCGCTTCCCTCTTCCCAAACGCCAGCATCCGCCCTTCTACTTTCTGTCTCTGGGAGTTTGACTACTCTAAGTATTTCACATGCAGTATTTGTCCTTTTGTCGCCGGCTTATTTCACTTGGCATAATGTCTCTAAGGTTCATCTCTGTGGTAGAATGTGTCAAAATTTCCCTCCCTTTCAAGGCTGAATACTCTTCCGTCAGATGGATAGACCACCCCTTGTTTATCCCTTCATCCGCTGATGAACAGTTGGCTGTTTTGACTAATGCCGATATGGATATGAGTGTACAAATATCTGTGTGAGTCTCTGCCCTCAATTCTCGTTGAGTATACATCCAGGAGTGGAACTGTCAGGTCACATGGTGATCTTGTGTTTTGTTTCTGGGGAATTGTTGAATATTTTTAACATCACACCTGTTACACAACAGGTACAGCTGCTACTCCGCAGCTCACTCGGGGGTCTAATTAGCGTCTCGTGGTAAAATATCCAAACCCAAAGTCTTGCTGGTCCTAAGCCTACTCCTCCCCAGCATCTCCCACCTCCGTGAGTAGAATCGCCACACAGCTGGGGCCAGGGCCTTTGGCATCATTAGCAACTCTCTCTCACTGAACTTTCAACCCATCAACAAATCCTATGAGCTCTATCTGCAAAATATATCCAGAACCAAATCACTTCTCAGCACCCTACTCTGCCACTGGATCCAGCCCACCCTGACCTCTCACCCTCACTACTGCAGTGGCCTCCCAAAATGGTTTCTCTTTGCCCTTTTACCAGCTAGTCTTCATGCAGCTGCTAAAGTGAGCCATTTAAAATGTCAACCAGATCCCTTCACTCCTTTGATTAAAACTTCCAATCTTCTCATCATAATTAGACCATGTGCTGTGGTCTGAATGTTTGTGTTCCATCCAAAATTCATGTTGAAACTGAATCTCCAATGCAACGATATGAAGAGGTGGGTCTTTTAGGAAGTGGGGAAGTGATTAGGCCCTGAGCACTCTGTCTTCATAGGTAAGATTAATGCCTTATTCATGGCTGGAGGGAACTAGCAAGGCCCTTTGGGCCCTCTGCCTTTTGCCACGTGAGGAGCAGCAAGTGGCATCATCTTGGATGCAGAGAGCAGCTCTCACTCATCACCAAACCTGCTGGCACCTGGATCATAGATTTTCTAACCTTCAGAACTATGACAAATACTTTCTTTTCTTCTTCTTTTTTTTTTTTAGATAGAGTCTCACTCCAGTTGCCCAGGCTGGAGAGCAGTGATGCAATCTCAACTCACGGCAGCCTCAACCTCTTGAGCTCAGGTGATTCTCCCTCCTCAGCCTCCCAAGTAGCTGGGATTACAGACATGCACCACCATGGCCTGGCTCATTTTTGTATTTTCAGTAGAGACAGGGTTTCACCATGTTGGCCATGCTGGTCTCAAACTCCTGACCTCAAGTAATCCACCCATTTCGGCCTCCCAAATTGTTGAGATTATAGGCATGAGCCACCGCGCCCAGCCTAACTTCTATTATTTATACATTACCTAGTCTCAGGTATTTCATTACAGCAGCACAGATGCACTGAGACACCATGGGCTGTACAAGTGGCCCCTCAACCTGACCTCACATCCTCTATGCATGCCCACTCCTGCCTTTTCTGCAAACGCGTTGAATAGGCCCTGCCTCGGGACCCTGACCCTGGGTGTTCTCTCTGCTAGAAATTGCTTCCCACAAATCATCGCATGGCTTATTCAAATGCCACTCCCTCAGAGAGGGCTCCCAGATGATCCTATCTAGACGGGAACAGCAGCTGTCATCACCGGCAGTCTCCTAATTCAGTTTCCATCTCTTCCTATACCTAGCACTCCTAACCTTATAGTACCTGATTATTTACTGGCTGGTTGTTTATTTCCCCCCTAGACTACAAGCTCCGATGGAAGGGAGAGGGCTCTGATGGCTGCTGCATCCCTAGGGCATGGAGTAATGCCCGGCATGGAGCTCCCTGCTCTGCAGGAAGGACACGCTTCCCCTCATGAGATACCTCGGCACGTCTCAGTCTCCAGGGCCACTGCAGTTCTGCTGACACAAGGAAAGGGTGAAATGCTAAGATCCACACCAGAGGCACATAGGTGGAGTCAATGCTTTGGGATTCCCAGAGTCTGTGGCCAGTTCTCTTCACCAGTGGAGTCAGAGCCAACCTGACCAGTAGAGTGGGGAGTGTACCCTCCTTTAAGTGCCTTAGGAAGACCTTGCACCCACAAATAGCTCTACCACTAGCTAATCTATCACTATCTCTTAAGTTTCACCATTAATAATGCAATTTTTTTTTGTTTGCAGGAAGTGGGGAGAGAACTAAAATTTACTCAGTACTTAGTAAATACCAGGCAGCATTCAAGATGACCAACCGTCCAGTGTGCCTGGTCAGAGGGATTTCCTGGGACTTTCAGAGCTGAAACTAGAGCCGTCTTGAACAACTGGCATAGCTGGTCACCCTACTTTGTTTCTTGGTTTAGTTCTCTTATCAGCCAGATGTGCCTTTTACTCCTGAGAAATCCAGGCCTTCAGCCTGCAGCCGGCGTGGCAGAACTGGAGTCAAGGCTTCCACAGCTCCAGGGTCTGGGTCCTCTCTATGACATCCCGAGGGTCCCTGGCGTCCCTGCAGATGCAGTAATTCTGAAATAGCTCTGTGTAGCTCTCCCCTCATAAAATGTCCTCTTTAGAGCACTCAGTTCATGACATATGGAAAGGAATGGATGAAGGCTTGCTTGAAAGGCAGGAACAGATACTTTGCAGGAAAAACAGAGCTTCCAAAGTATGCATGGCAACTTGGGGGTTTGAAAAATCTTTGTTCTAAGGACCAGAATTGCAGTGTCAACCTGACATTGGGAAGTGGCAAGAACTGATGAAAATAGTCCTAACGGAGAAGCACTCTGAG
Organism: Sapajus apella; assembly: GCF_009761245.1. Classification (NCBI taxonomy): domain Eukaryota; kingdom Metazoa; phylum Chordata; class Mammalia; order Primates; family Cebidae; genus Sapajus; species Sapajus apella. The sequence continues at coordinate 12,800,949 of NW_022436989.1, read as the reverse complement.
CCGCTGGGAAAGAGACTGCTGCATTGAGGCGGCCAGTTCCAGGCCACATTGCAGGGCATGGCTGGGCGTTATTCTTCCGAAGTTCATCTCCCCTGTCCTAGTTATTTGAGATTTCAAACTAGTCATCTGGTTTATCCTTCAAGTGTGATCATATAATACACTGTTCAAACAAGGGCACTTCTAAGAATGAGAAAGGAATGATTCATAATTAGGCAAGGACAACAGTGGGGAGCAGGACTCTGCCCCACTGACTGGGATGCCTGATCCTTGGGCCAGCGCGTCCGACCATGAGGAACTGAGTTGTGATCTTGCCTTCTAATGTACCCAGCAAAGCAGGGAAAGCCCCAGTCCCACGCCATCGCCACTGAGCTCTCCTGCCTCCCTCTAGTTAACTGCCCGCTGTCTCAGGGTCTAATGAATGACTTTTCCCCAAAGGTCTAAATACTCCCTTGAGTCATTTGCATCAAATATCAGCATAGGAATGCTTATTTCAACTATTCTTTCTTTATCACCACAGAGTTTTCTCAGCACTCACCTTAAACAGGGCCTCTTCTGGGTGCTACAGACATTTTCAAGGGAGAGAGACCTCACCCACCCATCGGCCGTGAGCTAGCTGGCTGGCTGGTGGGTGAGTCTGTTGGGGTGTGAATCTGCCCCTCCTGACGTTGCCCCTCAGTGACTGACCACAGGCTTTGGAAAAACCTCTTCAGCAGGGTATTGCTTACTCTGATCTGCTTAAACATCAACTCCCACGCCCTGAGGAGGAGCTGAGCATGCCAGAGCCGCAGAATGCAAGTTTGCTAAGATCAAAGTGCGAACTTGCTGAAGCTGTATGTCTGAAACTACCCAGAAATCGCTTTGTGCTCACCCGTGAAGCAGAAGCGATGGTGCGCAAGTGTGCAGAGACCATGAGGAACTTCGTGCAGAGACGAATACCATCTGCAGCTGCATTCCTCCAGCCCCTGCCAGTGCACACAAACAGTGCCTGTTTCTGCACTGCTGGGCCCCGGGCTCAGCACAGTGCCAAGCACGTAGTAGGTATGTGGTAGGTATCAGTAAGTCACTGAATTCTCGTCTTCGTGAACCATGCTGGGCCTGAAGTGGTCTAAGTTTGAATCCATGCAATGGGCTGTGGTCCAGGGCTCACGGCTCCTCGATGAATCCTAGAATGTTAGCACTAATGGTGTTCTTTCTTACAGGATCAAATCCAGTCCCAGTCAGTTTCAGCTGAGAAAGTCAGCTGTGGGACCCAGAGACTTTAAGGTCACTTGTCCAAATGCTGTTAATGGCAGAGGCAACACCGGACTTAGGTGTTCTGAGCAGTAACCCTCCCTCCTCTCTCCCGACCACACGCCCCCCAGGCCAGCGGGCCCTTCTGACCAGCACCCTCTGTCTCATGTCTCATTGCCATCACTCGGAGGCCTAACCTCAGCACCAGACAGCAGCTTGACCCGGAACCTTGGCACTATGCCCTAGCCATGTCCCCTGACGCCCTGCTCCCTAACAAAATGACTCCCTTCCTCCTCTGCGTGTGATGAATTATCTCATAAGGCGTGTCTTTTCATTCCCCACTGTGTTCCTGTGGCTCAAGATGTGTCTGCATTCCTTACCATTTTAGCAGGAACAGCGTCTTTTCCATCTTTATCTCTCCAGTGGCTCAACTGTGCCTACCATGCATGGATGATACAGATGTGCAGCGTGCTGTGTGACCATGGCCCAATTGTTCACTGTTCTGGGCCTTCTCTTGGATTTAGAAAATGAATGGGGTACTGCTGACTGATCTCCCAGAGTGGCTGTGTCCTGATGTATATATATTGTTGCATAAATATCTTGGAAATGCAGGGGCTGACAGCAGTGCTCAACAATAAACGCTGTGTGCTGAGAGCAAGTGTTAGAGAACTTGAAAGGAGACTCTTCTCTCTGATGAAAGAAACAGAAGGCAGCTCTGCAGAGCCCCTCAGATGATGCATGCTGTGGACCTGAGCACGGAGCCTGGTGGGGGAGGAAGGAACTTAGGAGAGGTGTGAGGGCGAAGGCGCCTCATAGAGAGGGCTTGACCAAACCCTGACCCTCCTCTTTGTAGGGCCCCAGGCTTGCCTGCGGGGTCTGCACAGGCTGCCTGCCCCCTGCGCCAGCGGGCGAGGGGGACAGCCTCCCCTTCTCAGCAGGACCCCCAGCCCTACAGAGGGAGCTGGGAGCTGGCTGCTTTTAATTAGAGGCGCTTCTTTCCTGTTTTCCTTCGCGGCCAGTTTCTGAGCTTCCCTCACCCTCTGCTGATTCCCCAGAGCAGTTTTTTTTTTAAGTATCCAAACGTCTGGGATAAGAAAGGAGAAAGCTATCATTATGTGTGTGAGCTGTGTGGTGGCTTCCGCTGGCTTCCCAGACATTTGGAGGTTGTCAAAGCAGTGGCTCTGCTGTCTGGACATGGCCTGAGGAAGCCTGGTGCCAGCTTTCTGCTTCCTATGCCATCAGCCCTGCTTATGTATATATTGAGCACCTACTGTGTGCCAGGCTCCCAGATGAACAAACATAGCCCCGGCCCGAAAGCTGAGAACCATGACAGTGATCACCAGCACTTTGACAGAGGTGAGAACGGAGCACCCCAGGCATGGAGCAGGAATGAGAACGACTGGTGTGGCAGGTTGTACCAACGAGAACCTTACAAGGAAAACACAGCCCCAGTCAGGTTCCCATCCCCATTAGAACCCACTCTCGTGCCTGGCTTGTGGAGCCCACATTCATTCGGAAAGCAAGAGCTTCCGGAAGGGCTGTCAGACTTAGCAAAGAAAAACGCAGGAGGCATGGTGAGATATGAACTTCAGATAAACAACACGCCATTGTTTAGTGTAAATATGCTCTAAATATTGCAGGGAACGTGCTTTTTAATATAACATTTAAGGTATATTCGCACTAAAGAAAAGATGTGTTTGTTAGAAATTCACGTTTCACTAGGCATCTGGTACTGTATCTGGCAACTCTTTTCCAAGGTCAACAGAGAGACCTGGACCGTAGACCAGAAAGTCCATTCTACCCAACACTGGGCTACAGAAAATGCATCGTATTTTGGAGATCAGCCACACTGGGAGAAAGATGGCTGCCTCATGTCACCAGGATAGACGAAGAAAGGGTTCTAAAGCCTAAGAGCATTCACATTATAGGGACGTGGGCTTGTTTTCAAAGATCACCTCTGCATTTTCCCTTGAAATGACAGAGATGTTAGAGGAGCCAGGTCTGCCGGAAGCTGGTGGCTTGACCCAAGAAGGCAGAAACAAGGTGGCCGCCTTTGGGGACCCAAGCAGTCGGCTGATAATTCCCAGCCCTTTGATACTCCATTCAAACTGTCATGATCTGTTTGATGCCTGCTCCAGCTCTATCCCAAAAGCATGTTATATGGCTTCCATCAGTATTTCTTATTTAGTGCAAACTTAATTGAATCTGAGACTGATTTAAGAATACACATACTTCTCAGCCATCAAAAGAACATAATTAAGAATCTCTGTGCTAGGCCAGGCGTGGTGGCTCAAGCCTGTAATCCCAGCACTTTGGGAGGCCGAGGCGGGTGGATCACGAGGTCAAGAGATCAAGACCATCCTGGTCAACATGGTGAAACTCCGTCTCTACTAAAAATACAAAAAATTAGCTGGGCATGGTGGCACGTGCCTGTAATCCCAGCTACTCAGGAGGTTGAGGCAGGAGAATTGCCTGAACCCAGGAGACGGAGGTTGCAGTGAGCCGAGATCGTGCCATTGCACTCCAGCCTGGGTAACAAGAGCGAAACTCCGTCTCAAAAAAAAAAAAAAAAAAAAAAAAAAATCTCTGTGCTAGAAACCACAAAGGTTTAGGAGGTCACTGAAGGAGAGGCAGGAATGGGAACTGAGATGAAGAGAGCAGAGACTCAACCACCCAGGATCCATTTTGGAGGAAATGGCTGAGTGAAGTCTGGAAAAAAAAAAAAAAGACAACCAGACAACCTGGAAACCAGCTGAGCTGGAAGCAGGGAGAGGCCCGCAGGCGTTAGCCCGGCCCTGGGGGCGCCCAGACACGCCCTGGCGTTTCTCAGGAGGAAGAAGGCGGCCTGCTGTTATTTGCAAAGCTGTTGTTGAGATTTTTGAGGATCTCTTCCAGGTTCTCGCTTATGTAAATTCCAATTCACAGTGCCCTCGTAAACCAGGCCTGATGCTGTAAACCCTCTCCGTGTTTTAGCTCTGCCTTTGTTCTCCTCTCCGAAGTCCCACTTCACGACCTAGATCTAAAGCCTTGCACGTGGTTGATAGGGAAGTGTCATTTGGGCATTCTAAGAGGCCGTCTTTCTTCTTTCCCCACCCCGCAGCTCTGGCTCCTCTCGGATATCAGTTATTGACTTTTACATAAGAAGGCTAATGCATTTTCGTAGCAGGCAGATCACTCTCCCATGTTTTGACAGTTTGGCTTTAGTTGAAATACAATTAAACTTTTTGAAAACAAGAACTTTGAAACTCAGGCTTCACAGTTTACATTTTTTCCCCATCGGGGTCAGTTTTTACTTGCTGAAGCACAATTGATTCGGCCTTCACTTTCCGCGCTTAAAACAAACACTGGTTTCAAGCATTCTGCTCTCCCAGCACCGCGTGGCTGAAAGTGGAAAAAATAACATGTGAGACAGGTCGGGCTTTTGATGATACCTCCTTATGACAGACACATCGAAAACCACCGACGGTGAGTCACCCACATTCTGTGCATACCCTCTCCGAGGAGCAGGAAGTATGGCTATTTTAAACCCTCAGGCACCGAGAAGCTTTTAGATGCATCTTCAGGCGCTCCCACCACCACCCCCCAGGCACATGGTGGCCTTCCTAAGTGTCACACCCAGCCTGCTGCCAGCCTCTCTTTGTTTATTCTTCTTGTCCTGGCTTTGCTTTTATATGAGCAAGCTGGGTCAAAAAACACAGAGCTACAGAGTTTATAAAATCAACAAAAACTTAAAGAAAAAAAACCACCACCACCACCAACAATCGGAGCCTGGCGGTTGGTGGGGGTGGGTGGGGGCAAACAGATGGTGCCCCAAGATGTCCTCGGGCGGTTCGCTAGGGACCGAGCCTTGTGGCTCTGTGGCCAAAAAATAAATAAAAAGTCAGGACCCAGCAGAAGTGCTTTCACCTTCTAACCCAAGTCACTAGCTCTGGGTAACGAGTCCTCTTACTCCTCATTCTCCATCTCCAAAGGCTAAAGGAACAAGGGGGAAAAAAAAGAGAGAGAGAAGGAATTGAACTGAAATGAAATGACTTTAGATGAAATATTACATATATATATACACACACATATATATTTTTTTTAAAGTGGCGGGAGGACTTGAGGGAAATGAGCCTGATGTTGCCATGAATGAAGTTATAAATCCTAACCTTGTTTGAGAAAGGGAGCAGGCTCAGCCAGCATGGGAGACATCTCCAGGCACAGAGAGCTTCTGAGGACGGTAAGCCTCCACACCGAGGCAGCAAAAATGGCCCAGGACCCATCACTGCATGGGGAGGATCCGGCTTCTTTGATGTCAAGGAAGCCTTTCCAGAACGCTGGCTGCTGATGGAACCAGTGGGCAATGTGGCAGGCCCTAGGATTCAGGCAAGACTCCATTTTGCTGTAATTTTTTTTTTAATCATTATTGGCAGTTTTCTTAAAGAGAATGGAATTGTTTAGGAAATGGAAGTCCAGTCTTCAGTACTTTTTAACACAATAATCTGTTGAGACTTCTGAACTGGCTGGGAGCAGTAGAAGCCACACAAGCACCCCAAATGATACGTAGTCTTTCTATTGTTGCAGATGCTAGCTGCCTCCTAATTCTAATAAAACCTAAAGAATTTGTTGGTGGAAGAAAGTCCTAGAGTTTTAAAAAGCAGCTGCAGAAGAGACAGGCTGCCTACACCCCTTGGCTTGTGGCCTCTTCACTCCACCTTGACAGCCAGCACGGTAGCCTCCCTGGTACCTCCCTTCTGCAGTCACTCTTCTTCTGTCTCCTCCACTTTTCAGGACCCTTGTGACTCGCTGTGGGTAATGAGTCCCATTACCCTTTGTTCTCAATCTCCAAAGGCCAAACAAACGGGTAGAAAAAGAGAGAGAGAAGGAATTGAACTGAAATGAAATGACTTTAGATGAAAGATTTATATATTTTTTAACAAGAGTTGGGAGGACTTGAGGAAAATGAGCCAGAGGTTACCATGAACGAAGTTATAAATCCGAGGCCAGGCACAGTGGCTCACACCTATAATCCCAGCACTTTGGGAGGCCAAGGCGGGCAGATCACGAGGTCAGGAGTTAGACCATCCTGGCCAACATGGTGAAACTCCGTCTCTACTAAAAATACAAAAATTAGCTGGGTGTGGTGGCGGGTGCCTGTAATCCCAGCTACTCAAAAGGCTGAGGCAGGAGAATCGCTTGAACCAAGGAGTCGGAGGTTGCAGTGAGCCCAGATCACGCCACTGCACTCCAGCCGGGGCGACAGGGCGAGACTCCATATCAAAAAAAAAAAAAAACAAAAAAAAGAAGTTATAAATCTTAATCTTGTTTGGTAAAGGGAACAGGCTCAGCTAGGATGCTGGACATGGGTTGACCTGGAGAAGTCAGGCTTCTCTCCCTGCATTAAGGACAGCTGGTTCATAGGCTTAGCTTCTTCTGCCCTTTGCCGTGTAACCTAACACATTCCCAGCTTCCGGGGATCAGGGTCTACACATCTTTGGGGGGCACTGTTCTTCTGAGCGTCTGTGGTGCTCTGTCTCTGAGTCTCACCAAGCACTGAGACAGTTACTTGTCTGTCACCACAGTTTGTGAGGACATATGACCAGGTAACAATTACTCTGAATAGTAGAAATACAGTCACGTAATGCTGTAAATTGAAAATACACATTTACTCTCTGCCAGGTATAAGCACTTCACTTCATGTGTGTTAGCTCATTTAAGACGCATGACAGTTCCATGAGGTAGGTACTATTCTTAGCTCCACTGTACAGATGAGGGAAAGTACAGAGTGTATCCACGGCTGGGAAAGGGTGGAGACAGGGTTAGAGCCCAGCCCTCTGGCCCAGGTTCCAGATTCTTAGTTACTATGATTAGAAAAATACAGGGTGCTGCCCTCTAAATACCAAGGACAAGACACAAAGGCTAAGTCCCTTCCTGGCCCCTTCTTCGCCATCGTCCCCCTATGGACCCAATGGCCCTCTCTGTCATATCGAATGCCCTGAACAGCAGGGACGGGTGACTCAGAAAGTTCTGTTCACCCTACAGACCTCGACGCCATCCAAGTCCTGAGCACATGAAGTTGAGCTTCCAGCTAAGGGGAGCCAGAAACACACCCTGCCTTGCGTGCTGGGCTTGGACTGTGACAGTAAGAGCCCAGTGACAGCCGGTGCCTGGAAATCGTCTTGCGGCTATTTTCTGTGAATGGAGAGAATCTTCTGCAGAGGAGGGGAAACAGTGTCATCGATTGGAATGTGGTTCTATGCTTTAAGGGACCATGGAGTCGTCTGCTGGAAGGGGAGACAGTGAACTCTCTCTTTTTTTTTTTTTTTTGAAACAGAGTCTTGCTCTGTCACCCAGGCTGGAGTACAGTGGTGCGATCTGGGCTCACTGCAACCTCCGCCTCCCAGGTTCAAGCGATTCTCCTGCCCCAGCTGCCAGAGTAGCTGGGATTACAGGTGCCCTCCACCGCACCTGGCTAATTTTTGTATTTTTAGGAGAGATGAGGTTTCGCCATCTTGGCCAAGCTGGTCTCAAACTCCTGACCTCATGATCCACCCACCTTGGCCTCCCAAAGTGCTGGCTGGGATTATAGGCATGAGCCACCACACCTGGCCGACGGTGAGCTCTCACAAGGGGAAGTTGGCTATGTATTTTCGTTCCTCTCAGTAGTCAAATCCTATGGAAACAATAGAGGCTGGCCTCTGCCGATGAGACCTCCCACCCACGTATGGTTGGTTTTTTCTCAGAATAACAGGGAAGGCAGGGCCAGAAACATGGTTTGGGCATTGCTCTCCTAGACACCCTGGACTGTTTCTGGGCTCATGGCGTCCTTAATCCAAGATGCAGTGGCTGGGCCCAGTTGGCAAAGCAGCCCCAAACAGGAGGGCATGAAGAACCAGCTCGAAAACTCCTCGGGGCCCCCAGGGAAGCAGGACGGAGAGAGCCTCAACCACCAAGTTCCGCAAATTTCACAAGTTTATTACAAACCCCAGGAGTGTTGTTGGGTTGCTTAAAAACGATTTAATTTTTGCAATCTCCCAAAGAGGGAGGGTGCCCAAATTAAAACTGATGTCTGAAAAATACTAGCTATGACAATGAAAGACAGTCTTTCTCACGGGAGGGGAGCAAGGAGGTGCACAGAGAAGCACCCCAGTGTCAAAGCTGTAAGGAGCCCTTTGCTGTGATGTATGGGTCATATGAGTCTGCTGCCATGATGGGACCAGTTCTACCATTATCTAACCAGAATAGTCACCTTCTTGCATTTCACCTAGAAATCTGATTCTTATCAGATCTCTGAGCAACACGAGGGAGGAGGAGGCCTCCTGATGTCACGGAGAAAATAATGAGCTATGACATCAGATGGGCCTGGGTCTGAATCTCAACCCAGCCACTTATACTTACTTTGTACCCCTGATGAGTTACTTTAGTTAACTGAGCCTCCGTTACCTCAATTACAAAATGAAGATGAACAGCACTGACCTTGCTTGGTTCTGGAGATGCTGAGATGAGACGGTTGTGTGTTTAAGCACGACAACTGGTACCCACCAGTCATCATGGGACTGTTGCTTTCCATGTCATTATTGCTAGCATGAATATTACCCTCAAAGTGGCCTTTCTTCATGAAGAAGTATCTTCAGGCCAGGGCCCTTTTGAGCACAAATGCTCCTCATACAATTTTCACAAGTCTAGAGGGCAAAGGGAATGAATACATGAAACTTTATACATGTCAGAGCTCTCTTTGGAGGCTCCAGCAATGGGGTACCAAGGCAGAGCTCCAGTCATACAGCATGTACTTCCCCAGGCACAGGGTACTGTCCTCAACAGCTGGCATCACTGCATCTGCAACACCTGTCCCTCCCCAGGGCCTCTCTCTTACACCTTTCACGTTAAGAAGGTGAAGCAGCTTGCAGGACCACATCATATTTCAGTCTTACGGTGCAAAGCCAGAAGGTGCCCAGAGAAACACCTACTCCCATGGTGAGAAGGTGGGCACAGGTGCAGCTGCGACTCACCAAGAGCCGGACTGCCAGTCACACAGCCAGGGATACCACAATGGGGGAGGGGGCAGCAAGGATGTGCCAAAGATATTCCTTTCCAAATGACTTTGCTTGAATGAAGTGCTTACAGTTCGTAACCTGGCCTCACATTTTATAGCTAAATACGAGCCGGGTGCATTGACAGAGCTGATTTTGACATATTTCAATATGCATTGATTGCCTGACATCATTCAAGTCACCCGAGTTTCCCCCGCACAGGCCACACACACAGGTAGATTTGGTTGCTTTCACAAGGACAGCCTCCCCAGCCCTGCAGAAGTCACTGTCTCTTGCTGGGCAGGACCTGTGGCTGGGTTCAGCAGCAGTGAGCGGCCTCACAGCGGTTAATGGGAGTAGGAGGGAGAGTTCGGTGAAAGTCAAGGCTCGTATGGGAAACCAAGTCATTTCCCACCAGAAACGCACCCAAGCAGCAGATGTGATGGCTAAAGGGAACAACAGGTGACCACACCCACTCCTGAGAGCAACTGCAAATTGCATGTGGCCACGAGGGTCTCTGTAATCTGTTTCTGTTTGCTAAATGCCTCTCTACCGGGGACAGTTAAGACACCCGGAGAGTGGACAAACTTGGAGGATGTTGCTAAGTTCCAAAAAAGGAAAAGAAAACACGTTACACACACATTGGAGGTAAATCAGCCTGACTGGCTCTTGAGAACTTGACGATCTCAGATGTCCACAAATAACTGTGCAAAGTAAAGCACAACAGAGAACCCAAGTAGATAGCGGCAGTGGTAAACAGTGCTGGGCGCTATTTTAAGAGCTTTTGTATATTTTAAGAGCTGTTTGGCTGGGCACAGTGGCTCATGCCTATAATCCCTGTACTTTGGAGGCTGAGGTGGGAGGAGGGCTTGAGGCCAGGAGTTCGAGGCCAGGAGCTCAAGCCCAGCCTGGGCAACAGAGTGAGATCCCATCTATACAAAACATTTTTAAAAAACAGCCAGGTATGGTGGCATGCACCTGCAGTCCCAGCTACTCAGGAGGCTGAAAGAGGAAGATTGTTTGAGCCCAGGAGGTCAAGGCTGCAATGAGCTAGCAGCTCACCACTGCACTCCAGCCTGGGTGACAGACTGAGACCGTCTCCAAAAACAATCAAACAAACAAACAAAAAAGGGCTTTATGGATATGAAATGTTTACATGTAACCCTTATTATATGAAGCAAGTACTACTATCCGCATTTGCGGGGTAGTACTATATTATTCCCATTTCACAGAGGAGGAAATCAAGGCAGGTGAGATCACGTGCCCAAGCTTACAGAGCTGGTAAGTGACACAGCTGGGATTTGAAGCACTTGCTGTCTGGCTTCTGACAAGGGTCTGTGTGCTTAACCTTGATGCTGAGTTAAATAAATACGGCACATCTTGCCAAGCAAAGAAGGGAATCTAAAGATGTTAAAACTCTGCCTTCAGCAGAGGGGAAAGGGTGAAAAGCAGCTAGCGGCGGGCGAATGAGAAGAGGTAGGTTGATAAGCCGACTCTCCTCCCAGGAAACCCCTTCTGTCTTAGGGAACCCTGTAAAACCTTCTTACTTCACCAAAATGAATCTCACAACTTGGAAAAACAGAGCCACCCTATCCTGTTCCCCCAAACGCTGTCCCCGCCTATTACGCAAGTGCCGATTACAGCGAGCTGTGGACGTCTCTTTTGTGGTCATGGTTTTTAACTGCAAGTGAAAGAAGAAACCCATGTCAGGAAGCACGCATCTTACCAATCCCACATTCGGGGGTGCAGGAGACCCCGAAATGTGGGCTGAGTCTTTGGAAAGAGTGGAACACTCCAGGTGGGGTGGGGGGCTGCTGCTGGGAAGGATGAGGTGTGGTAAGGGCTGAGACAACCCCAAGACAATCTGGGAGAAAGGCCTGGCAGGGCAAGGAGGGAAAGTGAACCACCAGGGGTGACACCGGCTCCAGGAAGCCAAGCTCTCTCCGAAGGACAGGGTGGCCACAGCAGCTCCTGGGAGCCAGCCTCTAACACATGGAACAATTGTGAGAAAACGCCCGGGGGCAGTTCCCTGTGTTCTCAAAGGCCCTCTTCCAGCACAAGGCCAGCGCCACAGCTGGTCACCCTTCAGCAGGTGATATTTTGTCCCAGGCCTGACTAGGTGAGCCAGTGGCTACTCACATGGAACACACCGAGAGCAACCCCTGGAATTCCCAGGGGCTCCCTGACCTCTCCCAGCCTACTGTGTCTCTTGACTTGAGATGGTGGGCACCTCAGGGACAGGGCACAGGGAGGCGTCCAGGCCCCTGCGGACTCTAACAAGCTTCAAGCTGATACCAGGGAGAAGAGGGGCAGCCTGCAGGGGCAGAGAGCAGGTGCCTTCACTTGATTCCCAGTTCTGCAACTTATAGACTGAGACCGTGAGCACATCACCCTTCCTCAGAAAAATGATCATAAGACCTACCCCACTGAATGTGGCGGCTGTAACGGGAGACAATCACTCATTTATTCACCGAATCTTCGAGAACTCACTGCATGTTGAGCCCTGGAAGTGTGAGAGTTTTGAAATCAGAGGAGCACCGCATTGGCTGGAGGGAAGAGGTGGTCTTATCCCGAGAAGCAGAGCTCCCGGGGGTGAAGGGTAGACAGGGAGAGGCCAGGACGGGCTGCCGTCCTCTGGGGGCATGTGCTCAGGCAGCAAGAAGCACAGGAACTGGGAGCTTCCCACATCATTGGGGCACCAGTCACTTCTGCCTACAGGGACCGCTGCCTACTGCACCTTCAGGTAACTTCTCCGCTGGCAGCCCCTGAGATCCCAGATTGCGCTGTTGAGATGGTTGTCAGAGAGCCGGCAAACAGAAGTTTCCCTGAAGAGCTGTCTTTTGAGGGGGAGGTTTGCTCTACAGAAATACAACTAGGCCTTCTCCAAGGCCCTCCCTTGTCCAGATCTAGGAAAGATTCACTGAGAGTCTGACATGTTTAAAGGTCTGAAAAAGAATTATCCCTGTAATCCCAGCACTTTGGAAGGCCGAGACAGGCAGATCACCTGAGGTCAGGAGATCGAGACCAGCCTGGCCAACATACTGAAACCCATCTCTATTAAAAACATAAAAACTAGCCGGGCATTGTGACACATGCCTGTAATTCCAGCTACTCGGGAAGCTGAGGCAGGAGAATCACTAGAACCTGGGAGGCAGAGGTTATAACGAGCCTAGATCACACCACTGCACTCCAGCCTGGGTGACAGAGCAAGACACCATAAAAAAAAAAAGGGGGTGGGATGATCATCTATTCTCTCTGAGGGCTGCTAACTGTGGGGTTTCATCTGCATAACCAGATCACTTTTGTTAGCCAGGACTCCCGTTCTCCCCCACAATAATCTGTCTCGCCACCATAACCTGAGGTTCCACCACAGCCTGGTTTGGGCCATGCTCTGAGCCCCCATTCTCTCTGTAACTGTTGGACTGGATGTAAGCTTCTGCGCCTCGCTGCAGATGGTGGGGTCATCACTCCACAGTTCTCCCCCGTGCTCATGTTGACCTGTCTGCCTTTATTCCAATTAATCTCCTTCTGTGAGTTGATTTTTCAGCAAACCTCCAGAGGAAGAAGGGGATGTTTTTTCTTTGTCCCCTACAGCACTCTGTCCCTCAGAGTACCCCTTAAACCTGCCTGGGTAATCCCAGCGTGTGGAAAATGGAGAAATCTGGTACACAGCCTCCTTCAGCACCTGTCACTCCAGCCTTAGCCACCAGCCCTGGAGAGACCTGGGCCACCAGGGGATGCGTCCCTGAGAGCTGCCCCCAGGGTGGCATCCATGTTGCCTCTAATCCTGAGACGGCTCGCCAGGGAGCCCATGGCTGAAATCTGAAGGCAAGCTGTTCTGAAGACTTCCTGCTTTCCCGGAACACCACCCAGAGATGGCCGTGTCCTCCGGCTCTGCATCAGAGTGACAGAAGCTCAAGGATGTCGGTGATTCCAGTGCTGGCAGAGATCACGGCTCGGTCCAGCCATCACCTCTTTCTCCCCACTTCACAGTGGCCAATGAGACACCTTGCATGTGGGTCATCAGAAGAAGCCACCTTTTCTCTAGAGGCGACACCCACACCTGGAACACATCTCTCTCCCAAGGAGCCTGTGGTGCCTTCACAGGAGGGTGTGTGGCTGCCACAGGGCATCAGGCTAGACTCTGAAGCACCCTGCTGTCCTCAGGCCAAGATGCGTTTCCAGCACAATGAAGCTAGAACTAGGGTCTGGAAACATCACATCAGCCCTTTGCATGAAATCGGAAGACTAAGCCCCTCATCTTCACAACTCACTGGCTCTATGACTTTGGAAGAAGCTCCAAACCTCTTGGTGCCTTCAATTCATCATCCAGAAAAGGAGTATCATAACACTGTACTTACAAGGATCAAAACAGCGTCCCAGCTGTGAAAACGCTGTGAATTACAAGAGCTGTGAATGTCAGTTGCTAGTAGTCGTATCCGAACCTCGTTGAGGGAAGGAGGAGAGAAGGTGAAAGGTGCTTACACCTATTTACAATCTTGAATTCCTGGACTCTAAGCTGGTGTTTGTATTTTCCAGCTAGTCCATGATGAGATGTTCACTTGTGACCATTTAGTCTCTAAAAATGAATTCCCATCTGGAATCCAAGACCGTGGCTGGCCTGAACCCTGGGCCCACATCACACTTCCAAGAAGGAAGCTAGAATGGCCCCTAGGGAATAGCCTCTGTCAGGACGGTCATTAAACACCCCTGCTCTCTACATTTAGAGCCTGGAAAAACTTAGTCGAAACCTAAAATGAACTGAACCTTGGCCCGTGGATGTTTCCAGGTAAATTGAAACCCTCATCCACACCGTTAGCCCAGCGCTTCTTCAACCTGGTGATGCTTACCCGCCCTGGTTCCTTGCGCCAGTATACCCTGGCGTGTGAGGAGGCGTTCCAAGGACTGATGGCTTTGAGCTGGCTGGTGACATTTTGGAAGCTGTGGTGCCAGCCACCATTAGGGAAACCCTACACTGATTCACTGGCTCTTCTGGGTAAGGGTACAAGGTCTTCTTGGTAGGAATCTAAGAGACGAGGTATCCTGGTTGTGTTGGAAAGAAAATGGTCTTTGGAGCCAGACAAATCCTGATTTAGTATGGACTCCAGAATGCCTGTGTAGACAGGATTTGGGACGCCAATCTCAATGAAAGGGAAGAGGCTGGGGAACACACACTGAAGCTTCATTTTTGCTCCTGCAGGCTCTTCCGACTTAGATTGTGTGTTTATTTGGGATGATTGTGGAGAAGGGGCTGCTACAGATGATGGTTGAAGCTAACACCTCCCAAATCAGCTCTTGATAATGTCACTGTCTGGATTCAAATTCAGCAACTACCACTTACCATCTATGACTTTGGGCGAGTAACCTAGCATCCCAGAGCTACTGTTTTCTTATTTGTAAAATGAGAAGAATAATCCCACTCTGGCAGGGTTTTTGTGGGGGATTACACAAGATAGCATATGGGAAAGGGCTTAGCGCAATGCAAGCCTATCATAGGCTCTCCGCATACGCAAGTTTCTTTCCTTCTTCCCATCGCTGGTCCCCAGATGTCTCAGGATCCTAATGAAGAATCCAGATGAGGACCGAGATCTAGAAAGTTCTATTTTTAAAGTTAGATTTGTGGAGGGGGTTGGCTTTGGATTTTGTTGCCCACCATTAAGTGTATTTCAAGAGGGCACCACATCTGTCCTGCACATTGTTAAGTCCAGAACACCACATAGCTGGCCTACTTGAAAGGGAGCCTCACAGGCTGAACTACACAGGCAGTGCCAGTCCTGAGGGTGAAAAAGCCACCATAGCAAATGAATTAGGCCAGCGGTTTTCCTAATGTCTAGAGGCAGCAGAATCTTCCTGCCGTGGGACTTTTTTTAATGGTTTTTTTCTCTCCTGGTTTTTGTGTATTTTGTTTTTTTTCCCCTTTGTCACTGAACTCCTGGAGGCTGGACAAGACACAGGAAGATAGAATAGAAGGAGAAAGAAGGAGACATTATAAGTACATGCCCCAGTACCAAGTTCTTTGCAAGGAATCTCTGGAGACTCCTTGTGGAACTCATGGGGCTGGCAGAAAACTACTGACTTTGCTAATGTCCAGCACTCATTGGTTCATTCATTCATTCATTCATTCATCCAGGAAGCATTTGCTGAGGGAGGCTGACAGCTCTCTGAGAGATGTTAATACGTGACATAGTCCCAGTCCCTACATTCTAATGATTTGTTTCAAATAACAAATGATGGGACTCAGAAAACAATACCCCAAAACGGAGGCCTTAGCAGCAGCCTCAGAAGCAAAAGTTCTTCTCTGATCTTCTCCTGCCTTCCTATCTCTTGCCCGTCATTCTCCCCGAGGCCAGCCATAGAAAGTAGAATTCCTCTACTCCAAGGTGGGTACAGAAACCAGAACCCCTTTTCCCCAAAGCCAGCCATAAAACCTAAAATATGGCTCTAGCTTTCCCTCCATCTTTCTTTGTAAAAACTGGCCATAAAGAAATCATCTGACCTATCTTGTTTGACCATAGGTCATAAGACCCCCATTCCAGAAAGGGTCCTGTCCCGTGCCCAGAAGGAAGGAATGCTGCATGGATGGCTGGGAGAATCGAGGCAGACCGGCCTTGCGAGGCCTTCCCAGTCAGTCAACTAAGATTCGATCAGACCCTTTTTGGCCAGTTATATTTCTACACGACCGTCCATACTTTCTTGAACCTAAGTATAAAGGTGGACAATTTCCCCTCTGTCTTTGGGTCTTCATTCTGAAGGCTCCTGTGTATATAGGTTAAATAAGGGTGTATGCCCTTTCTCCTATTAATCAATCTGCTTCATGTCAGTGATTTTCCAGTGAACCTTTGGCAAGCAATGCTGGCTCAATTAGAAATAGAAATTTGCAGGCTGGGCATAGTGGCTCACACTGTAATACCAGCACTTTGGGAGGCTAAGGCAGGTGGATCACTGGAGGTCAGGAGTTCAAGACCAGCCTGGCCAGTATGGTGAAACCCTGTCTCTTAAAAATACAAAAATTAGCCAGACGTGGTGTTGCATGCCTGTAGTCCTAGCTGCTCAGGAGGCTAAGACAGGAGAATCACTTGAACCTGGAAGACAGAGGTTGTAGTGAGCCAAGATTGCACCCCTATACTCCAGCCTGGGTGACAAGAGTGAAACTCCACCTTGAAAAAGAAAGAAAATAGAAACTTGCAAAAGTATCAGCTGTGAGACCTGGGCCAGTGGATTACGAAGCCACATACACCGCACATTGTTCCCTTGCAGGGACCCAGCCCCTCCCCTGAGAATCCAGGTTCCTGACTTCTGGTCTCCTGCACCCTCGGTGCTATGCAGTGTCAGCCCAGTGTCTGGCTCACAGCAGCCCTGGTGAGTATCTCTTGGGGAGTACCTTTACCACCTGTGTATTACAGCTTCCCAAGGATTCGGAGTAAGGGAAAGAAGCCATTTAAACAAAATTACTTTTGAAACACAGATGAACTCACAATCTAGAAAAAAAAAAATGGTGCTTGGCAGGAAATGTTTAGGATTTGGCAGATTCTGAAGGTCACATCGTTTGATGCTTCCATAAACCTGCTGCTTCTCCTCTTCCCTAAACATCAGCTCCCAAGAGAGAAGGTCAGCCCAGGGCTCTCCAGGCGACGACAGTTCCTTGGATAACATGCAACCTTTTCTGGAAGGCCCATTCCCTCAGCGCTCAGCTCAGCACCCATCCAGAGCACCTCACTTCCCTTCTCACCATGGTTTCCCTACCAATAGATTCCACATGCACATAGGGTGGTAGAGGGTCAGTTCAGCTGACCATGTTTCCCAGCAATGGACAATAGATTCCTCACTGGGGAGAAAGGAGTCTTTTGACCTGGGATTCCCCTTGTCTCTAATGAGCCACTAGGGGCCATGGTACAGGCAGCCAATCCTAAGGACTCTCCCTTTCCTCTGGTTCTTCAGCCTGGTTTTTCAGTCTGCACACTACTTGGTTTACGGTGCCTGGAGAACCTGAAGCCAAAAAGATGCTTACCCCTGACTTCTCTGATTCCAGGGTTCCTTACTACCTAATGTCCACCCCTGGTTCGTAATCAGCTTGAAGGAAGACACAACCAAAACTCTACCTTTGCACCGGCTGTGAAATGGGATCAGAGGATTCCGGTAAAAGTTTGTTAGGCCAAGTGGGACATATCCAAGGCCTCCTAAGAAAGGAAGCTGGATGTAGCTGTGGAGCCACTTCTGGAGGTCTGGATAAGCATGGGTAAAGCATGCTTCCCACCTGCGATTTGCAGACCATACTGTGTGGCCTTAAAGCCCCGGGATCAGTGAGGAGGCCCCGGGCCAAAATTCTGGTTCAAACTGTGAGTCCAAACAGATAGGCTTTCATTATGGTAGAAAAAAAATGTATCAAGTGAGTGGGTGTTTGTTTTGGTTTTTAGAATATTAACATGGTTTAATACCGTCGTCTGGAGGGTTTAGAAGAATGACATACGTAGCAAAGTTCTTGGCACCCAGTAGGAACTCAATAAATGATAGCTATTGAATTTCCCTCTTCTCTGTCCAGCAGGAAGCGCAGACCTGCCCACTCTGGGCCTTCCTCCTTGGGAGCCTGATGCGTTTTGCAGCGAAGCCGCCCTTCCCCCAACTCAGCCACCTCTGAGTGCTAGTTGTGCCCCTGCCTCGGTAACTGGGTCATCTCTTCCTTGTCGCCGGCACTCAACAGAGGAAATCAAATGAGTGTTAATTGAGGGCTGGGTTCGTCAAAACTACTGCTCTTTTCTGGTGTGCTTTATTTAAGTGTAAGCCAATCCAAGCTTACCATGGGGTTTCTATGTAACTGAGAGTTCCCAGTGCTTTGTGGCAGGGCTCGCATTCATTCCAGACAAAGCATAATGAGCCGCAATCTCACATTACCTAATCACATGGAGGCAGCGAGGATCACAATGCCGTATTTGGCATTTCTGTGGTGCGCTCCATCTGAGGAGCTCAAAGGGCTTAAAGAAAACCCTTTCTTTATTTGGGAAGTATTATTATCTGGGTTTTACAGAGAGAGAGATACCGAGAGGTGAAGTGACCTGCTTTAAGACCACACAGCAAGACGTCTCTGGGCTGAGAGGGAGCCCAGCAGCTGACAGGCCCTCCTTGGCCAGACTTCACAGGCTCAAAACAGAAAGCTGCTCACACAGAGCCTGTCCTCACCGGGCCCCGTGGGGGACTCACGCAGGAGACGGAGGCAGAGGGAATTTAAAAGCATCCGCCGGAGGAAAGGTGTGCAAAGACCTGGCTCAGCCCCGAGGGAGCAGACTGCAGGATGAGTTGCGCTGACAGAGCACGAAGCCGTGAACTGTGTTCAGCAGGTATTTCCTCAGCTTGCTTCGTGGATTGACCCCCAGAGAGGATCCTTTTATCACCTTGCTTCTCTGTGACAACATTATTTTTAGTAATAGCCATGAAATGAAACAACAAAAGTAATGGATAGAAGAGAAAAGCAGTGAAATTTCTCTCTTACTGACCCTTCTGTGGATGGTTATGCCCATAAAATAGAAAAATAAATAACACAGTAAATACTACAGTATCAAAAAAGTAGTGGATTAACATCTTTAACTATATTTTTGTTAGTTAGCTTTTTGTTTTGTTTTAACGGAAATAACAC
Source organism: Sapajus apella (assembly GCF_009761245.1). Lineage (NCBI taxonomy): Eukaryota > Metazoa > Chordata > Mammalia > Primates > Cebidae > Sapajus > Sapajus apella. The sequence goes on along the minus strand of NW_022436989.1, from coordinate 12,782,082 downwards.
TTAGAGTCACATACTGATCTATTGTAGTAATGAGTCATGACATGATGGTCTCTGTTTTTAACACTTCACTACTTTAATTTGTCCATGACCTTGAAAACAAATTGATCTTCATATTTTCTTGTTCCATGAGCAGTTTTCCACGTATCACAGAACACTGTTTAGTGACTTTAATTTTAAAAAGCATCTTTCACGTAAAGCAATGCATATGCAGTCTACAGCCATACTGTCCTGAATGAGCCCGATCTTGTCTGATCTTGGAAGCAATAGATATACAAATTGTTATGAAAAATCTTAAGCAACAGAATATGTATGGCAAAGATTCATAAAAGTCCAATTTCACAATAAATTCTATAAATTGCAGTAGATCCCACAACTCTGTTTCTCCAAGATCAATTTTGTTGTCTTTCAGATGCCTCCATGGCTGAAAAATTATGAACACAAATAAAAATGCCAAGCGATTACACAGATTGGCAGAACTGGAGTAACTCAAGTTTCATATAAAGACATGCACAGAAACAATAACATGGTAAAATATGCAAGAATAAAACTAATTCAGAGCTTGGGAAGAGGAGTAAGTGGGAGAAGCCAAACCAGAGAGGGAAAGGCACTTTCAGTTATCTGCACACTGACGTAGGTGGTATGGTTGGACCATGAAGTTACCTCAACAGTCCAGGCTTCCTGGCAGCCAAAGAAAAAAGGGAGATAACGTCCTGCCATTCATATTGACAGAAAAACAGCCACTTTGGAAGAGGCTGAAGAATAGCCCTGGTCAACCCATGTGGAGGCTTCCACGCAAGGGCTGGCCGAGTCCACGGAGGGGCGTCAGGAACTACAGCACACTTCGATTCTGTTTGTTTTTCACATATTGGTTTCAGACCAGGAGAAGGTGAACTTGAATAAGAAGTCCCAGATGCCCTGTGAACAACCATTAGTAAGTATTTAAAAGATGGATTTTACTAAGAAACTAGGAAAATTGTGTTCAACACATTTTAGAACTGAGATTGAATAAATGACAACGCTTGACTAGATCAAGAATAATGAAGAAGATGAAGAAAAGAGCTGGAGAGCAACAAGAGGGCTCCATATCCCTTTTGAGCTGGGTTAAATACCACTGTCTTCTGTTGAGACTCCCCACAAAGGGATGATCCAGGAAGCACTCAGCCTGCAGAAAGCCTGCACCATCTTTAAAGAGCTCAGTGCTTGGTTAGATTAAGGTGATGTAAAATGAACTAATACATACCTAAACAACCCATGAGTCAAAATAAGAATCACAATGGAAATTAGAAAATATATCAATAAAAAGGTAATAAAACTAAAACATATCCAAATTTAAGGGATGCAGCCCAAGAATGCGTAAGAGAAATTTACAACTTTGAATGCTTTGCTAGAAAAGAAGAAAAGATGAAGAAACAATAAACTAGGTTTCCATCTCAAGATTTTAATAAAAGAAGAACAGCATATGAAACCCTAAGATAATATAAGAATGGAAATAACAAATAGCAGGAATTAATGAAGTAGAAAACAATAATACAACAAAGAAGGCCAACAAAGCAAAAAAAAAAAAAAAACAACTTTAACAAAGACTAATAGAATTGATAAGCTCATAATAAGACTAATTTAAAAAAGGAAGTCATAAATAATATCAGGAATGAAAAGGAGGACCTAACAATATACCCTGCGGTTCTAAATAAGATAAAAACCTGTTCAGAACCAATTTATGAGGATAAATGTTTAAATCTAGGTGACATAGACAAATTCTTTGGAAAACACAACTTATTAAAACTGATCCAAATAAAACAAGGACTCTGTTATCATAGCCTTATATCTATTAAAGAAATAAAATCCATAATGAAAACCCTTTCCACCAAAACAAAAACAGAACTCCAGGCCCAGGTGGCTTCACCAGGAATTCTTCAAAACCCTTAAAGATGAAATAATATAAGTCTTCACAAAAGTTCTTCTGGAAAATAGAAATGACTTCTTGACTCATTTTTGTTATAGCCTTAATACCTGACAAGAAAAGAAAATGGTGATTTCTTTCTCCCGAACATGGATGCTAATCTTGAACAAAATGTCATCAAACTGAATTCAGCAATATACAAACAGGACAGTACATCACACCCAAGATGATGTGTTTTCCAGAAATGCAAGATTATTTCAGGGTTCAAAAATCAATCACTGTAATTTACCACAGGAACTGAATAAAGAAGAAAATCGTTGATCAACTCAATAGATTCAGAAAAAGCATTTGATAAAATTCAACTCCTGGTGATAATAAAAGGAAGAAAGAAATGTTTAGGAAAGTAAGAATAGAAGGGAAATGCCCTATCATGGTAGAGCATCTACAAAAAAAATTCTCCAGCAAATATCGTATAAATGTTCAAATATTGATGCCTTTCCCCTAATATTGAGAATAAAAGAAAGATGCTTCCTATACATTGCCACTTCTATTCACTATTATATTGGAGGTCCTAGACTTTGCAGTAAAGCAAGAAAATAAATAAAATTTTAAGAAATGGAAAGAAACAAATGCCGTCGACAGACTATATCATTGCATACATAGAAAATACAAACTAATTTGTAGGAAAACTAACAGAATTAATAAGTAAATTCAGCAGGGTTCTTGGATTGAAATATCAATATACAAAGTCTGTTGTGTTTATATATAACAGAAACAAAAACAGAATTGAAAAAAGAAAATACTGAAAAATTGGACTGCATTAAAATTTGGGTCTTCTTTTCATCAAAAGACTATTAAGAGTAAAAAGAAAAGGTACAGAGAAGATATTTACAATCCATATGAATGACAAGTGACTCCTATCCAGAAAATATAAGGAACTCCTACAAATCACCAGGAAAGACAGACAACCCAACAGAAAAATGGGCAAGACACCTGAATAAGCCAACAGATATCCAAATGACCAATAGCATTTGAAAAGCTGCTCCACTTCATTAGTCATCAGGGAAATGCAAACAGAAACACATTAGTCAGAATGGCAAAAGTAAAAAAAGGCCAACAGTATCAAGTGTTGGTGAGGATGTGGATCCCCCAGGACTCTCATAGCGGAAAGGGAAGTGGTACAGCCACTTTGCAAAACGATGTAAGCAGTATTTACTAAAGCTGAACATCCACATAGCTTATGAACCATCAGTTCCATTTCTTGATATGTTCCACAGCAAAATGTATACACCAAAACACATGTACAGGTGACCCTTGAACACCACGGGTTTGAACTACATGAGTCCACTTATACACAGATTTTTCTTCCACTCCTGCCATCCCTGAGACAACAAGACAAACCCCTCTTCTTCCTCCTCCTCCTCAGCCTATTCAATGTGAAGATGGAAAATATAAAGACCTTCAGGATGATTCACTTCTACTTAATGAATAGTAAATATGTGTTCTCGTTCTTATAATTTTCTTAAAAATATTTTCAAGCCGGGCATGGTGGCTTATGCCTGTAATCCCAGCATTTTGGGAGGCCAAGGCAGGCGGATCACAAGTTCAGGAGTTTGAGACCAGCCTGGTCAACATGGTGAAACCCCGTCTCTGCTAAAATACAAAAAATTAGCTGGGTGTGGGGGTATCCACCTGTAATCCCAGCTACTCGGGAGGCTGAGGCAGGAGAATCATTTGAACCCAGGAGGCAGAGGTTGTAGTGAGCCGAGATTGCACCACTGCACTCCAGCCTGGGAGACAGAGTGAGACTCCATCTCAAAAAAAAAAAAAAAAAAGGTATTTTCTATTTTCTAGCTTACTTTACTGTAAGAATACAGTATATACGTTCAAAATATGTGTTAATCAATTATTTATGTCATCAGTAAAGGCTTCTGGTCAATAGTAAGTTATCAGTAGTTAAGTTTTGGGAGAGCCAAAAGTTAAACATGAATTTTTTTTACTGCTCTGACCCTCATTGCTCAAGGATCAACTATCCAAGAACATCCCAAGTAGCATTATTTGTCATAGGGCAAAATTAAAATCTACACAAATAACCAGCAGCTGAAATATGTATAAATAAATTATCATACATCCATACTATGAAAATCCTTATAGAACTAAAAATGTACAAACTACTTGTACATTAATGACATTAGATCAACCTTACAGACATAATACTGAGTGGAGAAAAAAGTCAGACAAAAAGAATGTATAATGTAGAATTCTATTTTTATAAAATTCACAAGCTAGCAATCTAACATTTGGTGACAAAAATGGTCACCGTTGGGGAAAAGAAGGTTATTGGAGGAGGCTTGAGATTTTTCTAATGCTGGTAATATCCTAGCTCATGATTTGGGTGGTTACATGGTGTGTTCACTTTTATAATTACCCATTTAGTTCTATACTATGCCTGTCTTTATGTACATAATACTTCAATTTTTTTTTTTTTTTTTGAGATGGAATTTCGCTCTTGTTGCCCAGGCTGGAGTGCAATGGCACAATCTTGGCTCATCGCAACCTCCGCCTTCCAGGTTCAAGCGATTCTCCTGCCTCAGGCTCCTGAGTAGCTGGGATTACAGGCATGTGCCGCCATGCCCGGCTAATTGTTTTGTATTTTTAGTAGAGACGTGGTTTCTCCATGTTGGTCAGGCTGGTCTTGAACTCCCGACCTCAAGTGATCTGCCCACCTTGGCCTCCCAAAGTGCTGAGATTACAGGCGTGAGCCACCATGCCTGGCCAATACTTAAATTTTTTAAAGTTTATTTACTCACTAGCTGTGTGATAGTGGCAAGGTACTTAACCAGCATAAGTCTCTGCTCTCATCCATTAAATTGATATAAACCATGACTGCTTCAACGGATCGCTCTGAAATACAAATGAAATAATGTAGGCGAAAAGCTTAGCTTAGTACAGGACCTGGCTGAATAAACAATAGTACTTTATAATCACCATTGAAGATTTTATTTGATTGTTTATTTCTGGGATTATCCAGGTTTGACCACTTGCACACAGCAGTCAGGTGTCTTCCTGGGCACACCTGTCAGCAGCAAACCTGAGATTTTTCAAGGCCTCCTGGGATACCAGCTTCAGACTGTGTTTAGGGCCGGGTGACATGGCTCACGCCTTTAATCCTAATACTTTGGGAGACTGAGGTGGGTGGATCACTTGAGGTCAGGGGTTCGAGACCAGCCTGGCCAACATGGTAAAACCCTGTATCTACTAAAAATACAAAAATTAGCCAGAAATCGCTTGAACCTGGGAGGCAGAGGTTGCAGTGAGTGGAGATCATGCTACTGCACTCCAGCCTAGACAACAGAGCAAGACTCTGTCTCAAAAAACAAACAAGAACAACAAAAAACTGCATTTAGAGGCCCCTGGTCCTCACACTTGCAGAGGCTCACCTCCTAATGCAGAGAGTGTTGAGGGATCAAACTGCTTGGAGGTGGAGATTGAGCTTCTGTTGTCCAAACAAGCTCACGCCTCTGGACCCCCGCTTCCCAGAGGCAGGCCTTTAGGATGCCCCAAGACAGGAAAATACAATCATGTGATCCAAAGGAAGTCCCGTAGAGCTGAGGTGTCCCTGAGAGAGGGAGGGAGTTCAGGGACCCGCATCTGCAGCCCCTTAGCCTCGGAGAAGGGAGAGCGTCCAAGGGAAACCCAACCTGAGGCTTTGGGTGGCAGGGGAGTGTGTAATGAACGCCTCATCGGGGCACCTCGGTGATAATGCGTGTGTTGTGAGGGCATCCGAGAAGCACACAGACTCCATTCATCCTGTGCACAAACAGGACTCTGCAGACCCAGCTGCTTCTCTGGAAGCCATGGGAGGTTCTTAAATATGAGCTACAGCTGCTTTTTGCCAATTCACATTTTTTTAAGGTTCATGTTGTTTTTGCTCTTGCCTTTTTGACTTAGAGTCCCTGTCTTGGTCTTGGCTTTGTCCAGTTATTTCTTCATTTTGAGAGGTAGCATCTTCAGATGCAAACATTGCCCAAATCTTTCCTGATTATAAAAATCACCTTGGCCGGGCGCGGTGGCTCAAGCCTGTAATCCCAGCACTTTGGGAGGCCGAGGCGGGTGGATCACGAGGTCAAGAGATCAAGACCATCCTGGTCAACATGGTGAAACCCTGTCTCTACTAAAAATACAAAAAATTAGCTGGGCATGGTGGTGCGTGCCTGTAATCCCAGATACTCAGGAGGCTGAGGCAGGAGAATCGCCTGAACCCAGGAGGCGGAGGTTGCAGTGAGCCGAGATTGCGCCATTGCACTCCAGCCTGGGTAACAAGAGCAAAACTCCGTCCCAAAAAAAAAAGTTTTTTTTTTTTTTTTTTTTTTTTTTTTAGAAGGAGTCTCACTCTGTTGCTAGACTGGAGTGCAGTGGCGCGATCTCAGCTCATTGCAACCTCCGCCTCCCAGGTTCAAGTGATTCTTCTGCCTTAGCCTGCTGAGTAGCTGGGACTACAGGTGCACACCACCACAGCCAGCTAAATTTCTCTTTATCTATGCAGTAAGCTCTTAATAGCAGTTCCACGTTCTGTCCACCCCAAGTTTCTTACCCTTTCCTTTCGTTCAGGCTCAACACTTCCGACTCTAAAGCTGTGGGACTCTCTCTGCATTCCCAGGATGCTGAGATAATGCCCTGAGCCAGGCTTCGCACTCCTACAGGGGTTAGGGGCAGGGGGAAATCTGGCTAAATGACATGTTATTTAAGTCAAATTCAAGTCAATTTCTTTTGAAAAGCTGTGCGATGACTGGTAACACACAGAGGTAACTCAAAGTTGTTCTGCAAAATCACTACAAACTTCCAAAACAGTATTTTGAGGGTTACAAGGACTACCAATAACGTTGCTTTAAAACACCATAATATGCCATTTAAGAGTATTTTTTCTGGTCAGTTTTTCTCCATAATCCTTTATCCAGGGGCTACTGCTCAGAATTTGGAGTTAGAACATCTGAGTTTTGTCTCAGTTCTGATTTTGATGCGTTGTAGGCGATATCTCCATGAATTGTGTTTCTTCATATTTCATACACACTGATGATAATGTCACATACACTGATGGTAATGGCTTACCTATTTTCCTTACCTGATCATCTCATGGGGCCATAGAAAGAGCCCAGAGCAGGGATGACAGGGGTTTCATTGAATGAATAAATGAGTGAATGAATGAGGGAATTGGTGCCACATTAAGAAAGGCAGTTTTACTAAGAAGAATTAGTAACAAATGTTGGATCTTTTTAAAAAAATAAATCCCATAAGGTGTGAGGCTGAGATCCTGTGAAGTGGTGCTGAATTTGGAGGCAGAGTCCTGCCAGGAGAATGTTCTTCTCTGCTGGTGTCTGTGCTGACCCTGTGCGCAATCTGCTAGTTGCCCAAAAAGACACGTTGGTGATCTTCATTTGAGCTTCTGCTGCTTTTGTCTTTCAGAGCATTGTTGGATCGGGACTGCCAGGAAGCAGAATTTGATGACAGCTTTTGGGTTTGACTTGCCAGTGAGCATGTTTGGCCGGGTGTGGGGCTTCCGTGGTGTAGCTGGCCCGCGGCCTTGGATTTCTTCCCGTTTTCAATGGGCGCACTGCATTTCCCAAATGGACTCTTGCAAAGGGCATCTCACAAGTCTGTGTGTGTAAGTGTATGTGCGTGCACATGTAGAAAACAGCCCGCTTCTTGGATGTCCGGCCTTTAAAATGACATCAAATCACCCTCGTCACCATCTGCAAACATGCCTTGAGCACTCAGTATTGTAAAGCACCGTTCTAGATGTCATGAGGAATGCAACAAAATAGGGTTCCTTCTGTGGCTTTCAGAGGTTTACAGACTCAGTTAGGCAGATAAAATCAATAATATCCCATTTATATCAGTCCAGTTTCTTGATTGTATGCCTTGGAAATCAACTCTGGTTAAGCTGTATTCCAGGTGGGAGGACCTGATGAGCTCTCTTCCAGGTAGGGTGACACTAGATGCATGTGTCTGGAATGCAGCCTGAGGAAGTTAGTCATGTCTGGAGCAGGGTGTGTCTAATGACCCAGGTGGAAAACGGTGTACTCACAGAATGTGACCACAAAAAAAGATGTTGAAGCCAGGCACAGTGGCTCATGCCTGTAATCCCAGCACTTTGGGAAGCCAAGGTGGGCGGATCACAAGGTCCGGAGTTCAGAACCAGCTTGGCCACCATGGTGAAATCCCATCTCTACTGAAAATACAAAAATCAGCAGAGCATGGTGGCAGGTGCCTGTAATCCCAGCTACTCAGGAGGCTGAGACAGGAGAATTGCTTGAACCCAGGAGGCAGAGGTTGCAGTGAGCCGAGACCATGCCATTGCTCTCCAGCCTGGGAAAAAAAAGCAAAAAAAAAAAAAAAAAAGATATAGGACAAATGCTCGTCTTTGAAAAAGTGTGAAGGAAAGTGTTTTGACTACTTGAACTTAGGACGTGGAAAGAGCAATTTTAAGTAGATGTGGAGGAACTCTTCATGCATAACACCCTCACTACCCAGAAGTAGCAGACGCAAGCCCCCACTGGACACAGAGGGCAGGGTGGGGCCCAGTGAGCAGCATGGCAGTGACGATGGCAATTGAGAGCCCGGCCTCTGAGAGCAGAAATGAATCTGCCTGCAAAAGAACTCCTTGTCCTTCAGCAAGAAAGGCACATGGTGCCATCAGAAAAAGAGGCAGGAGCCAAAACGCTTAATTACATCAGTTTGTTCTGCAAAATGAAGATTCTGGACCCTTCCCCGCCAAACGCAAATGGATGTTGATAATAAACCAAGATAAGATAAGTAGAGGGAAGAGGGCACAGTATATGAGAAGACGCGGGATCTGGCGCTCCAGCCGTGATTTACTAGCTATGCGACCTTGGGCAAGTCATTTAAGTTTTCTGAGTCTATTTGCTCTTCAATAAAATGAAGATGGTAACTCTGGGTAGTTAAAAAACAAATGAGGTACAATGCGTGTGAAAGCCTTTGATAGATTATATAAAGTGCACTGCCAGGGTAAGGAACTATGCTTATTCTCCTTTAAAAAATGCATGTGGATGTTGTTATCAGTAAACCACAATGAAAAGTTTAAGGATGTTCATCAATAACTGACTGATTCCCATGGCTACTTCCCCTGCCTTATGCTCAGGCTGCTGGCCTGTTCTGCAGTTTCTATGGGATCCTGCTTGCCTCCAGAATAAGCCAGTGGCCAGAGAACCCTTTGAGCCAACCTCTCCCTGGGCCAGCATGGAGGTGATAAATTTCTTGCATTGACCCAGGAGAAAGCCCCAGCAACAAAGACCAATTTAAATCACAAAATGTTCCTGCAGCAAATTCCTGGGACTATGCAAAGCATCACAGTCCCTAGGAGGAAAAAGGGATGGGCTGGCTGAATCGGAGATGAAATATGCCCATCCGGCCCAGGGAATGTCAGAGTGCACCCCAGCTGACCACATGAAACGGTCTCTATGAAATGCAGATGTTTGGTAGGGTTGGGTGCCGCTTCCCCCGTGATTTAAAAGCCTTCCATGCCTGCTACTTACTTATAGACTTCTTCCTCCCACACTGTTTGGCTCAGTGGGTTTGAGAGGGTGTTTTGGGGTATCTAGATAACAGTGCACTGTGATGGGGTTTATTAACATCAGCTGTTGTTCTTCCCCACTCCTGCAGAACGCTGCCTCATAGTCCATATTTAATGTTTAAATTAAAGTGAATTAAAATTAATTTTGTTGGAGGAATTCTGCAACTCCCTCTTGAGATAAGTGGAAACACCCTGGGGTGATATAAAATTGAGCTTGGGATTGCTGCATCGGAGTGCTGTGCTAATGAGGTGAAGGTCAGGGGTTCAATCCGCTTGTGAAGGGAGCAGTTAATTTCACTCTCCCTCATGGCCTCAGATTCCACCCTTAACCCTGGCCATCTGCCTCCAAGAGGAGCCACTGGTCACCAGCAGGACAAAGTGAGATAGAGGACCAGATCCATGCATATCCATCAAACCCGTTAGAATGACAACTCAAATCATGACCCATGGGTAATGTGTGAGGATTTTTAATTTTGCAGATGACAGCACTATTATATTATTACTTTATGTTAGAGTAAATACATACGAATATGGACAAGACCAATGAATCAGATGTCATGGGTTCCAGAATCTCTAAGGCATTACTCTTAGTTCCCAAGAGTTTAGCTGACTTGTTAGAGAGACAGCTTAATAAATGTGTTGTGTATGTCATGGTCACACAGTCAATCTTTGCTGAGCCTTAAGAGGAAGAGAAGTGGTGTGGCTATGTATCCCCAAACAAAAGGTAGTGCCAATAGCACTCATATTTAGTTTGGAAGAGATGCAACAATTGAAGAACAACAGATTGCCCTCCTGAATTATGTTTTTCTTTAGCTAATAGTAATATTAGTTTGCATTCCCCTGAACGTGTTGACTGATTGCAGAAAAGAGAGCCCAAATGCTCAGGAAGGGAGGAAGTTCAGGATTAAGCATTTGTCAGGGATAACCCACTGAACTGAGGTAAGCCAACTTCACTAATCAAAAGCTATCTGTATCCTACTAATTATCAATTACCATTGTCCTTGTTAGAAAACAATATTTTAGGCCATTGAATGTTCTAATTCACTCCCATCTCTTGTGTGTCCAGGTTCTACTCTTTCCCAAAGACCAGTCTAGCCAGGGCAACACCGGCCTCCCCTGCCTTGGGCCTTCTGCAGCACTTATGATAAATTGTGGCTTAGATATTGTGTTTCCGCAGTGCTTGAGGGCAAGGCCCAAATTTTTGGGGTTCCTATATGTCTCACGGGGCCTAGAACAGCACTGAACATCCAATAGGTGCTTAATAATAACATGCTCATTAACATTGACAGACTAATTACAGTAAGGAATAATGAAGAATTCCCACCCTCTTCCCCATTTGACAAAATTCAACACCCATTCATTAGAAAAGCTCTCAGAAAAATAGGAATGGGGGGACTTCCTCAACTTGCTAAAAAGCATCTATAAAACCCCATAGCTAACATTATACTTGATGATGAAAGGCTGAATGCTTTTCCCCTAAGATCAGGGAGAGGCAAGAATGACCAGTCTACTCTACCATTCCTATTCAGCTTCCTACTGGAAGTTCTGCCAGTGCAACAAAGCGAGAAAAGAAAAAAGAAAAGCAGACAGTTGGGAAAGGAAGAAATAAAACTGTCCTATGATTGTAAATATAGACAATCCCAAAGAATCTATAAAACAAATGAGGAAACAAAACCCTAGAACTACTGAGTGAATTCAAGGTTACAGAATAAGAGATAAACGTATGAACTCAATTCTATTTCTGTATACTAGCAATGAGCAAGTGGACACCAAAATTACAAATGCAATACCACTTGCAGTCACTCAAGAAAAATGAAATACTTAGGTATAAATCTAACAAAATACTTGTGTGCTTAAAATTCCTATGAAAGAAACCAAAGAGAGCTAAAATACATAAAGAAACATTAACAAGCTCGTGGGTTAGAAGACTCAAGAGTAAAGATGTCAATTCTCCCCATCTTGATATGTGGGTTAACAGAACTGCAGACAAAATCTCAGCAATATTATTGCATTGATCTAGACATGATTATTCTACTAAATGTGTATAAAATGGTAAAGAAACTAGAATAGCTGAAACAATTTTGAAAAAGAAAAATGGGATAGATTAGTCTACCCAATTTCAAGATTTACTGTCTAGCCACAGTGACCAAGGCAACACGGTATTAGAGATATATACACAGACCAGTGGAACTCAATAGAAATAGGCCCACGCAAAATTTCCAGCTGACTTTAGATAAGGGTGCAAAGGCAATTCAATGGAGGAAAGACACCCTTTTCAACAAACGGTGTGGAAGCAATCGATATTCATCAGCAAAAAATAAATAAATGAACTTCAGTCAAGTCTCACACTTTATGTAGAAATTAACTCCAAATTGATCATGGATTTATATGTGAAACATATAACTGTAAAACTCACAGAGAAAAAAGAAGACATTTGAAAGCTAGGGCTAGACAAGGAATTCTTAGACTTGATGCCAAAAGCAGGAGCCATAAGAGGAAAACTGGTTAAATTAGACCTCATCAAAGTTAAAACATTTGCTCTGTGAAAGACCCTGTCAAGAGGATGACAAGTGAAGCTACAGAATGAGAGAAAAATCTTTGCCAACTACCAATCTGACAAAGGACTAGTATGTACAATATAGAAAGAACTCTCAAAATGCCATAGTAATAATAATAATAATAATAATAATAATAAATTTTAAATTAGAAAACTGGGAAAAAGCATGAAGAGATATTTAACTGAAGAGGAGAATATACAGATGGCAAATAAGCATAAGAATAGGTCATTTAAAATCATTAGCCATTAGGAAAATACAAATTAAAACCACAATGAGATCTCAACTACATAACTATTGAATGGCTAAAACAGTGACACCACAAATGGTGGCGAGGATGTGGAGAGACTGCATCACTCACACACCGTTGGCGGGAGCGTAAAACGGTGCAGTCACTCTAGAAAACAGTCTGACGGTTTCTTATAAAACGAAACACACAAGTGTCTGGAAGCCAGTGTGCACTCCTGAGCATTCACCCCAGAAAGACAAAAACTTAGGTTCACCCCAAAACGCATATGTGAATGTTTGTAGCAGCTTTGTTCGTAATAACCCCACAGGAGAAAAACCCAGCTGCCCTTCCGGTGGAAGGTGAGTGGTTAAACAAAGTGTGGCACATCTATAACACGGAATACTACTCAGCAGCAAAAGAGAAAACCATTTCTCATTTGGACACATGCCACAGCCTGGGTGAACCTCCAGATGGTTGCACTGAGTGAGAAAAGTCAAGGTTGCACGCTGTTAATTCCATCCATACGAAATTCTTGACGTGACAAAATTAGACACAGAGAACCATTTAGGAGTTGTCAGGAGTTGAAGATGGGGCAGAGACAGGGAGAGTAAGACGACATGGGTTCAGCCACAAAAAGGCAACATGAGGGACCTTGTTGGTGACAGGCGTATCCGGAATCTTGACTCTATCAATGTCAGTGTCCCGTTTGTGAAATCATACAATAGGTTTGAAGGTATTACCATTGGGAGAAACTGGATAAAAGGTACATAGATCTCCACATCACTTCTTACATTTGCATGTGAATCTACAATATCTCAAAATGAAAAGTCTAATTAAAAAATAATCACCCTTATCTGTCCATGCTGGAGAGAGGTGTTACACAGCCCGAGTTTCTGATCTGCTCTGAGCACCAGGATCTGAGTTTATTGTCATCCTCATAATATACTCCCTCTTGTATTCCAGATAGAAACAATAAGTACCTAAGAGTCAGCAATTGCCCAGGAATTTGGTGCCCAGGAATTGCACCAAAATGATAATGCTCCCGGGGTTGAATTTGCCAGCACAGGGACTCTGGGTGGCAAACAGTGCCCATGCAGGAATGGATATAGGGCAAGAAACCTCAACATGGAGCCAAGTTTCAGTAGGGAGATCAGAGAGCCAGATTAGGGAATAGATCAGCAAACAGGAAGATAATCAGGAGTCTAAAAATATTTATTCATGGTGGATCATGCCTGTAATCTCAGCACTTTGGGAGGGCCAGGGATGTGGATCACGAGGTCAAGAGATTGAGAGCATCCTGGCCAACATGGTGAAACCCCGTCTCTATTAAAAACACAAAAAAATTAGCTGGGCATGGTGGTGCGTGACTGTAGTCCCAGCTACTCAGGAGGCTGATGCAGGAGAATCGCTTGAACCCAGGAGGCAGAGGTTGCAGTGAGCTGAGATCGCGCCACTGCACTATAACCTGGTGACAGAGTGAGACTCTGTCAAAAAAAAAAAAAAAAGAAGAAAGGCTGGGCACCTCACTGGGGGCTTGAGGCCATGGCTTGGCCAAGCAACAAAGATAGAGTTAAGGCCATGCTCATGGTAGGCAGAAGAGGCATTCACTTCTTCATCTCCTAGTTGATTCAACGAATGTTTAGTGAGAAATTCCCAGAGGCCACTCACCAAGGCAGGTGCCCAAGACACAGACCTGGTCACCTGAAGCTCCCTGACTTCCAGAGGAAGCAGAAGAGCAAGAGTGCTTAGGAACACTCAGGAGGAACATCAGTTCCAGGGTTGCATAGTTGGATAACATGTTTTGTGAGGAAGTGGTGTGGAAATGTGGGGTGGAGGGGAGGCAAGATTTATGCAGAGAGAAGGTGGCATGGCCCTGAGCTGAGAGGTGACAGGACCATTAGCACGGCTGGGGTTGTTCTGTAGAGACTGGAAAGCAGGAGTCAGGAACTGGGGGATAAGGGTTGTTTGTGGGCGGCGCTGGGTACGAGTGAAGGCTCAGGTCAGGGAACAGCAGGTGACTGTAGACACTCTCACTCTGCGGATCACAAAGAACCACAGGCTGAGATGGGCCAGAACACTGGATCATGGTTCCCTGGGGGAGCCAGAGCTCTGTAGTCCGTGAGGCCCTCAAGGGTTCTTTCACCCCAGAGCTCCAGGTGTATCTGATGGTCCTCCTGCCTCTGCTGGAACCCTCTGACTCTCAAATAGGCTTCACACATGAAGCTGGGAGATTGTTTCAGTCCTCTAAATAACCTTCTGTTTCTACAGCAGATAGGAACACTGTATCTTCTAGCCTAATTGGAGGCTCACAATTCCAGGGAGACTTTCGGCTGGGCAGGAGCTCTCCTCCTCTGACGTTTTATTTCCCGGGACATTCCATACTTGGCCCATGACAGAGGTTGTAGTCGCCCAAGGGAACAATGTGTCAAGGGCCACTCATCTTTTGGAAAGCAGAAGTGCAGATACCAGAGTAAAACCATAACTCATTAACACTTCCAGCAAGTATTTATTATGTGCTGAGCAATCTGTGCCATCCCCGATGACCTAATGGTGAGCAAAACCATGTTCTGTCTTCCTGCAACCTGCAATCTGGTAAGTGGATCAAAGAGGCATTAGTTAGAATCAGGTGCAGCAATTCTAACAACCTCAAAATACTAGGGTTCAGATAGGATGGAACTGTATTTCCCTTTCACAAGGGTAAGCTGTCAAGACCCAGGTACCTTCCACCTTGTTGCTCCAGCATCCTGAGTGTGTGGCCCTCATCCATGTGGTCCATGGGTCACCAGCACCATGACAGCCACACTCCAACAAGGAGGAAGGAAGAGAAAGGTGAGAGAATGGAGGGAATAAACCCCTTTCCTTAAAGGCCCAGTTAGGTTTAGGGTTAGGGTTAGACCCAGAAGTCACACCACACTGAAGCTCAAACTCTTTTTGCAGAAATTAGTCCCATGACCACATCAGGCCGCAAGGGATACTATAGAAAGCAGTTTTTAACTAGACGGCCATGTGCCAGACACGCTTTCAATTATTGTGGAAGAAGGTGAGCATGGATACTGCAGGTGAATAGCAATCTCTAATGAAGCAGATGGGTGAGTAACAAGAAGACACAGCTCTCCAAAAACGAAGGCAAATGAGCAATCTGAGCTGAGCAGAAAGGGACAATCCCACAAATGCACAAGATCTAAAGGGCAGGAGGAAAGAAGAAATATCATAAAACAAAGAGGCTGGGCTTTGGAATATCTAGGGACTGCATCTATATTTCCTCCCAAGACAGGCATCACCCACACGTACACGTGGGAAAGGTATGAAGGAAGAGTGCTTACCTGCAGCAGGTCTGATGAAATGAGCTCCTCCAGGGCTCATGCTTTTAGCTCCAGACTGTCCATCATGAAAAATCACTAAGAAGACTAACGGTGCTGCCCATTAGTAGTGCCAACCTGTTGCCTCGCCAACCGTCCTAATGGCCACAGAGAGGCTAATGATGATGCCCGTGTTGATGCTGGTATGTTATCTGTCTCACTGGAGTAGCAGCGGATTCCCTTAGCATCCTTGGCTGAAACGTGCAACGAAGTAGAAACCTTATTGACGTGATGCTGGTAGGCAAGGGAGAAATTCATAGCGAACCTAAACTCTTCCTCCACAGAACGGGAGGTGAAACAACAGACCCTAGGACTCTCAGAACATGCTCATCTCCCCTCACTCAGTCCCCGACACGTTTCAGATTTATTTAGCTTCTCATATTTTCACATAAAATGCACAATAACAGCCAAGAACATTTTCCGATCATTGAGTTCTACCCACTCGGTGCCAGGCACTGTGCTAGTGTTCAGTAGCATTTCAAAATGCTTTCGTGACATCTCTGTGGGGTCCTTACTCTGTGAGTATTTGCACTGAGGAGAGCTGGTTCCAAAGGCCATGAAGGGTCAGGAGGAAAGAGATCCCATGGGCCTCTCTCAGCCTCTCCAGGCCAATCACAAACCCACTAGGGCTTAAACAAAGGCTAAGGATGCTCTTGGCCTGGACCAGCCTCCCTGATTGAATGGGAAGGGCACACTGCATTCTGGAGTTTCTGGACCACAACTTCCTTCCCCTACAGTCTCCTGAGAAGTAACTTTCAGCCCAGTTCCAGACGAGGCGTGTTCAGGACCATGGAGAAGCACAGGCTGGAGGCTGGCGCCCACCCCCATGTGCTTTAGCCCTGCTCCAAAGTGTACCTCCCCCCTTCGCCTCTCAGTTGCCATTTCTCCTGGGAACCAAGTTTTCCCTCAGATGGGTCCTCCTGAAACTGATTCACCCAAAGGACATAGGAAGGCCTTGGGTGAGAGGGCGTTTGGCTCCCCCATAAATGCTTCAGCAAGGAGTGAATCCTGAGACAGTAGTGGGTGGGGTGGGGGCGGGGCAGGGCTGGCTCCTCCCTCTATGCCAAGGCGCAGGAGAGCCTTTGCTTGACTGGGGTGTTTTCTACCATGGTGGCCGAGCTGCCGGCAGTTCCTGCAAGACCCCACTGGATGAGGCAGGGCTGAAAGGGGGTGATTAGGAGGTACAGGTTTCTGGCTGGCGGGTGGCAAAGGGCAGAATATTCTGGTCCCCAGGTCCTCTTGCGGGCATGCTCGAGTGGCTTTTCTCCCAAAGAGCTCTTCCACGAGCGTGTCCAGAGACTGTCTGCCTGGCCCCATGGCCGCCTCTCCTCTGCAGCAGTGGAGAAGGGACTGCTTCCTCCGGCGAGCTCAGAGGCTTTCCTGGGCCACCCCTAAAATAAATGGCAGGCACTCCCGGACACTGTATCCTGTAACCTCAGGTCACCAGCTCACATGTGGGGCATGTTTCGAACTCACCAGCCAGGTTTCCGTCTGAGCCACACACACAGACAGCCTCCTCAGCCAGGAAATGCACCCCCAGAGAAGGCCAGCTGTGCACATGCTAGGTAGGGGCTGGGGAGGAACCCCAGCTTACACCTTCACCACAAACCCAGGATCAACATCGTGGCGAGAGCCGGGGCCTTGAATGCAAGGAGACTGTGCTGGGATCTTCACAGCCATCTGACACGGACAAGGGATGGCACCTCTTTGAGTCTCATCGAAGAATGGCAGTGACGATATGAAAGTGTTGTTGTGAGGCTGGAGAAGGTACCATGTGTCCAGCATCTACCAGTGCCAGGGACGTAGGAATTGCTGGAGAAATAATAGATGCTGTCCCTGCTCGTTTGGGGATAAACAGGAGAAGGTGGCAAGCCACGTGTAACCCTGGAGAGTGGGAGGCTTCGCTCTTGTTGCCCACTGCAGAGTGCAGCACCCCACCTTCATTTACCAAACTCCGAAGCATCCCTCCAGGCCCAGCTCCTCCCGTGCACCTGAATTCCTGGGGCAGAGCCCACGACCCTCACGCTGCTTCTGCTTCAGACACTGTGTGTTTGCATCCTGAGTACTTGCGTTTGTCTTTCCACCTGTCCGCAACTGCTTGAGGGTAGGGATTCTGCCTTGGTCAGTGTCCCTTCCTCAGCTCTTGCCCTCTTCCCTGGTGCAGAGGTGCCAAATGAACGACAATCTAGCCCTCAGCCCCGGCTCTGCCTCAGAAGGTGTCAGCAGCCCCAGGGGTGACCCAAGGCACCGAGGCGTATACGGGGATGGCCGTGGCAATAAGACAACTGCTCCCTCCGCCCTCCCTGTCCTGGTCACTCACGCTCTTCATTCCTGCGGAATGCTGACGGCTGCTGAGATCATTGTTAGTCAGCTGGAGCACAAACAGCATGCAGGAAGGTCACTTAGTAAACCCAAGGCAGAATCAAGATGAAAATGTGTCACCGCCTCAAGTTCAGACCAGAGCTTGGCCTACACCACGTGAGTTCCATGAAATAAAGACAACCTCAGATCATTCAGAAAAGATGGCGGACACTCCAAGAGCTCAACTTGGGTCACCTCCTTGGGAAACGTGTCTTGTGTTTAAAACTGGAATTGAGCCAGGGTGTGTCCAGTCCGGGCTTCGACTGGGGAATCCCCGGAAGGCTCTGCCTGACCCCACGTTGAAGTTAGGTTTCCCCAACTCTGCTCTGTCATCCCTTCCTGCGGTTTTCTGTGACAGCACTTGTCACATAAATCAATGTGCGTTTTATCTGTAAAATTATTTGCTTAATGTTCAATTCTTCTCCACACCGATGAGCAGGGATGTATCCAAAGGGTTTAGCATACTACTGAGAATATAATAAGCTCCGAAGGTATTCATCCAACAAGTAGTTATTAAGGCCTTCCATATGCAACATACTATTCTAGGTGTTAGTGAACTAAAATGATACACAGGTGCATAGATGGATAGTTTGTCAAAATAACACAAGACACCAAACTGGGCTGAGTGACTGCAATGCTTCCTATTGCTGCAGTAACAAATCAACAAATTTAGGGGCTTAAAACATTATCAACTGACTTGCCAGAGGGGAAAAATCAGTCTCAGCGGCTAGGATTGAAGCGTCCAGCAGGGTCAGCTCCTCCCGGAGGCTGTGACGGAAGAATCCATTTCCTTGCCTGTCCCAGTTTCTAGAAGCTACCTGCATTCCTTCTCTCCTAGTTCATCCCTCCATCTTCCAGCCCTTCGCACTCTGATCTCTGCTTCAGCCATCGCGTCTCCTTCTGACTCTGGCCCTCCTGCCTCCCTCCTGTGAGAACCCTTGTGATCCCTAGCAGGCCCATTCAGAGAATCCAGGATCATCTCATCTCAAGATCCTGAACTTAAACACCCCTGGAAAGTCCCTTTTGCCATGCAAGGTAACAGTCACAGGTTCCCGGATTAGAGCGTGGACATCTTTGAGAGCTCATTATTCAGTCCTGTGGAATATGTATTTGGGAATCTTTGAATGAGGAAGTCTTCCTAAATTGCAGCAGTCTCTTACTCTAAGCTTCAAAATGTTTTAGTAAATTATGCGCTCCATATTTTGGAATCACATCTTATCCAAATCAGATATTTTGGGTTCTCATCCGCTCAGCATGCTTACAAAATGTGCATGTGATATGACTACCTGCCTAGTAGGAAGGGGACCCCTCCTGTGATGGGTTAAATTGAGTCCCCAGTCCTAAAAGATATAACTCTGATGCCTGTGAATATGACCCTGTTTGAAATAGGGTCTTGGCTGATGTAATCAAGTTAAGAAGAGATCCTACTAGATTAGGGTGAGCCCGAAATCCAATGACTGGCATCCCCACAAAGAGAAAAAGATTTAGATACAGAGACAGAGGCAGAGGGAAGACAGCCATGCGACGACAAAGGCAGAGGCTGGAGAGATGCACTTGCCAGCTGAGAAATGCCAAGGACTGCGGCAAGCGTCAGGAGCCAGGACGCGGCCGGGAAGAAGTGAGGTCCTGCGACATGCTGATTTCAGGCCTTCAGCCTCCAGAAATGCCAGAGAACACTTTTCTGGAGTTTTAAGGTCCCCAGTTTGTGGTAATTTGTTCCAGCAGTCCTGGGAAATGAACATACCCTGTCCCCCTCCCCAGCCCCTACACCACGGGTTCCCACGGGCTCTCCCTGAAGACCCTGCTAGGACTACTGCAGAGCACCCCTGTTTCCCAAGCTACAGCCCGTTTTTTCACTGTCCCCGACACTGGGTGACAAGGAAAGGCTTTGCCATGGGAACGAACCAGCCCTTTACGCTGCTTTCTGCAGACAGACTCAAAGTCACCACTGTGCATTTGGTTTTTTTCCTTGTTTCTTGGAAAGCACCTCTCGGGACCATTTCAAGAAAAACAAATTGTGAGGTTAAGGATCTATTTAAAGTGAATCATCAGTTCTAGTTCCAATAACAAACCAGGCCAGTCGGGTCGCTAGGACAAGACTGGAACCACGGTGAGCGTGCGCTCACGGTGGGTCAGGCATGAGCGGGTCTCACACACACGTCACCTGGCGCGCCCTCTCCCCCGTTCCCTCGGCAGGCGGTCTCGGTGGCTGACTTCCCAACCCTCTGCCCAAAAGGGACACAGAACTGCCTGCTCACCAAGTAAGAATTTTCGAGCAGCTTGGAAGTATGGTTTACCATCTTGGCAAGCTCAACAGGAGCACTTTGAACCCATTTAACCCCTTCACCCAGAAATCCCCAACTGCTCGGTTGTATGTGTGCAAAGCTCCCTGCCAGCCCTCCAGGGGCGTTGAGTCCTCAGAGTCCATGAACAACTTGAGCCTGATGCATCACAGATGCCTGTGCCCAGCTGGCGCTCAGAGTAAGCCAAGCACTTCTTTCATTTCAGCATTCCCATAGGTGGTGGCAGTAGAATGAACCATTCAGCAACTTTTTTTTTTTTTTTTTTTTTTTGAGATGAACTCTCACTCTGTCTCCCAGACTGCAGTGCAGTGGCACAATCTTGGCTCATTGCAACCTCAGTTTCCCAGGTTCAAGCGATTCTCCTGCCTCAGCCTCCCGGTTGCTGGGATTATAGGCACCTGCCACCTGCCACTAATTTTTTATATTTTTAGTAGAAATGGGGTTCACTGCCTTAGCCAGGATGGTCTCAATCTCCTGACCTCATGATCTGCCTGTCTCGGCCTCCCAAAATGCTGGGATTACAGGCATGAGCCACTGAGCATAGCCAATAGGCAGTATTTTTTTCCAAATTTGATATCCTCCTTTGCATCGGAGAGGGCCACTTTCCATGTTTTAATTACCACAGAACAGTCTTGCCTAAAAGTGCCTTCCTAAGCTGGGGTCCTACCTTAGAAGCAGTAATGAGTTAGTAAATCAGCTCTCTGGAGGGTAAAAAATGAAATCCTGATTTGCAACATTTACCATGTTCCATGGTATAAATAACCCCGCCATGGCCGCTTTCAAGCTATCAATAGTTAACCCGCTCAAAAAATTCCTGAACAGTTAACAACTGGCTCTCACCAGCCTGTAGGAGCCAGGCCTCACTCCGTCTCACAGGACTGCTGGTCTAGAACACTTTGCCAAATAACTTCCTCCAGCTTCTCAATAAACACGATTGTCCGGGTTGGCAGCAGAGCATGCGGGAAGCTTGGGGAAGTGATGTGCTGAGTCCATAGGTCTGGGGGGAAGTGATGCGCTGAGTCCACAGATCTGGGAGGAGGTGATGCACTGAGTCCGTAGGTCTGGGGGAGGTGATGCTCCGAGTCCATAGGTCTGGGGGGAGGTGATGCACTGAGTCCATAGGTCTGTGGGGAGGTGATGCACTGAGTCCATAGGTCTGGGGGGAAGTGATGCGCTGAGTCCATAGATCTGGGGGGAGGTGATGCACTGAGTCCATAAGTCTGGGGGGAGGTGATGCTCTGAGTCCATAGGTCTGAGGGGAGGTGATGCGCTGAGTCCATAGGTCTAGGGGGAGGTCATACACTGAGTCCGTAGGTCTGGGAATGAATCCACTCAGTGACTCACTGCATGCTCAAGTGTGTCTGAATAAGTTTACTTCAAAACCAAACCAATTACTCAAGGCAACGTCTCTCCACTGGTAATGGAGAACAGTCTGGCAGAACATTCCCTATGGGTAGGTTTTTGGGGAATGAATCGTGAATCGGGAAATCTGGGTGACAACTCTGGGTCTGCCGCTAATTGGCTAAATGACCTCAGACATGTCACCTGACGTCTCTGAGTCTCAGCCTTCACATCCCCAAAATGAGAGGCAGATGACCTCTGTAGTCAGTCACTATGTCCTCCCAGGCCTTTGGACTTAATGCATCACCAGGTTTCCTGGAGAACCTGCTTCAGACCCAGGCAACTCTGCAGGTTGTGAAGCTAGAGGGGAGTTTGAGCACCAAGTTCAAGACAGCAGCCTCAGCCAGGTGCGGTGGCTCACACCTATAATCCCAGCACTTTGGGAGGCCAGGGCAGGCATACACCTGAGGTCAGGAAATCGAGACCATCCTGCCTAACACGATAAAACCCCATCTCTACTAAAAATATAAAACATTATCCACGTGTGGTGGTGTGCACCTGTAGTCCCAGCTACTTGGGAGGTAGAGGCAGGAGAATCACTTGAACCTGGAAGGCAGAGGATGCAGTGAGCCAAGACTGCAGCACTGCACTCCAGCTTGGGCGACAGAGGAAGACTCTGTCTCAAAAAAAAAATAAAATAGGCCGGGCATGGTGGCTCAAGCCTGTAATCCCAGGACTTTGGGAGGCCGAGGCGGGTGGATCACAAGGTCAAGAGATCGAGACCATCCTGGTTAACATGGTGAAACCCCGTCTCTACTAAAAATACAAAAAACTAGCTGGGCATGGTGGTGCATGCCTGTAATCCCAGCTACTCAGGAGGCTGAGGCAGGAGAATTGCAGTGAGCCCAGATCGCGCCATTGCACTCCAGCCTGGGTAACATGAGTGAAACTCCATCTCAAATAAATAAATAAATAAAAATAAAATAAAATAGATGGCAGTCTTGCAATGTTTTCCTTGAAGCAGCTCCTACAGACTGGCTCTTTCACCTTAAACACCATAGATTCGGACATAGGTAAGAGTCTTGGGAACAGAAAAGGAAGGGAGACAGAGACAACCCGGGGAAGAATGATGACATTTGGGCAATGCAAACAAACAAGAAATCAAAGATGGCACCCAAAGTTGTGCCAATGCCATCGTTACCCACACCAGGCAGAATAGCAGGAGCAGCAGCTTCTGGGCTTCTCCGGCTGCTAGACGTGTTTAATGACTTCAGAGCCTGAACCTTCTTAAGCTGTTGAAGAACTTCCTAGAATGTGCTAGCACCCCTCTGTTTTTTTTTTTTTTTTTTTTTTTTGACACAGTCTTGCTCTGTCGCCCAGGCTGGAGTACAGTGGCGCGATCTTGGCTCATGGCAACATCCGCCTCCCGGGTTCAAGCGATTCTTTTGCCTCAGCCTCCTGAGTAGCTGGGATTACAGGCATGCGCCACCACACCCGACTAATTTTTGTATTTTTAGCCGACACAGGGTTTCACCATGTTGGTCAGGCTGGTCTCTAACTCCTGACCTCACAATCTGCACATCTCAGCCTCCCAAAGCGCTGGGATTACAGGCATGAGCCACCACGCCCAGCCTCACCCCTCTTATGAAATGGTACCAACAGCACTTTGTCCAGGGACTGAGTGTGGCAAATATTGCCTACTGTGTGGGCCATGAGGGGCCGTGAAGGGAGCTGCACAGACCCAGAGATCACGGGCCACCCTCACAGACAAACATCCCCTTTGCCATTCATTCCATCTCCTCCCCAAGTGCATCCTGAAATGCCTTCCTCATTCTATAGCCGGCATACCTATTATCCTCTTCTATAACCCGAGTGCTCTCCATCTGAGGCCACAGAAGTGAACATAGTTGAGAAGTCAGAGGAGGGGGCTGAGAGATGCTTCAATGCCCACAGAACAAGGACCGAGGCTTTTTTCTTCCTTCCTTGTTCTCAGGCTTTCCTGCACATACTGGGGGCACTGGCTGTTGACACATGAAGTAGGGAGGCAGCCTCGTCTATGCTCTGGGCACCTTATTTGAGCGAATGCACCTTTTCAAAATCAAGATGTTCTGGGGGATTTTTTAAAAATAAAAAGTATGAAAATATCTCAAAAGAGAAAGGAGTACTGAGGATAACCACATAAAAACAATTTAAGCTGAGAAAAATAATCTAGTCCTGTCGAGTCCCAAAGAGAAGCTTGGTTTCCATGGGTTGTTAGCAAAGTGCAGAGCTCCTAGCAGTGGGTAGGATGGAATGTTTGCAGCCTTTCCAAATAAGCAAACATCCCCCAGAATCCAGCACCCGTGCCCCACATGCTGTGGTTCCAATTTGCTTCCTGTTTTCGGGCCTCCCAGAAATACATCTCACAGGCTTTTTATTTTCATCTCCCCACCTTGAAAAGCTCAGATTTGCAAGTGTGAGTGTCTTAGCAGGGAGACAAATCCAGCAGGCATTCGAGACATTCAGGCAGGAAGAAATGCATCTCATCGGAAATTTTCCATCGCCAGCACTTTTTTTTTTTTAATTCCCAAGATAAATGGGTTTTTACTGGTAGGACTAAGGGCTCCATTATTTTTCAAATACTTTGCTGCTTCTAAGGAGCCAAGAAAATTGGTTATACACCTGGCCAGCTGATCCAACCTCAGAAATCTTCTGACCTCAATGAAAAGGCTCTAATTTTTCCTTGCCTTTAATAAATGTTTCTTCTCCACTCCCCAGCAGGATTCAGCATGTGGGGTGGGCAGGCAGGCTGCCCAGTTAATGCAAACAGGCAGGAACACCTGATTCATCAAATCCAGGGGTCCCTACTTCAGACAGAACCCCTAGGAAGAGAAGCATGTGACTTAAGACTCCGTCTTCAGGAGGACTCAAAGTTCAAGTACATTGTGGCATGGATTTAAATGTTTACCTGTATGTATGTGTGTTAAAAAATCAATTTGGCAGGGCACAGTGGCTCACGCCTGTAATCCCAGCACTTTGGGAAGCTGAGCGGGTGGATCACCTGAGGTCAGGAGTTCAAGACCAGCCTGACCAATATGGTGAAACCCCATCTCTAATAAAAAATACAAAAATTAGCCGGGCCTGGTGGTGGGTACCTGTAATCCCAGCTACTCAGGAGGCTGAGGCAGGAGAATTGCTTTAACCTGGGAGGCGGAGGTTGCAGTGAGCCAAGATCGTGCCACTGCATTCCAGCCTGGGCAACAGAGCAAGACTCCTATCAAAAAAAAAAAAAAAAAATCAACTTCTTAGAGATGGTTTGAAGGTATCAGAAAAGCTAATTCAGGTAGAAAACATGACCTTGCTCTGTAGCTGCCTCTATTCTGTCTTCCAGAACCTGAGAGAGGGGCAAGGATTTGGACTGTGGCCTGGAGACAGAATTTGCAGCTCTCTTTCCCAAGAAATGAACCGCAGCCCTCAGGCTGGAACAGGCAAATGCTGTGAAATCTGGCTGACAGGTCAGCTTCAAGGTGACGTGCTGGCTGAGTCTTCTTTCCTTTCAGCTAAGCTCACACCACACCCCTGGTACCTGGTAAAAGTAAATAATTATGACTGAGCATGAAGCAGGAGGGTCTCCACACACCTGTAATTACTGCCTAGCAAGTCCCTGCAGAACCCGGGAGTTTCCCAGAGAGCCAGTGGGGCCGTTTCTGGAGAGAGTAAGTCAGCGTGGGTCCTCCAGGCCAGATCTAGCTGGAGGAACCAGGATTAAAACTTCTATCACTGGACACGTATTTTGTCGCTTGGAGGGTAAGTTCCAAATCAAAGTTCCGAGTTGCCTAAGCTATTATAAACCCAGCTGAAATGCTCACATACACCTGTGAGTATCTCAAAACAAACAAAGCATGATTGTCTTACAGCAGCACTGTCTCATGGAAATATAGCGTGAGCTGCATGTCATTTAAAATTCTCTAGAAGCCACTTTTAAAAAGAAACAGGTGAGATGAATTTTAATAATATATTTAACTTAACCAAGCCAAAATATTATCAATTCCTCGTGTAGTCGATATAAAAAATTGCTAGTGAGATATTTTACTAAGTCTTCAAAATCTGAGTGTATATATGACATTGTAAGTACACCTCAGGGTGGGCCAGGCATGCTTCAGGTGCTAAGAGCCACAAGGGCTGTGTGCCGTGTTGGACACCGTAGCCTTTGAGGTTGACATTTACACCTCACCACCTTTTCAGAGAACCTGATGCATGATATATTTCCTACAAACATTTCATATAGAAGAATGAACCTGTTAGATGTGAAATTTTACTTGATCTGATATACTAGTGTTCTTAATAAAATAGGAATGAATAAAAAATGTCCTTTGAACAGTTCCAGGCAGGTCTGAAACCCAGCCTTGGTTGATATTCTTGTGTGCTGATAACAGCAACCAAAGTATCGTGACTTTGGTTAATAATTGATTGCTCCTTGCAGCAGAAAAATAAATAAAACCAGAGTCTGACCGCCCCACGCCTTAGGGCTGCTAACCAACGTCTGGATGAGCACGCACGTGTTCTTTCGCTCTCTGGGGATTAGACACAAAAACTGCCCTCAAGGACAGCACAGCCTGGGGACAGCCAGGCACACCAACAATGCTGTGTGTGTGTGTGTGTGTGTGTGTGTGTGTGTGTGTGTGTGTGTGTGTGTGTGTGTGTGTAGGGGTTGTGTTGGCAACAACGTGAATGCTTCCTGGACAGGAGGCTCCAGCCCTGCGTCCTGAACAGGGACTAGGAGTTCCTCAGGGAGGAGGGCAGGAAGGAAACATTAGTGAGAGGAAGCGGTAGGCACAGAAGTTTGCAGCCACCTGAAGAGCAGGGAAGCTCAGGACTTTAGGACCCTTCCTTAGCAGTCCTGGAAGCCTGGAGGGAACCATTTCACCATGGGGACAGTCTACAGCAGTGCTGTCCAACCAAAATGCATGCGAGCCACATGTGTGATGTATTTCAGGAGCCACTGAAGAGTCAAAATACAGAGATGCAACTAATTTTAATGACCTATTTTATCTTAACTCGCGTTATCCAAAGCTTTATCATGTCAGCGTGTGTGAGATATCTCACGTTCTTTTCCATGAAGGCTTTGAAATCTGGTGTGTCATTGTCACTAAGAGGGCATGCTCGGGTCTAGATGCAGCGTGTGTATAATGAGTAATAACCTCTGCTCACATTCCTGGGTCCAAAAGAGAGGCCAGGACAGCTTCAAGGGAGAGGACTAGGGATGAAAAAGAAGGTAAAGTCACCCACCCCTTCTAAGGGGGCAACAGACCGTGCCAGTCTCCAGAACCCAGGAGGAAACGGAGGCAGCAACTTCTCCCACGCGCTCCCAAAGGTGTCCGTGTCAATAGTGTTAACTACCAAACAGAGCACTGAGGAACACTTGTTTTAGCAACATTTATGTTGCCAAGTGCCTGGACACCAGATCACAAGGCTGGCCCAGAAAAGAGCAAGTGCATCTGTGGGGGAGGAGGGCAAGTCCCGTCCGTCGGTCATTCCAGGTCACAAGGGCGCCTTTCCCTCCACTGCCAGGGAAACGCACATCCAGGCTGCCTAATGTGGAAATGTTTGAATCTGGAGCGAGGCTCTCAGGCTGGCGGGGAGGAGGCAGGGTGACAGTAACCAGCCGCACCGTGAAGACGATGGGGAGCGCTGCACCCACTCTTGCCAAGACCCCAGCAATATCTTTCCTAATAAGTCTAGCAGTGCCTGAGGCTCCCCTCTGAAGAACGGCCTCTCCCTTCCGCCTCGGTCTTCTTTAACGGAGAGGGAGTGCCAAACCCAGCAAGCATTTGGACACAGCCCTGCTCTCCCTGGGGCTCTGGGCTCTGCGACAGATCCGCTTTGTGAATGAAAGGGGCATCTCTCCAAGATGGCGCGCTCTACCCTGCGGGTACACCGTGCACACGCCACCCCTCCAGCTGTTCTCGGGCACTGCAGCCCTACTCTCCTGGATGGGTGGTGGAGGGGGTGGCGCTGTTGAGAGCTTTCCTCCTCCTCTTCCTCTTCCTCCTCCTCCTGCCTCCCCATCCCTGGAAGGGCACCATCCACTGAACTTCAGAAAGAGGTCACCCTCCCTGAAAAGGGGACTTGGATTGCGGCATCCAGAACATCCCCCTGTGGTCCACTCAATCCTGGCCACACTCAGCTGCTGCAGCAGGGAGAGGTTTCCAAGGCGGGTGTCCTGGTCCCACGCAAACAGAGCTCAGGATGACGTGTGTTTGGGTCAAAGCACTTTTAACTGTGCCTCCAAGAACAGCCTGTACAGCCACTTGAGTTTCCCAGTAACAAGGAATGTACAATAGTCTCACTTGCAAAACAATTAAAAAAAAAAAAAAAGGAGAAGGGCAGCCTGGTCTCTGTCTTTATAGGGTCCTAGAGCAACCAAGGGTGGCTGGGCTGAGAAGCACAGTGCTCAGCCATTCAGCAGTTTATGACCTCGGTTTACTAATAAGTCCTTGTAACAAGATTACTGGCGGGTTTTGCAAGCTCCTAGTCTCAGGTGTGGCTGAAGGTCAGCTGCTCAGGGACAGTGGTTCTCTTGCCATTGGGAAAAGGTTACAAAGAATAATTTTCCTGCCCCAGGGCTTGTAGATGATTAACACATTTCTTTCGGTTAACCAGAGAGTTAATGGTTATTCAAAGCACTCTTTGATAATGGAGGGCGGAGGGGAGAAAATGAATGCGTTAACCATTAATCCAGGGAAATGCCATAAAAATCAAAATGGAAAACACTCGATCTGGGAAAGGAATTCACAGGCTGGAAGGGTCAGCCAGGCAATCCTGGTGAGGAAGGAGGAAGAGACGGAGAAAGTGGGAGGCCTTAAAGTTCACGAATGCTTAGAGCTCAGTTTTGTTGGGTTTTCTTCCTTTTCCTTGTTTCATTGCTCCGAGGAAACGGAATAGAAATAACAAAATCACAAACATGGAAACCTTACAAATAAAGTCAGTTTTATTGGTCTTTTTGCTCCGGCCTCCCACAGCTGAGCCTGTCCGACTCGTCCCCTGTCTGACTTGTTCTCTGGCCTCTTTGGGGAGCAGGAGGGGAGCTCAGGCAATCAATCCATGCTTGGAGAAAGTGGAGAGCGTTTTTAGGAGGCCGGTGCTGACAGAGGCACGCAGCTCTGACTCCCGGCCTCTTCTTGAGGCCACACTGGCCAGCACCCAGGCACAGCCATCATGGCGCCCGCCCCAGTCACCTTGCTGGCCCCTGGGGCAGCATCTTCAATGTCTTGCAGCCAGCCCAGTGCAATAAACAGGAAGACTTTGGGGCAAAACTCCTGCTTGGCATAGACTGCTCTCAGACACCATCGGGAACATGTCCTGATGAGCTACGAGTTGGCACCAGTGGGAATCTCTGATGAAGGATGGGACTCCCTGAGGCATCCATCAGACACGTGCCCCAGCGTTCTCTAGTATGAAGACCGTTTTAGAGTACAAAGGCCAGATCCTGCCCTCAGGGGGTTTACAGGCCATTGGGGAGATAAAACAACCCAAGGCAAATGGTGGAGACGCAGCATCAAGCCAACTGTTCAATGCACTCAAAGAGAAGAGAGCCCACTGGACAGCCTTGGAGCTTCCTAGGAAGGCTGAGTCCAAGCTGGGCTGGGAGGCTGGATAAGGCTGGGGCAGGTTGGAAAGGGGGAGGCAAGGCAGAAAGAGAAAGAATGGCAGGAAATGTATAAGGAAGAGACCTATTTGAAGAAGAGGAGAGGAAAAAAGGTAACACTTGGAAGACAGATTTGGGTCTATCTGTGGGAGCCTCAATGCCCAGCTGCATGCATGCTCCGTCAGTGGCACTGGGAAGAGTTTGGAGAGGAGAGTGAAATTAACACAGTGGGGCATGGGAGGAGGCGGGTCATGAAGGATGAGAATAAGCAAGTCCCCTCGTGGTTACAGCAGTGGCCCAAAGGCGCCCTCCAGGAGCACGGGTGGGGCAAGGGAGCCCAGGGGGAGAGTGCTGCTTCCTCCATGCTCTACCAGGGGTGAAGATTCCAGCTTCTTTGGAGGTGGAGGAGGCTAGGCAAGAGCTCTTGCTACAGGGAATCCTATTCTCATGGACTCGGAGGCCAGGCCCTTTGCTGAGAACACGGCAGGGGAGGGCAAGAGCTCACAGAGGGAAAATTCAAAAACTCCAACAACTATGGGGAAGGAAGTGCAGCTGTGAGGGAGCGATGAAGAGAGTGAATTTGTGGGTTCAGTGGACAAGGTGATCTGGCTCTTTCTAGCATCCCAGGAGTTCAGAATGCGCATGGCAAGGGCCGCTTACTTTCTCCTTCTGCCTTTATGGAGGGTTGCCTGTGGGCCAGTGCAGGTCTAGGAACTGAGGGGAGATGAAGGCCCTCAGGTACACGTTCTCTGTCTTCACTAAGCTTGTTGCAGACAGAAGGTAAGAAACATAACACAATTGCAGTAAAGAGAAATGGACATTGGCCCTGCCCATTAGAATCAGAGACTGTTAGAAACACAGACTTCTGCCAACCGATTCAATCCCACCGCCACCACCACGATCATCAGAAACTTTCTTGGCACAGGGCACAAGCTTGTGTCTTTTTTCAAGGCTCATTCTAACACACGGTGTAGCATCATGAGTCAGATTGCCGTGGTTCCTATCCCAACTTTACCACTGACTGACTCTGTGTGTGTGTGACTGCTCTTGCCTCAGCTTGCCCATCTAAAAAACAGGATCATAGCAGTATCTACTTCATAGGATTAAATGTGATAATTCTTATAAAGTCCCAAGAAACAGCCTAACACAGCAGGTGCTTAATAACTGTTGGCTAAAGGGCACGACTAGGGTCGTGGGAGGGGAGTCACACGGTGTTGTGGAAATCCAGGTGGGGGATCTAACCTGGACTTCAGGGTCAGGGAAGGCTTTCTGGAAGAGGTGGCTTCCAAGCTGAGACATGCAGGAGAGTGAGGAGTAAGCCAGGTCGCATGAGTGATAGTGAGAGTTCAAGCAGAGAGAACAGCATGTGCAAAGTTCCCGGACAGGAGACCCAACACCATGGAAGGGACGGGCTGTGGTTTGGTGGGACTAGAAGGCACTGCGAGGCAGGGCTGCGGAGCAGCAGGAGATGCCCAAATCCCGGAAGTGTCTGAATTCTATCCTGAAGACCACAGGAGGCTGTTGCAGGGCTTTAAGCAAAGATGGATCCGATCTGTCATTTGAAGCATCCCTCTTGCTACGGTTTGGAGCATTGGTTGAGGGCACAAGCCCAGAGCCAGAGGCAAGTGGGAAAGAGGTTGACGTGATCCCAGCAAGGGAGACAGAAGACCTGAACTAAGAAAGTGGCTGTGGAGAGGGAGAAAGTGGGCAAAATGACAAACACCGGGGTGGCCGATGGGACTGGGGGCTCAGGGAGATGGGTGTGCCAATGGTGGCTCTGGACTTGGCCTTGAGCAACATCTCAACTGGATGGATATCGAGAAAGGGAACGTGGAAACGGAGCACATTTGGGAAGAGAAATATAAATTCAGGTTTTAGTACACTGAGGTTTTTAGTGCTTATAAGATGTCCCGGTAGAGATGTCTGTCCACTGCAACTGGACATCAGGCTTTGGTGCTCAGGACCTACGGGAGGTTGTAGATATGTTTTTGGAAACTATGAGCATTTAGAGCTGAGGCTGAACATGGGCATTGTGTTCACTGAAGACTCTGGGAGATGCAGGAGGGGTTCACTGAAGACTCTGGGAGAGGCAGGAGGGGTTTCACAGGCTCAAGAAGCAGCACTGAAATGGATAGGCCGTGGGCCTAGAGTGGAGTGCAGGATGGAGAAAGTCAGAAAGATTTCTTGGCAAGTGGCAGTGGGAGTGAAGAGTTCATTGTCAGAGAGGGAGACTTCCAAGCCCAATATTTTTGAAGTGGGACAGCTCTGTGTGACCCGGAGCATAGCCATAGGCATAGCCATGTGTATGACCAAGGAAGGCAATGAGGAAGGTGAGTGGTCAGCTCAGGAATGGACACCCTGAGGCTGAAGACACGGAGAATTCCCAGGAGATGCAGCAGAGAAGAATAAGCTGGGTGTGGGACTCACTGGCAAGGTGAGGTATGTCCCTGTGTCCCAAGAGGATGAGGGCAAGAATGAAGAGTGTACAAGAAATATGAATTGCCAGGAGACTCTAGACCGTCCAGGAGCACAGGGGCAGGGGCTGACATGGCAAAAGTATAGATGTCTTTGTACCCACCCCTCACCATTTGGCTCCTGCAGGGACCCTGACCAGGGAAAGCCGACTTCAGAGAAGGCAGATATGCCAAAAGCCATGTTACAGAGACATTCGCGTGGTAACTCACCTACTTGTGCAGGCAGAGACAGACTTGGCACCTCTCCTGAGCTGTATTCTTGACTCACTCTATGAATGAGAGCCTCAAATTTTCCACCTATTAAATGGGATAATAATTCTTGACATCTACTTGCTTCACTTGATCACTATGAATATAAAATTTTTCCCAAGTGCTTTGAGCTCACATTAAAAGGCTCTACCTAAACATTAGTGCACTCACTGCTGGATTTCTTGGACACTGATCAACCTAAATGGATGATAATAAATTCCTCTGCCTATCTTTGTTGAGAGATTAAAAGAGGGAGAATCCCATAAGACCTTGCTTCTAGAATCCTCTGCTCTATAAAGTTGCTCAGGAAGGGAGTCTAGGAGGCACTCCGATGCAAGACATGTCTAGAATGGTTTGGTTTTAGAAATCCCCTTCCCTGAGCCATCTGGATCAAACAGAAGAATGAGGACAGAGTTGGGTAATACTTTGGGGCCATGGGCAGACATAGAGTGGATTCCAGGTTCATTTACTCATTCCCATGTTCATTTATTCCATACAGTTCTACCGAGCTTTTTTCATGGGTTCCCTGCAAAGCGTCTAACCACCAACCCCGGGGTCTGGTTGCCACTGTCTAGCTGTAGAACCAGCTCTTTCTGGAGAGACGTCTTCGGAGTCAGGTTGCTTGCCTTGCGGCCCTGCACCCACCCACATTCTACCGCTCTCTAGGTCCATGGGGTGAGATGGCTGACTGGCAGACGGAAGTTGTTCTCTGGGGTGTGTGTGACCCAAAGATCAATGGAGGGAGGAAGAATAGATGCTCCAAATGACCACTGCACTTCTCCAATGTCCGAAGGTGAGACTTCCTGGGAGGTGAGGTACACAGTGATCTTGTCCAGCTAAAATTTCCCACCTTCATAAGGCATTTGTAAGTTCCTTAAGCATAGGGATCTGAATTCCCTTATCCCGCAGGACTGTTCACACAGTAGGAATGTGTTGTATGCAACTGAATAAATGATTTAGTCCATAAATTTCAGTTCTGGATCATTCCCTTTACATTCCTGCTGGGTCAGGTGGATTCCAGAGAGGCCTCCATTGTGCTTCCATAATATGTTGGCTTGCAGTTCCTTATCTTAACTAAAAGTGAGAGCCACAGATCAGAACAGCAACAAAGATGCTGCCTTGAAGGCTCAGTCCTGTTAAACTAACCCCAAGCAGTGTCTCCTTTAAATGGGCCCCCACAGAGGTTGTGGTGAGCCAAGATCACACCACTGCACTCCAGCCTGGGTGACAGTGCAAGGCTCCATCTCTGAATGAATGAATGAATGAATGAATGAATGAATGAATGGGTTGCCACTTGCCAGCGTTTATAAAACCAAGTTCAGAAAGAACCAAAATGAAAATGCCCCCTTGGATTCTGGATTTCTTCCGTTCCTACTCAGTGGTTTAAAGAGTCCTGAGACTGACAGTTTTCTAAACCTTGCCTGCTTCATGAGACTCACCTGAGTGTAGTCACGTTTCTGTTGGTGTAAGGAAGAACATTTTGTGATCACATCCGCCCAATGATAGAATGGGAGGCCTCCCCACATAGTGAGGGTGGACCCTGGGCTTGCTGCAAAGGCTGTGCCACTGTCCACACGGGATGCTGTAAAAGGGACTCCCACCTGGGTGAGCGGTTACACCAGCAGACCTGCAGGGTCTTTTCCAACTTGTTTCTTCTTCCTCTTCTTCCTCTTCCTCTTCTTCCTCTTCCTCTTCTTCCTTCTTCCTTCTTTCTTCTTCTTCTTTTTTTTTTGAAACAGAGTCTCAGTGTATCACCAGGCTGGGGTACAGTGGTTTGATTCTCTGCTCACTGCAAATTCCATCTCCCAGGTTCAAGCGCTTCTCCTTTCTTAGCCTCCCAAGTAGTTGGGATTACAGGTGCCCGCTGGGATTACAGACACCTGCCACCACACCTGGCTAATTTTTGTATTTTTAGTAGAGACAGGGTTTCACAATGTTGGCCAGGCTGGTCTTGAACTCCTGACCTCAGGTAATCCACCCACCTCGGCCTCCCAAGGCCTACCCAACTCGAAACTTCTTTAATCCTATGGTTTCAGGACTGGATGCAGTGGCTCATGCCTGTAAGCCCAGCACTTTGGGAGGCCAAGATCAAGAGTTCAAGATCAGCCTGGCCAACATGGTGAAACCCTGTCTCTACTAAAAATATAAAAATTAGCCTGGCATGCTGGCTTGTGCTATAGTCCCAGCTACTTGGGAAGCTGAGGCAGGAGAATCACTTGAACCCAGGAGGCGGAGATTGCAGTGAGTCGAGATCACGCCACTGCACTCCAGCCTGGGCCATAGTGAGAGATTCCATCTCAAAAAAATAAAATAAAATAAAAATTAAAAAAAAATCCCTATGGTTTCAGGTAATGGGATTCTGGAAAGAATAGTGGCAGACATAGGCTCCGAATCCACAGAAAGAATGATGTGCTTGAGAAACAGAATTGATTTGATGTCGGGGCATCCTAACAGATTCCTCCATGAGCAAGCTAATCCAGTTCATGAGACAGAGCTGGTCATTTGGATAGCTTAAAAAAAAAAAAAAAAA
>NW_022436989.1:12526470-12747463 GCF_009761245.1 Sapajus apella | reverse complement strand
TAACACTTTGAACTCACACTAAATATCACCTTTATTTCAAAGCTCTCAATGTGTTTTACAGGCAAGTTTAGAACTGTAGTTGAATCCCCTTTTATCACAGGGGAAACTGAGTCACTGTGCAGCAAGGGCTGGAGGGCATACAGGGTTTGTTATAAGGGAGGGCTCTGGGAGACTCCCCGACTAGAAGCCCTTCAGGAGGTGGGCCAGCAGGAGAGTACCCCCGACCACACCTTTGTTCTGCACTTACATGTATAGATTCTTCTCCCTACATATGAATTCTACCCACACATCCTGAGCCACATCTGAGCTCCTTGACTCTGGCATTAACAATATGAATAACAACCTTTACCAGTTTTGACACCTAGCGTATATCAGGCAGTGCCTCCCCCGCACCTCACCACCATCTGTGAGGTTGACGTTACTATCCTCATTGCGTAAATAAAGACAATAAGAGGTTCAGTGCTCTGGCCAGCTAGCCAGGTGACACCCCACACCCTCAACCCCAAACACACACACACACCGGAGGTGGCCTCAGAGCATACACTTTCTTTACCAGGGACACCTTCTTCCAAGATAAAAGAACCAGGTTAACATTTTTCCAGAGAGGCCAGAAACTTCCATTTATCCTTTCAGTCTCCATTTCAGAATATGGAGAAGACCAGGACAGATTCCGACGGGCTTCCCTTAGAGTTGAAGAAAACAGTTTAGGAGACAAGCAGCTAAAGAAGAAAGCCACGAGGAGAGCTGGGCAGGCATTCTAAGATCCTGGCTGTAAAGAGCGCCACGAAATTTACAAGAGATGTTAAATAATGGAGAGAATTCCAGAACTCCAAAAATATTACCACAGAGTGTTAAAAGGAGGAAGAAAATTTTAAAGTATTTATTGTTCTTGGGTTTTGTGTGTGTGTGTGTGTGTGTGTGTGTGTGTGTGTGTCTGTGTGTTTATTCAAAATTTGAAAACCGTTCCACTGAATGCATTTTAATTGTCTAATATGGGAACAACTCAAGAGCGACAAGATTACATGTCACTGACACAAGAACTACCCACTGTGGCTTCTGCAAGACTCAATCACTCCTTCTTGGGCATAGCCACAAACCCTCCTAGCTCCAAGGGAACTCTGGCTAGCTGTTCATCAAACCTGCTTCCTTTTCCTCCCGGACAAGCTGGGCTCTATTTCCCAGACTCTTTGCAGTTGTGCATAGCCATGTGACTGGGCTTCAGCCAATTTTCCCTCTATCAGTGATCTGTAAAACTTCTGGGGCTGGGCGCAGTGGCTCACATCTGTAATCCCAGCACTTTGAGAGGCCAAGGTGGGTGGATCACCTGAGGTCATGAGTTCACGACCAGCCTGGTCAACATGGTGACACCCTGTCTCTACTAAAAATACAAAAATCAGCTGGGCATGGTGGCGCATGACTGTAATCCCAGCTACTTGGGACACTGTGGCAGGAAAACTGCTTGACTCTGGGAAGCGGAGATTGCAGTGAGCCAAGATCACGCCACTGCACTCCAGCCTGGGTGACGAGAGCGAAACTCTGTCTCAAAAAAAAAAAAAAAAAAAAAAAAATAAGCTTCCTGGGCAATTCTTGACTGTCTTTCACTACCATCTGTCTCCTGGAGGTCAACACCTAGGGGTTCTAGAAAACACACATCAAGGATGATGGAGCCTTCATCCACCTGGAACCTGAGGGGCTGGATGGAACAAGACCCCTTCCCCATTCCCTGC
The DNA here is from genome assembly GCF_009761245.1 of Sapajus apella. Lineage (NCBI taxonomy): Eukaryota > Metazoa > Chordata > Mammalia > Primates > Cebidae > Sapajus > Sapajus apella. The sequence goes on along the minus strand of NW_022436989.1, from coordinate 12,745,736 downwards.
TGCTGATTAAACATCACTGATTTGGTGTTGAGGACCATCCTGACTAATACGTCCAACATGTGCAAGCTAATCCAATTCATAGGATAGAAACTGATCATTTGATTGCTTAAAAAAAAAAAAAAAAAAAAAAACCTAACCACAGAACAGTTTCAATGACAGTTATAACATGTTATAAAATGTTATAATAGCCAGCCTTCCCTTCACCAATAGAGTAATTTAGAGATAAGAATCCACCCTCTCCAGGAAGGTGAAAAGTTTGATGATCTTCTCCCTCCGCATAACACAGTAGAAAGAAGCCAGAGGTGCAGAGATACTCTGTCATTTTCTTTGCTGAATTGGTGGCCTATGTTAAAACTCAGCTTCTTCTGTACCCTTCCTGGAGGCCCTAGGCTGAGGATGACAAATCGGTTTGGTTTTGAAGCCACCCGCAAATGATTGCTAGTCACTGCCTGCACTGAGAAGGATTCTACAAGCCTTCTCAGCTGAACGCACAGAACGGAATGGCCACATAGGCACTTGTGTCAGCCAGAGTTCCCGGGTGCTTGTCCACTGGCAGACTTCTTCAGAATCCCTAGGGCTGCTTGTAATAATTCCATCTTCAAGCCCTCACCCTCACCCTCCCAAGGTTTACTGAATTAAAATCTTTGGATGTGGACCCTGGAAATCTGTAGTTGTCTCATCTTTTTGTGGAATTTTGATGTAGAGTCAGGTTTGGAAACCACCCAGGAGCCTGCAGACTGCTGCACAGATGCTGCAGCAAGGTAGCAGCAAAGGTGGGCTGTTTTTACCACAGAGAGCGGGTCAGTTAGGGATAATAACACCTTCCTCTTAGGGACAGTAAAAAGATTAAAGGAGATTTTACATAATAAGCACTCAACAAATATTAGCTTTTATTATGTTATCTTATTCTAAGGGTCTGTAAGAGGCTTTTTGCCCACAGCCACGGGCACAGGTGAAAACATCGTTTTCTAAGATTTCCAGATGGCCTGGAGGGCACCATCACATGCCCAGGCAGCGTGGATACAGCAGCACGAAGGGCCTGGGCGTGGGCGTGGTCTTTGCTCTCTACTTACGGCTGCTGGCAGCCCCACCTCAGCTTCACATCCAAGCTGGCTAAGAACGCTGGACAAAGAGAATCTGTTGAGAGGAGCCAAGAGGAAGACAGAAGATGAGAACACGGAGACGCCAGCTTGGGCATGACTGTCACGGTCACAGTCCCGGGCAGTGCTGCTGGTCACGGTGGCAGTGGTACGGGTGGTCTCAATGTGATGTGCTGGTGGCGTGCCAACCGATATTGCTGATGTGCGTTCAGAGCTGCAGTGGAACAATGAGCTAGACCTTCCTCTAAGCTCAGATCCCAAGCATTACCGCCTTTCTATCTTACAGCACTCCCACCATCTCTGCTTTATTGGTGGTCACATCCTAGCCCTGGGTGCCCATCTCTCAATAACATGATGTGAGAGGAAGGAAAAGGAAAACTTTTCTCATTTTCCAACTTGTACCCATCAAGATACAAACAAAACTCCTGACTCTCGTGAATGTTACCGAGACAGAAATTAGTTGGAAGACTAGCTGGTAATTCACAAATCAACCCAGAAGTTTCTGGAAATGAGCAGGAAGCAAAGCACACCAGGGGACGGCAGCTTTCACTACAGCTGAGGTCCTGCAGTGTCCAATCTGATAATGAGGTGCCTCCCTGAGACCCTGGCCATCCTGCCGGCCCCATGGCCCCACCGCTAACAGGTGCGGGATGCTGGGACCTCCACCGCCCACCGTCAGGTCAAGTGTCCAGTGCCCCTGGGCTGATTGTCCTCACTCACTGCTCAGAGTCCCAAACAGGGGTCCAGCTGGCCAAGCCTGGGTCCTGTGCCCGCACCCCACTGCCAAGGGTCTTGGAGAACTAGCAGCCAGTCTTTCCTGCTTCCCTGGTGGGTGGCCGAGTCCCAATATAAAAAGTGGGTTCAAATGCAAGGCAGCCAAAAACCAGGAACTATTTAGTTCACTCACCTAATCCTGGCTGTCTTCAGCTGATCAACAAACAGAAAAGCAGAAAACCCAAAATCTGACTGCTCTATCTGCTTATCCTTCTGTGAGCCCTTCTGAGCAGGCTTTGGGGAGTAGCCGCACATGCAGCTGTGGGATTTAATTACATCCTGTTCAGGAGGAAAGGACAGAGGTGCTTGTCAGGCATGTGGCTCAGTTGACTGTTCAGATTGGAGTCTTTGCTCTTGGGCCGTGAGGTCTCAGGAGCCAGGGGACCTCAGCCAGTCCCAGTGAACTGAACGAAGAGTCGCTAGTGGAAGCAAGAGGCGCCATGGGGCCCCCAGAAGATTAGGAGCCTGGACGTGCCAGTTCTAGCACATTCTGTGGAGCCATTCACCAGCCAAGGAGCCGGGAAGTCTGAGCTCCAGCCCAGCCCTGCCTTTGCTTCTGGCATAGCTTTGAGCAGATCTTTCAACTTTTTGTGACTCAGTTTACTCACTTGCCAAATAGAGGTAATCAAATGGCACTCAAAAGACTTTTGTAAGACTCTAATGAGTGTTTATAAAGCACTTTGGAGAGGTTTATAGTCATTCGAGCTGGGAAAGGAATTACAAATTATTCAGGAGAAAACGGTAGTATTTAGAATCCGAATTTTTCAGCCGTCAACAGGTTTTCCTAGATGTTTGCAAGACTCTCATAACAGGACACCCTGGGGTTCCATTGGCACCAGCTTGTTTCATTCCTAGCAGCTCTCCTCCCTGAAAAGCGTATCGCAGGCTGGGGGAGGGTCACGCGGCGGCGTACCGCAGGCTGGGGCAGGGTCACGCGGCGGTGTACCACAGGCTAGGGGAGGGTCACGCGGCGGCATACCGCCGGCGGGGACAGGGTCACGCAGTGGCGTACCACAGGCTTTGCAGCTCGCGAGACAACAGAATGGCTGGATTTAGAAATGGAAGCCACACTCTCAAGACTCTCATTTTCTTTTCTCTGTTTTTTCTTTCTTTGTTTTAATTTTACTTTTAGAAATTGGGGATAGCGTCAAAGCAAGTCTCCGTAGACTTGCTTTGAAAGCCAGTTAGCCTGGCATGGTTGCATGCACATGTAATCTCAGCTACTCTGGAGACTGATGTGGGAGGATCCCTTGAGCCAGGAGGTCAAGGCTGCAGTGAGCTGTGATGGTGCCACCGATCTCCAGCCTGGGCAACAGAGCAAGAAGATCTTGTCTCAGATAAATGAATAAATGCCAGATAAACCTGGTTTCTCCCCAACCATAACACCTTTTCCCAAACTGGACGTCTGCTACCTCCCTCCATGGGAATTTGCGCTGCCTGTGATAGTCACAGACACCCATTCACAAAGAACCACTTCATTCCCATAGGAGTTTGGAATTCTGAAACATAGAGTACTCATGTGTAAGGAGAATAATGATAAAATCTGGTGAGTCTCCACGTGGAGTGTTGTCCTAGCGCTTCCACTTGGCTTTTCTCTCCCTTATTTGCACAATAACACTGTGAGGGTCGTTGGATGTTCCCATCTCCAGTTTACGGAGGGGACACTAAACCTAAGAGTAGAAAGCTGCCCGATGGCAAAGATATATACACGGTCAGTGCGCCGCCGAGCGCTTGTGCATGCCCGGGCGTACCTGCTTCTGCTTCCATGTTGTTGCTGTTGCTAGGCCACCAGCAGCTGCACCTAGTTACTAAACACGCGAGTGCTGTACAATATCCCAAACTCTGCTGCAATCCCTTGCCCAACCGCTGGTACCCTGAGCCACCAAGCAGAAGGAAACAGGCAGGATGTGGAGAGCAAGAGAGAAAGGAGGCATTCGAGGCGGAAGTTGGTGATCTCTGGCTGTTCTTGGGCTGGCCAGAGGAGAGGGAGGGGCAGCAGGAAAAGAGGGGCTCCCTGAACTTTTAATTTTGGTAGAAGAACCCAATGCAGTTCTTGTTTTACCCTCTGTCTACCAGCCTCATCCTGCAGAACCATTTGCTATTGGGTTCCCCAGTTAACACGAGCTGGGAAACCAGAGCATCTGAGTTTCCTCCTAAATCATTTCCACGAAGAGGGGTGGCCTTCCCACCCCTTACCCAAGCTCAGAAGAATGGACAGGAAAAAGGGACCCATTTTCTCAGGAGATAGCATCCCCATCCTCAAATCATTTTTATGCCTATGATGCCATCGCAGCCTGAAAGAGCAGAAAGTCTTTGAAAAGAGAGAGGGGACATCATGGGAAGGAACCAGGTTCAGAGAGTTTCCCACAAATCACTCAGCCTAGCCCTCAACACCCATCCCAAAATGGCAACAAATCTCCATGCCTGCCATAGGTTGGCCATTCAAAACTCAATGAACTGTCCTTGGAATCGCTACCATAGGCTAACTGGGAGGTTTATAGAAGGATGTGAAGGAATCATCCCGGGCCTCCCACGGATGATAATCTAGAGGGGTAACAGAAAAATGGGATTGATTCCAGAAAACTGCGTTCAAGGAGATAAAGGGCAGTGGAAGAAAGTCAACTCTTCACGATCAAACAAGCCAAGGTTTTCAGCTCCAGGTGCTGGCTCTTCTGCCTCTGCCTGGGATGTCTTCCTGCTCCAGATCACTGCGTTCAGTCTTCCACACTGTCCTGGTGTATCACAGACAATGCCTCCTGCAGGAAGCCTTCCTTGATGCCTCCATTCTCTCCTCTTTCTCTAACCTTTGAACTCCATGGTTCTTCACTAGTATCTCCCTGAGGGCACCTTGTATTTTCCATCCACATTATTTCCACACCTGTCTTCATGCTCAGGTAGCTCTGTATCCCACGTAAGGGCAGGAATATATCCTGCACGTGATAGGTGCTCAATCAATATTTGTGGGATTTAATGAAATCCTGTTGACAATCTTACCAAGTAAAATAATGAGGACCTGTAGTTACACTTGCTGGATTTAGAAGAGTCCTATAACAGTGAACAGTTCATTGTAAAAAGAAGATTATAAAATAGAATATATAGGACAATTCTGATTATGTGACTATAGGTGTGTCTTGTTCCAATCAGGGTCCTGGCTAAAAGCAGAATTTATCAAATTAGCGTTCATAGGAAGAAGCTTTAGTGAAGGGACCCCTTCAAGAGCTCTGTGCAGAGCGAAGTGAACAGACAGGATGGTGACACCCAGGCTAGCAAGGCGGGACCCTCAGGACCCCATGCCCATAAAGAACAAAGCAGGTGGAGAGAGTTTCTGGGGCCTGGTTAGGACTGGAACCATGCAGGGTGGGCGGCGGCGGTGGGAACTGAAGCCGGGAAGGACAAGCAGCCGCAGGGATGAGCTGGAACACAGGGAGTGGCTGTCTCAGGATTTCTGTCTCTTGCCTGCAGGCTTGAGTCCTGCAGATGCCTCTTGTCGGCTGAACTAACAGGATGCCAGGGGCCAAAGGATCCTGGGTTATTCCACAAGGGGGTCAGCCTCCCAGGCACAGCAGAAGGCAGAGGATGGGGCTGGGGCGAGGGGGAGATTTACACAGAACACACCCAGGAGAACCAGGAGGGCGTGCTCCAGAGGTGCATAGAGACGCGATTAGGAGGGAGAGTCAGCTTTTTCCTTATCTTTTTCATTTTGTTTTTAGAGCAAGCATATATTGTTTCTATAATCAAGGGGGAAAATAGGTTTTCCATTCCACACTCTGACCTAGAAATCCATGCAGGGGAGAAAATAAAAAGGCATATTTAATAGTGATCTGTATTTTTCAAATCTCCTTCAAACATTTTCATCTCTACTTTGTAAAATTAAAGACACACCTAACTATTCATATTCATCTAGTCACTGACTTATTTGTTCAACAAATATTTTTCAACACGCTGTATGCTGGATCCTGGAGATAAGGCTGTTAGCAAGGCAGATGTACGGCCAGGCGCGGTAGCTCACGCCTGTAATCCCCGCACTTCCAGCCGCCGAGGTGGGCGGATCACCGGAGGCCAGGAAATCAAGACCAACATGGGCAATATAGCAAGACCCAGTCTTTTCAAAAAATAAAAAAGTTAGCCAGGTTTCAGCTACTTGGGAGACTGAGGTGGGAGGATCAGTTGAGCCTGGGAAGTCAGGGCCGCGGTGAGCTATGATCGCACCACTGCACTCCAGCCTGGGCAACAGAGCAAAACGCTGTCTAAAATTTAAAAAGTCCTGGACCCACAAAGCCCCGAATCTGGCAGAGAAAATGGGCATGGAACCCTAAACCGCACAGCAGAAAGCAAGGGTCCCAGGTGACAGGCGAGAGGTGGTGTGAACCAGGCATGGTGCCCCAGTCCGCACCCTGGCCCCTTCACTTACCCAAAAAAAGAACGTGGGAAGCTGCTTCCCAGAATCACACAAGGCAGTATCACCTTTTTTCCATGAAAGACTAGAGCCATAAAATAAATCACCTGATTTCTGTTGGGCTACACTTCCAAACTCACACTAGGTCTATGCAACATGAAAAGGGATTTTGACTTTTTAAAAACCATTTTAAAAATTAAAAACTAAGTGAGTATTTCATAAGCACAATACCACAACATGGACCTTACTAAATAAGTGGCTGCTCCCAAGTCCCTCCAGAGAGATGCCCACCTCCATTTCTACTGTCCCTTTGCTCTGCACCTGCCCTGGACGCAGCCTCGGCTTTCCTTGGCTTTCCTCTTTAGTAGCAGCACCTGTGTTTTCATATCTGTGAATCCTTTTGAAACCCCCAAAATATGACAGACTCTCACGTGATAGTGGTTGTACCTTAAGAAAATACGTGACAAAAGTCTATAATGAATTTAGCTATGCTTTTGAATAAATATGCATTTTATTAGCCATCTACATAGATTCAACAAATAACAGCTCACATGGGCGGCAGGTGCTACTTACTACTTAATCAGTCTACACAGGAAATGCTTGTAGGGCACATGTGTTCTCAGGCCTCTTGCAATAATTCTGGCTACCCCTCTACCCCAGGGATCTAAGGCTCCCAGGTCAGAAACTTGAGAATGAGTGATTTACCCTCATGGGTTAAACCAGCCCCACTCCAGTCACTCAGACCAAGTCCTTCAGAACTTTTCCCAAGGTGGAAGAGGAACCTGCAAATCCAATCGAGACAGACTTCAAAAATTTCAACCCATCAGAAATGCAGGGAAATACAGGGAAAGGCTGGGTTCAAGCCTTAGATCTGCTCCACACGGTGCAACTGCTCTCTCAAAGGTTTGGTTTCTGTTTCTACAAAATATATCAATATCATCATCATCTCTATCCAGGGAGCCCTTTTAAAAACCAGGTGTAGCTGCTTCCAAGGGTGATGGGGTTAAGGGTGATTGCTGTTTTTTTTCTTTAACTCTATTAATTTTCCATGTTTCCTATTATTATTATGTGCTGCTTTTATACTCAGGAAATGTGCACTTTATTTCAATGCTCTGTTACACAGTGCATTACACGTGACTGTGCCCTCGTCTTTGTGATGAGGATGGAAACAGCCCTGAACCTGGGCTGCCGTAGGAATTTACAAGTTGTTGTATTCTTACTGAGCACCTACTGTAGAGTTAAGATGAAATGAGTTAATACATGGAAAGCACGTAACAGTGCCTGGCACATAGAAAACATCATAATTTTATTTATCTGTTTGTTGATTGATCTTAGTGCTACTGATGTAGGAGGTGCACAGAGAGATTGTTCAAAGATCACAGACTATTCCCTGAACTTTGTTTGGATGCTCCCATGGGCATGTTGGGAACAGTTCAGTCTACCTGTCCAAACCATAGGAAAAGTAGATCAAAGTCAGGCCCCTACCACCACTGTAATTAGGATGTTGGCTGGTCAGGGGCTATAAAGCAGCACTGCTCTGGGGTAGCATCTTTAGATCTGAACAACCATCTTCGGAGACAGGGTGCTGTTTTAGTTCTGCTGGTTTCTGCCCAAACAAAGCTTGCCATATGGACCTACTAAGAGTGGACACAGCTCTTGATGCGAAATCACAGCCGAGCAGTTTTCCCTTTGCGTGCAAAGCGGGGAATGAACATTTACGGGTTGTCTTAGTCCATTTGGGCTGAGATAACAAAATATCATAGACTGTATCTTATAAATAACAGGCATTTGTTTCTCACAGCTCTGGAAGCTTCTAGCTTACAAATAATAGATCTTTCCCACAGTTCTGGAGGCTGGAAGTCTGAGATCAGGGTGCCAGCACGGTCGGGTTCTGGAGCGGCCTCTTCCAGACAGTCTGCTTCCTGCTGAGTCCTCACCTGGTAGAAGGGAAGAGCTCTGATCTCTTTAGCCCCTTACTTATGAGGGCACTAATCACCTCCATGAGGGCCCCACCCTCATGACCTCATCACCTCCCAAAGGCTTCACTTCCTAATACCAATCATGACATCAGGGTTAGCTTTCAATGTGAGAATTTTGGAGGGTAGACACAAACATTCAGACCACAGCACCTGGGAATAGTCTAGCATTCTGATAATACTCCAGCCATTGTGCAAAGCGTATTTTCATACTTTATCTTTTTGGCTAACAACTCATGAGACAGCCATGATGTCCCATTTTTCAGATGAAGAAACTTAGGCTCAAGTAAATATAAGAAATTTACTTTAGGTCAAACAGCCAATAAGAGGTCAAGCTGGGGTTCTGACCTCAGTCTAGTTGACTCAGACTTCTACAAGCCTCTCTTCCTAATTTCTAGCTACTTCAGCAACTCCTAGGAGCCACTTTGAATGCTGATCCTAATCTGCAAAGCCCCTTTCAGTCTTCCAAGTATAGAGTCCCAAACCCAGAGGCCATTGGCCCTTTGCTCATTTACTCTTTAGCTGCTTCTTTTTTTGTTTTTAATAATAATAGAGATGGGGTCTCACTATGCTGCCCAGGCTGGGTCAAACTCCTGGGCTCAAGGGATCCTCCCACCTCAGCCTCCCAAAGCACTGGGATTACAGATGTGAGCCACCACACCAGGACTTTTTTTTTTTTTTCTTTTTTGACAAGGTCTTGCTTTGACTCCCAGGCTGGAGTGCAGTGGCCTGAAACAGCTCACTGCAGCCTCAAACCCCCGGGCTCAAGCAATTCTCCCACTTAAGCCTCCCAAGTAGCTGGGACTAAAGGCATGCGCCACCATGCCTGGCTTATTTTTGATCTGTTGTAGAGACAGGGTTGTGCCATGTTGCCCTGGCTAGTCAAACATCTGAGCTCGCACAATTCATCTGCCTCAGCCTCCCAAAGGGCTGGGAACACAGATGTGAGCCACCGCGCCTGGCTATTTTCAGCTTTTTTATCCCACAAATGGTAAAGAAAAATGGCCAGCCATGCCTCGAGGTTCATCTGGGTGCTTTGAGATCCTTGGTCAGAGTAGGACATACTTTAATCAAAGTTTGATGTGTATGGGATTGGGGTACCATTGAATTCTCTCTAGTTAAGGGACCTGATTCTAACAGTAGGCTGAAGGAAGGATGGATGTGGAAGAAAGGTCTTTTCAAAAAAGAGGGATGGTATGGTTCACTTCAAATAAATGGAAGCCAACAACAGTAAGCTGTAAAATAAATATAAAATAAATAAATATAAATGGTAGGAATTGAGCCTATCATTAAGTATAAATCAATAATTAAAGCCCATGCTCACTATCTCTTACATATATTTTCCTGACTAGTATTGTCTCAGATCTACTAAGGTCAACTATAATTCTCAAGCCAGTAAGCTCTCAAAATCAGGTGCTAGAAAAATAATAAACTATTTTTATCACCAGAGATTAGAAATCCCTTAACGAGACCAAACCACAGAATGTTAGCCCAGTAAGCATCATCCTTTAGAGATGATGACAGTGGGGCCCCAGGGTGGCCAAGTGGCTTGCCTGGAGTCTTATTGTAGGACTACTTTAGAGATTCTGGTACCTGCAGTGACTTAAGGCAAGCAAATATGATATCCTGATGACCATGAGTCCAAAAGTCACTTGACACTTAAGTGTTGGGCACACCAATAATCTAATTCAGGGAGAATGAAAATAGCCGTTCACTTCTTGGTAGAGCCTGGCATTTGTTTTGGTAAAAGATTCTATAATGATGAAGACCAACAGAAGTGGGCTTGGAAGCCATGATCAAGGAGCAGGGAGATGGTTGGCAATTCCACTCATATCTCCACCATCCCTGAAGAGGGCAGCCAGGCTGAACTGTCCCACAGACAAGAACAGCCCCAGACTGCACGGTCCATTTGTCTTTGCATCTCCAAGCCAGCAAGACATATTACTACCGTGCTTTGTGCAATTGGTCAGTTTGGAGATGGTATAAGAGATCAAGTGAACTGTGAGACCGTGGAGGTTTTGGCCCTTTCTGAAGGATATTCCAGAACATATTTGGGCTACCTGGTTCTTCACTCCAAAAGGCTGAAGCTACTTGAGCTTGATATCGTTGTTGAACAGCCTACATGGAAATGATAAAAGTAACTGTTACCTACAACCATGCATAGGAGCTCAGATAACCCCGTACTGTTTAGTAACTGTAACATTTTTCTCATATGAAAATGAAGTTGTGATAATTTATACAGAAGCTGCAGCTTTCAAATTGTATTTTTATCTAGATAAACACAGAAATTGTTTCCTGGTACAAAAAGGCTGATGTGGGGAAAAGTGGATCACATGCATTCTGGGTGGCAGTGAGACTTCTGCTCTGGAGGAAAACTTGCTTCCTGGAAAATGCACCAAGTTGGATAGAACGTGGATCAATCCCAGTCATATTCCTGGCAAGATTTAGACCTACTCAACCAGATTTCACATACTCGCCAGACTCCAGAGTCCAGCAACTCATCAGAAAATGGACGGATGTTCATTTGGAGTCTGAACACAGGGAAAGGGCTGTCTTCTCCATCACTCCATTTGGATCTTTCTCTGCATTAGTCAAGCCAGTAAATGCCCAGCCTGACCCAGTCACTTCCTCTGCAGTATAGGGAGGGCAGCAATTTTTTGTCAACAACATCTGTGGCTCTCTGAGGTCTGGATGGACAGTGCCTTGCACTGTTGTGTATGTAAATTCCTGTTCCCATTATTTTATATTAGGACACAATACTAACCCACTGCACCACCCCCTGCAGTGGTCAGTAGCGCTAAACAAACTGTCCCAAGGTTTCACATGGGGCAAAAGGGGAATTCGAGAGCATCTTAAGGGAAAGTCCACTGAGCATATAATAAAAGTGCCTTCAGAGACCCAGGCACATGGCAACACTTCGAGGTGTGGCCAAGAAAGGAGAGGATGCATTTGGGTAGACGGCCAGAATAACTGTGCTCATGAGTATGTGGATACGTGGCAGAGATGTTGCTAAATGTCACTCAGACATAAAGCCCTTGCCTCCATCCACCAAAATAATAAATATCAGCATCTCCTGATACTGAACATAGAGCCACCAAGATCTCCAAATTCCCACTATAACTGCCAAGGACACCAAATGTGCATCCAAGTACTTCACTGAATCCATCTTGAATAATCTGTCCTCTGATGTCCCAGCCAAAAAGGAAACCTGTTCCCAGACCTAGCAGGGGTTTCAGAAAGTAGGTAACTGCCCACCAAGGAGACACTGAGTACATTTGCCTGCCTGTGAAATAATTGTGATAGAAAGGAATCAATTATGGACCCATCTGCAGTTCATTAATATGACCTGTTGAAAAGGAGGCCAAATTCACCAAGTCAACCCACAAGTCTAAGAATAGGACGAATGCGAGCCTGGCTCGGTGCACGCCAGCAATAAAAAGATCCCTGCATCTGCTGGCGTAGGAGCCCCTGGGCGCTTCCTCACTCTTCACTACTTATCCTCAGTGGTAATTGGGAATGGAGGCATTTATTTTCTTTCCAGAAAAAGAGAAAAACACTCTGTGAAGATGGCTGTGGCCAAAAATACCATCCTGTGCTGGTGAAGGAGAATAAACAGAGATTGCTTTCTCATAGCGCAAATGCTACGTGTTTTAAAGATTTCTAAAGGGTCTCCTCTTAAATTATTCAAAGGGATACATCTTCCTTGAAGGTAGTAGGGTGGCAATTCCCAAAGTATATGGGCAAGAATTTTAAGAGGCACATAGGTGAATAATTTTTTTGATAACAGCCGTATTTACGGTAATGTGTATTATGCATTAGGAAAATCACAGCTAGTGTACCCAATCTGTGGCTCCACGTTGTTGAGGATTAGGGTAGATCTAAAATATATTATAAGTTCATAAGTGCAATTGTGCAAGTGTATAGGTACTAAATAAAAGTGATAAAAGTGGCATGCAAGGATGCAAAACAAAATCAGAAGATGGCACATGAATCACTAAAAGTTAAGAGCTGCTACTCTTAGGGATGAAGCCAGATGGGTTCCCGTGGCTTGGGCCGGTGATGTGGTACACAAAATCATTTTCACAGCCCCTGTGGCCTTACTGACAGTCTGGGACCTCAGCAAAGTTGCAGATCTACTTGGTTTCTTACCACATGAAGAAGTCTTAACTCAAATGGGCTGGTCCAATGGTAGTGGGTTATCAGAACTTACTAACATTAGTGTCATTAAAGTTGGTATACAACCCCCCTCCCACTGCTAAATTTGACTGGAGAAAAAGAAAGAAGAAAGAAGAAAGAAGAAAGAAGAAGAAGAAGAAGAAGAAGAGGAGGAGGAGGAGGAGGAAGAGGAGGAGGAGGAGGAGGGGGAGGAGGAGGAGATGATGATGATGATGATCGTCTTAACCCAAATAGACTGCGTGCAACAAAAAGAGATTGCTTTTATAATCAACTGGCTCAGGACCCATATTCTTGAAGTTGAACCAAGTGCCCTAGTATCCTGGAGGGATAATATACTTTTGCTGTTTTGGATGAGCTTGAGGCTACAGGCACAGAGAAGGGGTTCCTGAGGGTTTTTGACCCTTTATTCCCATGACTTCATTCCTGATAAAACAAGCAGGGGCTTTTGAATCAAGCTTGTCTGCTGCCTGGACAATGAGGTGAGAAGCACGTGGATGCTGGATGCATCCATGTGGGCCTGTGATTTTCAGGGTTCCTGGTGGCAAAGTAACTGTGGGGAGTGAGTCACCTGTTCACACAGAGGAAAGGAGAATCTGATGCCTTTCTACTCACCACAAAATCTCTCGCCTCTAGTTTAATAAACTGTAGCTCATTCCCATGATGGGACACTGTGTGGCTATTAAAAAGTATGAGTTAGACCAAATATGGAAATAGGGAAGAAGAAAAAAGAGTTGCAGAATAACATTTTAGCATGATTTGTTTTTGTGTAAAATGAAAGCATTTACATATGCTTGTATGTAAGCACAGAGTATTTATGGAAGGACTTATCGAAACTGTTCATAATTACTTATCCAAGCAGGGCTCGTGGGGCAGGAGGAGCTGAGGGTAGAGAGGCAGCTTTTACGCTCCACTTTATAGCCGTCTGTGCCTTGGCAATTTTTGCAGTGACCTCTATTGCTTTTATAACAAAAGCCTTTTTGAATGATAGCAAACAATAAAGCAATATTTAAAAGCTTATGTCAATGCCCCAGGAATATTTAGCCCATGAAACATATATTGGAGTGAGATGCTCGTTTGCATTTACATAATAATCACAATAGATAATACATACTACATAGTAATTATTATGAAATATGCTTAGGTTTATATAATAATCATACGGAACACATATTGCTTAATAGTCATTATAAAACCTTTGTAGGCAGAAGCACAGGCATGGGTCTGGAGCACTTACAGGAGCTGGAGGAGAGGATGAGACTAGACCCGACCCCCCTTGCTGCGGGTAAGAGGGCCCCTCTTGCTGGCAGTAATCACAGCCATGAGTCGATTGTCCACCATGGCAGCCTTCGTCACATCACATACATTAGCTCTGATCCTCACAATAACTCTCGGAGGTAGCTTCTGTTTTCTCTGTTTTACAAATGAGGAAACTGAGGCTTTGGAAGTTTACCCCATTATTGAGGCAGAGAAAACAGCCTGTCCAGCATCACCCACATGGCTCTTTCCACAGTGTAGGAGTTGTGGGACTACACATTCTGGTCTCTCCTACCTCAGGGGTCCCCAAACCGCAGGCCAGGGACCGGTACCAGTCCTTGGAATGTTAGGAACCAGGCCGCATAGCAGGAGGTGAGCGGTGGGCGAGCAAGTGAAGCTTCATCTGTATTTACAGCCACTCCCTATTGCTCCCGTTACTGCCTAAGCTCTGCCTCCTGTCAGATCAGCAGGGGCATTAGATTCTCGTAGGAGTCTGAACCCTATTGTGAACTGCACATGTAAGAGATCTGCGTTGCTCCTTATGAGAATCTAATGCCTGATGATGTCACTGTCTCCCATCACCCCCAGATGGGACCATCTAGTTGCAGGAAAACAAGCTCAAGGATCACACTAATTCTACATTATGGTGAGTTGTGTAACTTTTTCATTACATATTACAATGTAATAATAATAGAAATAAAATGCACAATAAATACAATGTGCTTGAATCATCCCAAAACCATCCCCCCGACCACCCTGGTTCATGGAAAAATTGTCTGCCACGAAACTGGTTCCTGGGCCCAAAAAGTTTGGGGACCACTGGCTTACCTCAACGACACATAACTAGAAGTGATTTGTATCACTGTGGGCTAAGGTGGTAAGATGTACCCTCTCTGTCACCTTCCACCTCCCTGCAAAAGTCTCCAGGGCCTTAGGAGATGGCAGAGTCACAAACTGGAAGGAGCCTGGATCCCTGAATCACCACCTGGAGGGAAGCCATTCACTGACTTGAATGAGACACAGGCATCAGTGGTAAGTTTCTGAAATCTGAGGATTTGCTACGGCTACTAGTGTTACCCTAAGTCATGCAACAAATAAAGTCAATGCCAGAAGACCATTAGGTTTCAGAGGATAAAGAGCAGCATCAAGATACCAGGGCCATTAGGCTTCAAAGCCCGTGCCTACATTACCATAGCAAAATACCCCCAAACAATACTGTAAGTCTACTGTTTACCTACAGTCTTACCCAGCCACTAACCCAGAGTGGGGCTCTGGACTGAAGCCAAGGGGAGAAACAATTGGCATCAATGCACCTAGCATGTCCCCAGCTATGCAACACCTCCCAGCCACCCTTCTCTGCACAGGAGCTGAAGGTGAGCATGGCTCCAGTTGGGCTATCATGGCCAGCAGTTTATCAGCAGTGTCAGCAGGAATCTCTATGCCAGGGAAGGCTCTGAGAGCCCTAGCTTCACCTCCAATCCTCCCCTCTCACCAAACTCAGCACTGGCTCTGCCTGGAGTCATATTTACATAACCAAACATGAACCCCACCGTGCTTCCAACCAATCTACCTCCCTGAGGATATTGGCAGTGTTCACGGCATCCTTCTTGCCTGCCACAGTGGCTGAGCTGAGCTGGGGCCACTTCCCACACTGACTCATGCCCTTGGCCCTTGTCTAGTCACGCTGATGATAGAGGAATGTGATGAGCTCCCTGAGAATCCAGAGGTGGCTGTCTAGTCCCAAAGGGGCTGGAGACTCTGGATAGGGATTGGGGTTATAAAAATACTCTTCATTTTAGAGGATTTTTTATCTCCTATAAAGCTCCAGTGTTTTATAGATTTGACCTTGTCATAGGGATTGGCACAACTGGATCTGACAAAAAATTTTTGAGCTACGCCAATACACTGTGATTCCTCTTTGTTACTCTTTGAGCGTAAGGCGTGGAAAAACATTGGTTCTGCCATTCACCAGGTGGAGGCTCTGAAAGAGCGGAAGTGGGGCTGTGTGTGTTTACCACTGATCACCAGACCTCAGCAGACCACCTGGAACATGGCGAGTGCTCAGAAATATTTGTTGTCCAACAGCGAGGGGCCCTCTTCACGAGCCATGGAGAACTGGAAAGCCGTAATTTTGGAAGAACATTAAATGTTGACTATGCCTAAAAATACAGGTATAGTCTGGCTAATTTGTCCGGACGTGGTCCCTGCAAGTTTGAAAGGCTGTGACAGGGAACCTTACAAATAAGGGAAAAGACGCAAAGGGAGAGGATTCAAGCATTCCCAGATGACATCTGAGGCCACAAGGAGAGGAAGCATTAATCTTTGAACTGTTCATTAATCCCTGCATTCCCAGACCACACAATTTTCTAACCCCCTCTTGGGAGAGGAGAGCATGCTGGTGACAGACATCACATCGCGTGAGGCATCACAAGAGGTAGTAAGAGCCATGTCACCGCCCACTGCCTGACTTCTATGAAGACAGCATAGCTGGCCAGAGGTCAAAAAACAGAAGTGAGGCCCCAACCCCAGAGACAAAAGAGGAACCCCCTGTCAAAGTCCATCGTAGTCTACTGGGGGAAGAAAACAACGTATTTGTGTGGTGAACCTCTAAAGAGGTGCTTTTCTGATATTTTCCAAAACCTAAGCTTTTTTTCTTTTTTCAAAATTCTACACAAGGAAGTGTTACACACAGGCCCCGTTACAGCTGTTACTTCACAAAAGTTGCATCAGTGTTCAGTGGCAATATTAGCATTTAACTGTACTAGAGACCAATAGACACACATCCTGAGAAATCAAGTAATTCATTTCCTCTTTCAATTCTAAGTATTTCGTTGATGCATCCTTAAGTCTCTATGAAATGTGTTAATTTCCAGGGAAGAAAGGTAATCAGTAATGCTATTTTAAAATAAAACAACTAATTAAATTTTTTTTAAAAAAAGAAGAAGACAGAAGCAGAATCATTGGGACTATTTCTTGATTAAGTAGCCGAAGTACATTCATCAGTAGTGTCGTTTTCTGGTTTCCAACAACATAATTTTGTTTGTTGATTATTTTATCCAAAGATATTGCTATACTAAATATCCTGCCAACAGATGTTCCCTCCGGTTTAGAGGAGATGTTCACACTTGGTCCCAGAATCTCTTCTAGGTGCTGAGGATACAGCTGTGAACATCGAGCCCCAGTGCAGCTTATGTTCTGATGGGATAGGAGGTGAACCCAGCAGCCGATCTCCTTGGTTTATGTCAATAAGCTGCCCAGAGCTGACACCCACTCAGCTGACCACACTGGCTGTGAGCTGCAGCATTTCAGCTTCATGTCTAGGACCTCAGAAATACAGCAGGAAACTTGACCCAGCCCTCCTCCAGAGTTCAGGTCCTTTCCTAACCCCAGCAAGGCAAGCCAGCAGGTTTTAGCACCCAGTGACGGGCAGATCTCAAACGCAACCGGTGACTCAAATGCAGTCTGTGATATGTTGGCGCTTTGATGAGGGTCTGGCCCCAGAAGAAGAATTTCAGAAAGCTCAGTTCACAGCACACATCTGGAGAGGCATCCTCGGGGCCTGGGTTTCTGGCAGGCATCAGGCTGAGGGGGTAGCAGGGCTGTCTATGTGCTCACACAGGAAGCCCCGAGACACAGGCCACCCGTGGCAGCCAGCTGGGCTTTCCACAGAGCCAGGGCCATGTCCCACTTGTGAGCTGCTTATCTCATCCTCCACCCACACCCTAGGGAGGCAGAGAAGGGCTTTCAGGCAGGAGCAGCCTCAGAAGCACTATCATAATGTCAACTGACTTGAGTTGACTAATATTATGACACCATGTTTCAGTCTTGAAAGAAAGACAACTCAACTGGTTGCGATATTACAGAGCTGAGAGCATTAAGAAAAGTTGGCCAGCTTTCACTGGGCTGAACCAAGGGGTGAAGCAGTCAGAGACAAGGCTGGGACTTTCCTGTTTCTATAAACATATTCTTTCCATTTAAAAAGTTGTGCAGAGGCAATATGCAAAAAGACAGATGCTGAATGATTCCACTTCTATGAGGCACCTAGAGGAGTCAAATCCACAGTGACAGAAAGTAGAATGGTGGGTGCAGGGGCTAGGGGGAGGGGAATGAGAAGTTCATGTTTAATGGGTACAGTTTTGGTTTGGGAAGATGCAGAGGGTTCTGGGATGATGGTGATGGTTGCACAATAATTTATTAAGTACACTCACTTATTGAGTGTACTTAATGAATTATTGTGCAACCATCACCATCACTCAATAAGTGAGTGTACTTAATGAATGCAACCAAATGGTACACTTAAAAATGCTTCAAACGGTAAGGTTTATATTGTATGTAATTTACCACAATGAAAATGTATGGAGATATTTATTTTGATTCTTCGGTTAGAACATTTGTGGATGAATTATGCCCCACGTAGCATTTCTTCCTGTATATATGCTGCCCCATCCCCCCACATGGTATTAGACTGAGATTCCTAAGGGTAGGAACTATTTATTGTTTATCTTTTTAGCCCCACACCACCCAGTACAAAGCTCTGTATAACATACCACTGGATAAATTCTTTGTGTGTGTTTTTGTTTTTGAGATGGAGCTTTGCTCTTGTTGCCCAGGCTGGAGTACAATGGTGTGATCTCGGCTCACCGCAACCTCTGCCTCCCGGGTTCAAATGATTTTTCTGCCTCAGCCTCCCTAGGAGCTGGGATTACAGGGGCCCACCACCACGCCCAGCTAATTTTTTTTTTTTTTTTTTGTATTTTTAGTATAGACAGGGTTTCACTATGCTGGCCAGGCTGGTCTCAAACTCCTGACCTCAGGTGATCCACCTGCCTCAGCCTCCCAAAGTGCTAGAATTACAGGTATGAACCACCGCGTCCAGCTGATAAATGTTATTTGAAAGAAAAAAAATGGATCAACAAATGGACTCAGAATTCCCATGGTATTGCACCACGTTTTATTTTTTTTGTGGTGAGGGGATGGAGTGTCACTCTGTCACCCAGGCTGGAGTGCAGTGGCACTATCTCAGCTCACCGCAACCTCTGCCTGCCACGTTCAAGCTATTCTCCTGCCTTGTTTCCTGAGTAGCTGGGATTGCAGGCATACGCCACCACGCCTGGCTAATTTTTGTATTTTTAGTAGAGACAGGGTTTCACCATCTTGGCCAGGCTGGTCTCGAACTCCTGACCTCAAGTGATCCACCTTCCTCAGCCTCCCAAAGTGCTGGGATTACAGGCGTGAGCCACCGCGCCCAGCCTGCACCACGTTTTTTCTAAATATGCATTCACAGAATAGTAACACCAACAATAAGCATTATAAAATGTCTGTATTCAGAGTAAATAAGACTGTCAATCAAAAAGAAAAAAAATAGTTAAGTGCATGTATCTGGCCATATTGAAAATTTCCTATCAGAGTCCCCAGAGAGCTCACTTTACTCTCATGAGCAGTAGGAGTGATAAATGAATGAATAAGTGAATGACTTTTCTTCCTGGTCCACAGGCTTAGATTTTCCCAGTCTGGATATCAGGGGCATTCCATGCAGTGAAACTTTAACGTCTTAAGAGAGGGACAGGAACCACCTGAAGTTGTTTTAGCTTAGGCGTCCCATTCCTCAGTAGCTCCTTCCTCCAGGGTGAGGCAGGAAGTGATCGCCAGCTGCCTCCCTGCTGACCAGGCTGTGAAACCTTTTACAGTCACTTGACTTCACTTCTGTGCTGTTTCTTTGGGTGAAGGCATTCTCATTTTCTGGTAAAGCAGATATTTAAGGGGCAGGAAACTCAACATCAAAAGAGAGGAACAGGAGAGAGAAATCCTTGCATTATTAGAAACCAGTGAGGGTGTACAGTGCAGGGAACTAAAACGCCCTCTCCCTCTGCCTTTTTTTTTTTTTTTCCATTGAACACTCTCAATGTCTTCAAATTCCTAAGATTTTTTTAAACGTCTCACATTTTATTAAATAAATCCAACCGCTGTGAATTACCATCATTCTTAGCGAAGAATACATTAGCTATTTTCTTTGCAGAACAAAACCAAATCTGATCTAAATAAAATCTATGTGCAAAAGTAAGTGATATTTTCTGATCAGCACAATAGAATTGTCATAAGCTTGGTCAAGGCTCTTGGCCTGCTTTCTAAAGACGTCCCTAGCATCTAGAGAAATCTCAAAATCTTTAACATCGTGGGAAAGCTTTTTCTGTGCTCCGAAATTCAGCAAAACAAGAGCTATCGTTTTGGCAATATCACAGAGGAGAATCTGAAATGCCTCTGGCCACAAAAACGCCTAGATATGCTGTACAAAAATAATACATGTGGTGTTAAAAACTACAGCCGAAATGAGTGAAGGAAATCATGGAGACTGAGTATAAAGAAGGTCTTAGCACACGGAAAAGTGCTGACACTTGGCTGCTTGAGCAGTGGGAGATCTGCTGAAGGAAAACAAGGTCACCTCAAGTTTCATAACCACAGATCACACTTCACATGGGTTTGGAGCTTAAGTTTACTCACCTGTATGGTCTAGGAAAGCCACGTCAGTTAATTAACATAAAAGGAGTCCCAATATCACAAGGACACCTGCTAAAGCAAATGAAAAACTTCCCTATAGAAACAAATCTTCAACCTCTGCAATACAAAATTCCCATATTGAACATATTTTTTGAAATAGAAGCTCACAATCGAAAACTACAAAACGCATTCAGAGATGTGAGCAAAAGTGCACTACAAACAAGAATCAACAGACACAACAGGCAGCACAGGTAATGAGTCCCCAGAACCCTGGAACATCATAATAGAACTATCAGAAGGAGGGTATGAATTGTTGTTAAAATAACTGAAATGTAAAAAGTGAAATCAAAATTTTGAGAAAATAAACTCTATTTTAAAAAGACCAGGAGCATTTGGAAAAGGATCATATATTGTATGTAGAAATGAAATGTGTAACATTAAAAATAAAAACTTAATAAATGGATTAAAGATTGCCAAAGAGAGAATTGATAATCCAGGAAATGGTTTGGAAGGAAATTACCTAGACTACAACACAGAATGATAAAGGTATTTGTTACATGAAAGAGAACTTAAATACCTGGAAGACGAAATGAGAAGCCCTAGTATGCATTCCATAGGAGCTCCAGAACAGAAGAATGGGATAAGAGGCAGTATTTTAAAAGATAGTGGCTGACAGTTTTCTAGAACAAGATGAAAATCAGATTCAAGAAGCATAATTAGTTCAAAGCAAGATACAAAACTCTAGCGGCATTATAAGGAAAAGCTACCAAAGAGCAAAATCAATTAGAAAATAAAAAGATCACTTTCAAAGAAACAACAGCTTGACAGCAGACTTTTTTTTAACTTTTAAGTTCGGGGTACAAGTGAAGGTTTGTTATGTAGGGAAATTAGTGTCACAGGGGTTTGTTGTACAGATTATTTTATCACCCAGTTATCAAGCCCAGTACCCATTTGTTATCTTTTCTGCTCCTCTCCCTCCTCCCACCCTCCACCATCAAGTGGATCCCAGTGTCTGTCAGTCCCTTTTTTGTGTTCATAGTTCTCATCATTTAGTTCCCACTTACATGTGAGAATGTGTGGCATTTGGTTTTCTGTTCCTGCATTAGTTTGCTTAGGATAATAGCCTCAAGCTCCATTCATGGTCCCACAAAGGACATAATCTCATTCCTTTTTTATGGCTGCATAGTATTATATGATGTATATGTACCACATTTTCTTTATTCAATCTGTCATTGATGGGCATTTAGGTAGACTCCACATCTTTGCTATTGTGAATAGTGCTGCAATGCACATTCATGTGTATGTGTCTTTATAGTAAAAAAATTTGTATTCCTCTGGATATATACCCAGTAATGGGACTCCTGGGTCAAATGGTAGTTCTGTTTTTAGATCTTTGAGGAATTGCCATACTGCTTTCCACAGTGGTTGAACTAATTTACACTCCCACCAACAGTGTATAAGTGTTCCTTTTTCTCTGCAACCTTGACAGCATCTGTTATTTTTTTATTTTTAGTAATAGCCATCTGACTGGTATGAGATGGTATCTCATTGTTGTTTTGATTTGCATTTCTCTAATGAGCAGTGATATTGAGTTTTTCTTTCATATGCTTGTTGACTGCATATGTGCTGAAAAGTGTCTGTTAATGTTCTTTGTCCACTTTTTAATAGGGTTGTTTTTGTCTTATAAATGTGTTTAAGTCCTTATAGATGCTGGATATTAAACCTTTGTCAGATGCATAGTTTGCAAATATCTTCTCCCATTCTGTAGGTTGTCTATTTACTCTGTGGGTAGTTTCTTTCAGACAGCAGACTTTTCAATGACAACAATAGAAGTCAGAAGCCCGTGGAATATTTTCAAAGCACCGAGACATAAGCAATGATCTTAGTCTGCAGACTAAACATAGTAAAGAAACAAAGTAAGGCTAAGTCGCAGAGCCTGCCTAGTGTTGCTCATATGAAGGTATACATGTATGAAGGGCTGGCTCCGTGGAGGTGTGACTTGGGCAGTTACACAGGGGACCACGCTTGGTCTGACGCTCTGCTGTCACCAGCTTGAAATTCTTCATAACTTTTAAACAAAGGGTAAAAGTTCCGTTTCTCACCAGGCCTTACGAATTATGTAGCCAGCCGGGTATATAAGGCCCTGAGGACCTGGTATTACTCAGAAACAAGCAAGTCACATTCTGTACAACGTGTGGTCAAGTGTCATAAATGAAGCAAATGTTATGCGAGAAACCTAGGTCATGTAGCTTGAAAGACAGAAAGGGGGGGGTTATGCAAATATATTTGATAAATTTTGTCCAACTGAAAGTGTTCAAGTCCTCTGTACGTGGGAAGGGAAGGGTGAACCAAGCACCAGCAAGAATGGCCCCAGGAAGGAATGAGGAAATCACCAAAACGGCAACGTCCATTAAGCCAGGTCATTTGCACCGAGCACCAAGGATCTGAACATAACAGAGGAGTAGACAGTACTCCCTTCAGCAGCACAGGTACTAAAAAAACGGAGTGGAGACAGAAACAGCCAGTGTTTGTGGAAAGAAAAATGTCTTTCTCAAAGACATCTAGATAAACACTCATCATCAGGATTATTGGTGATATCTGAATATTGGTACAAATCAGAGAGCTAGAAACAATAATACTAATTAAATAATCTAAGTCCTTCAAATTAGACAAGGGCCTTATAATAGGTATGATGAGGAAAAGATGCTGTAAAAGCTTTCATGACGAATCTAATTGTTCGATTCTTTCATTATCAGGAGATTCTGGTAATATTAGAAGGTACCTTAAAAGGCAGGGAAAAGTAGCAATATTAGCATGAAACTATCTGATTCATTACTTTTTCAAAGACTCCAGTTTATGGCCTTCCATAATAATGGATTCTATCCATTAAAACAGTTTTTCACTATTACCCTGACTTCTGAGGAAATGTGGAGTTAATTGGTCTATTTGTATTATATTTACAGCCATCTCGGTCCATTAGACAGAACAGTATCAAAACATCTATTAGATAGTACCATTTTTAGGACTAAAAATTCAGTTACAAAATAGGCTTGTAATATCAAAACTAAAATGGAAATTTTTCATCCGCAGTTTTTCCAAGGTTGTGTGGGGTTAGACGGGATAAGATGGTGCGCCAAGGTGAAGTGGCAGATGAGCGAGAGAATATAGTGACTTCAAGTCTGTACTTGGTTCTGGGAGCCAAGTTTGCGGTAGATCTAGAGATGGTTTTTACAGGAACTATCTGTGACTATCCTAGTTGAGGCCAAAAGAAGAGATTTCCCAGGAAGTAAAAGTAATGAGCATTTGTAAAGAAACTATTTGGATATAAGTCATGATTTTCACCTTGGAATGGGAGGATATGGAGTCTCCTCTTCTGGAAGTCTTTGAAAAAAACAAATCACTTCTCTAATAGTTGAGGACCCTATTTCCCAAGCTGGGATTTCTGTTCCGTGTGGCATGGTAAAAGGAGTGGAACTTGGGGGGCTGCAGGGATGGGTTCAGAATGGGCTTTCCACATGGGCTGGCATGAGCACTGCCCGAGTGTACACCAAGCCTGCACATCTCCTTCCTTCTACTCACACCTTTCCTCATTTCCCTAGAAAACTCCCTGAAAATGCCTATCTTGGCCAGTTCCTCTCCTTGCTGGGACTAGCTGTGATGTGGAGGTGACAAGATGGTTGTGCGTGAAAGGCTTAAATAAGGGACATGAAGGATCAAGACGTGCCCACAGGTGAAAAAATGGTTGTGTCATTATGGCCTCCTCTTAGATTCTTAGACTCTTCCTTCGAAGATTCCTTCAGATTCACTTTGATGGCCAAACGTCCACTCCTTCCTCCTTCAGCCTTTGTACAGTGTCTTAAGTAAACAATGACACTTCTAGCCAGGATTTGCTTCTCTGCGTGCTTTGGGCATATAGATTATGTGGAAATAAAAAGAGCGAGAGAGAACTTTCTGCTGCTTTCCCATGCAAGGAAGGCTGAGGTTTAGCAGTGGTTTGCGTGTTGGGTTTTAGCCAGGTGCCCTGGATGAACCACATGGATGAATGCTTTTTCAGCAGGATGAGTGCACCACCTTGGCTACCCAATGAATCAGACCTAATTAAAAGACGAAGTGAGCACACTGCAAAAATGCCAAGAGGAAGAGGGCAAGATGAGGTAAGTAACGGGTCATTAAGAAAATGAAGACAAAGGGGACAAAGGATAGCAATTTTAAAGTCCTGGCACTGCATTCTAGAAGAGACCTGGCTCACTCTTCTCCCATACATGGGCTGGCTGCTGACGACAGCAACCCAGGGACGGGTGGGCAGCGTCGGACAAGCAGTCAAACTTTCAAAGTCAAGATCTTTAAATGCTCTTAGGAGCTAGTGCCCACTGAACAGAGAGGGACACTTCTTCAGGCGTGGCACAGATATGCAGGAAGTGTTTGAAACATGTCCAGAAGGTTTCAGGTGGAATCAATCAGGAAGTAATTTCACCCTCACGTTTATTGCTTACTTATGTGTCCCGTATTGACTGGATGTGCCTGTTGCATAGTAACTCATGGCCATGTTTGCAGGAGTAATGATAATTTTTAAAAAGGAAAGTCCTGCTATTTGATTTAGAATCCATCCTCTGCAAACGTGGTGTTTCGGGGGATCGTTTTGTATATCTGCTTGTTTTCCCTTCCATCACAACTTGTTTTTTGGAGTCTCGCTCTGTCACCCAGGCTGGAGTGCAGTGGCGCAATCTTGGCTCACGGCAACGTCCACCTCCCGGATTCAAGTGATTCTCCTGCCTCAGCCTCCTGAGTAGCTGGGACTACAGGCGTGTACTACCGTGCCCAATTAACTTTTGTATTTTTAGTAGAGATGGGGTTTCACCATGTTGGCCAGGCTGGTCTCGGGCTCCTGTCCTCAAGTGATCGGCCCACCTCAGCCCATCAAAACTTCTGGTAATGACTTATGAGTGTGCCATTCGGAAGGATTCTTCAGTCAAGTCTTCAACAACCTAACCCTGGGGTTAACACTGGTAAACCTTGTACAGACCTGTAAAACTAATCACACTTGGGCAAATCTTTTCATTGCATCGATGGAGGATATGCATGCTACATACATAGGCACAGACACACAAACCTGCCAAGAACAAACATGTCATTATTTTTCAGCCAAAAATTTTAAAAGTTCTTTAAAATACACAGTTCGAGGAACTTAACACAAAGACTCAAAGCCATAAGAATTACATTTTCAGCTGGGTGCAGTGGCTCATGTCTATAATCCCAGCACTTTGGGAGGCTGTGGCAGGAGGACTGCTTGAGGCCAGGAGTTCAAGACAAACCTGGTCAACATAGTGAGACCCTATCTCTACAAAATACTAAAAAATAAATTAAAAAAAAAATTTTTTTTTTAAGCCCGGGCATGGTGGCTCACACCTGTAATCCTAGCACTTTGAGAGGCCAAGGTGAGTGGCTCACCTGAGGTCAGGAGTTTGAGACCAGCCTGGGCAACATGGCAAAACTCTGTCTCTACAAAGAAATGGAAAAATTAGCTGGGAGTTGTAGCGTACACCTGTAATCCCAGCTACTCCGAAGGCATGAGAATTACCTGAACGCAAAAGGTGGAAGTTGCCATGAGCTGAGATTGTGCCACTGCACTCCAGCCTGGGCAACAGAGTCAGACTCCATCTCAAAATAAATAAATAAGTAAATAATTTAAAAAATTTTAAATTACAATTTAAAAACAGCCAACTGTGGTTGGGTGCACCTGTGGTCCCAAGTACTCAGGAGGCTGAGGCCAGAGGATCACTGGAGCCCAGGAGTTAGAGGCTACAGTGAGCCACGACCATGCCACTGCACTCCAGCCCGGGTAACAGAGAAAATCCTGTCTAAAAAAAAAAAAAAGAAAAAAGAATTACATTTTCTTAGAAATTCACAGGAGATGACAAAGTAGAAAAACATACATATGTATGTATTGTTAGAAAACACTTGAAAACTAAGCATCTGAAGGGTAGGCTGAATCGGCATGGCGACACCATCATGGATCTGTGGGTGGCCCACCCAAGGCCAGAGGGACTGTCTCCAGGAAGGTGAGTCATGATTTTCTTAGCAGTTTGCACCACTGCCCAATCTTCCTTATCATTCTTTCACTTCCCCTTTTATCCACAATCAGAAGCGATGGACAAAAAGAAGGGAAGAGGGAGCCCAAGCTCTTCAGGGTTCATGGTAGAACTGAAGCCGCGGAGCACTGCAGGGCAGGGAAGCACATGAACTCTCGCAGGAAAAAGGGTTAGAAACGCCAGCCTCAGTTTGAGTCCTGAGGCCCCTAAGAATGTTTTCACTTTCAACAGCCATCACCTACAGCTCTTTATCAGAGATGCTGCCCGCAAGCTGGTACAGCTGCTTTGCTTGCACAGAGCAGGAACCAGGAGCCTGCAGCAGCATGTGTCCCCCTGGGGCAGCCCTGAACAGATAACCAACGAATGGCCGATGATGGCAGCATGCAGCCCCAGCCCCTGGCCTCGGGTGGGGCAGCTCTGAGGCATTTATACTTCAGAGCTGCCCTGGGGACAGGACTCCCTACAGAATTTGCAAGACCCGGTACAAAATAAAAAAGCAGATCCCTTGTTCAAACAGTATGAAGAATTTCAAGATATCAACGACAGCAGAGCATCAACCGGAGTGTAGTGCCTGAGTGTGGGGCCCATGGGACTGCCCAGGTGCACGGCCCTGCAGCCAACCCTGCCGGCGGCATCAGGTGGAACCACCGTCTGAGATCGGCCCTGGCCCTTTCCAGACCAGCTCCCCTGACACTCTTACCAGGTTCCTCCACAGAGCCTTTCCTTGCAAATCTTCTGCACACAAATCCTCATCTCAGAGTCTGCTTTTGGGTGCCCAGTTAAGACAGATCCCTGGGCATGCTACCACATCTTTAAACCTCAGTTTCCTCTGTAAACCAAAAATTATCTGACAGGACTCTCAACCAATTTAGGAAGTTTATTTTGCCAAGGTTAAGGATGCATGCACGGGAGGAAGGTCTGTGCCTTTCTCCAAGGATGATTTTGAGGGCTTCGATATTTAAAGGGTAGAGGGCAGCTACTGGAGAAAGAGTAAGAAATTTTTTAAAGGTGTGGGTAGATAAGAGACAAATTTCACATTCCTTTGAGTCTTTGATCAGTCTTTCACTAAATACACAATTTACCTGTGGAGGGGGCGGGTAGAGGAATAGTCACTTATGCCTTCATTTTACATCAGAAGAAAACAATCAGATATGCTTTTGTCTCAGGTGAGCAGTGGGATGACTCTGAGTTCTATCCTTTGTCCCGAACCCGTGAAGATAAGCTATCAGTGTACATTGTCAGGAAGAATTCAACAGAACCATTTGAGGGGAAAGATCTTGCGGCCCACAAGGAATTTCCTAGTGAGCAAGCTGTGAGGGAGGTCTGTGGCTTTCTTATCTTTGTAGCGATCTTATTTAGGAATAGAATGGAGGCAGGTTTGCCTGACCAGTTCCCAGCTGGACTTTTCCCTCGGATTAGTGATTTTGCAGGCCTAATGTTTATTCTCCTTTCGTTTTATAAAATCTGGGGTGGGGGAGTAGAGTGTACTTTGTAGAGCTGTTGGGAGAACCACGTGAGATAATGCACACAAAGTGTTAGCGCCGTGCCAAGCACATAACCGATGTGCCCCGGATGCTCCTTAACGGTATTTTTTTTTTTTTTTTTGAGACACAGTCTTGCTCTGTCGCCCAGGCTGGAGTGCAGTGACGCCATCTCAGCTCGTTGCAACCTCCACCTCCTGGGTTCAAGTGATTCTCCTGCCTCAGCCTCCTAAGCAGCTGGGATTACAGGCGCCCGCCATCCCCTGGCTAATTTTTATATCTTTTTTTTAGTAGAGACAGGGTTTCGCAGTGTTGGCCAGGCTGGTCTCAAACTCCTGACCTCAAGTGATCCGCCCACCTCGGCCTCCCAAAGCGCTAGGATTACAGGCATGAGCTACTGCGCCTAGCCAACATCATTTTTATGACCATCACCACTAAAATTAAGCATCCTTGCCTTAACAAGGGAACTAAGAGTAAATATCACCCTGCCTGTTCCCTCTTTCCCTACCCTGGGAAGCCCATGCCCGAGGCTTTGGCCCAAGTTTCATCAGTAAAATTTGACAAAGACACAGGTGGCTGAGAATGAAAGCAGAGAAGTCTCTTTGACAAAATAATTATAAAAGAGAAATCTGACTTAAGGATGCTTACAGCCCTGTTTTCCTTAGCCAAAACAAATTTTCTTTCTTTTTTTTTTTTTTTTTTTTGGTGACAGGGGATTACCCTGTCACCCAGGGTGGAATGAAGTGCCGTGATCTTGGCTCACTGCAACCTTCACCTCCTGAGTTCAAGCAATTCTCCTGCCTCAGCCTCCTAAGAAGCTGGGTTTACAGGCATGCGCCACCACACCTAGGCCAATTTTTGTATTTTTAGTAGAGATGAGGTCACACCATGTTGGCCAGGCTGGTCTCAAACTCCTAGCCTTGAGGGATCCATCCGCCTTGGCCTCCAGAATGCTGGGATTATAGGGGTGAGCCACTGGGTCTTGCCCAACAAATTAAGTTTCTGATAAGATGACTTGACAAAATCTTTACAGAATTCCTAGGGGTCATCGACTTTGCAAGTTATTCCAAAACAGAAAAGAATGCTTTGCTATAATGGACAGTGTACATGGTTCGAAGAGGGCATCTGGTGAGTAGTGTCCTCTTTACTCATATCTGAACTCCTGAGCTGTCCACACAACAGAATAAGCAGACATGTCATTTGAAATCCCAAGTCTTCTGACGCTTCTCTCAAAAGAGGGACACCAGTGACCTTAAGAATTTCCCAGCTGGGTGTGGTGGCTCACTCCTGTAATCTCAGCACTTTGGGAGGCTGAGGTGAGCAGATCATGAGGTCAGGAGTTTGAGACCAGCCTGGCCAACATGGTGAAACCCCATCTCTACCAAAAATACAAACATTAGCTGGGCATGGTGGCACGTGCCTGTAGTCCCGGCTACTCAGGAGGCTGAGGCAGGAGAATCACTTGAACCTGGGGGGTGGAGGTTGCAGTGAGCTGAGATTATGCCACTGCACTCCAGCCTGGCGACAGAGCAAGACCTTGTCTCAAACAAACAAACAAAATAAGAATTTCCCAAATACTGTGGTTGGCCCCCCTTACCAGCCTCCCTTAGACTGCTTACGGCTGAGGTAGAGACAGGGTTGGACTACTCTGTAAGGACACCCACACTTCCTTGGTGCCGCAGAAGCTTCATGATCCATTGCAGAGTATGTCCTTACAATTCACAGTAGGTCACAGAATCTCAGTTACAGCCAAGACTCTACCCAAGCCAAGACTATTAACCACTCAAAACCAAACAAAAGAAAACAGACTTCCAGAGAACAGAGGGGTTGGTTTTATTCAATCAAGCCCATATTATCGACTGACCTCCTTTCTCAGCCCTAACTGTGCAAGGCATCCGAGGATACTAAAATATCTAAGACACAGCCCTGCCTTCAAGGAGCTCACAGGTTCAGTCAACTGAGGCAGGAAGGCCCAACCGTCTCTGACTGGGGGAAGACTTGATGGCTTAATGACCTGTGCATGACAAGTGGCATGTAAATGAAGAACACATTTGGTGGTGACTGGGCCCCCCCAAGGCAGCCCCAAGCCCCCACTCCACCAGTGACACAGCTGAGGGTGCTGCTGGTAATAACAGATCCATTTCATCACAGTACATTACTCACAAATGAACTCAGGAACCCAACTCTATTCATAGGTGTGGGCTTGATTCACAAACGGGTTCCCACCTGACTTTTCCTGGCCAAGACTTTAAATCAGCAAAGATCCAAGTCTTCTGTGAGGATGCTTCCAAGGCTCAGCAAGGGCCCGCAGGGAGAGCAGCAGGACTCACTGAGGGGCAGTTCTATTAAGTGGAGCAGTCTTGTTCAGAAGAACATTTGAGGTTTCCTCTGATTCTCACCAAGAATAAGACCCAAGTGCTTATCACTGTGCTGTGGCTCTGAGAGACACTGTTCCCATTTTGTAAAAGTGGTTTCTTCCCACTGGATTTGCTTCACAAAGGCTGGTGTTGTCGCTATTTTGAGGTGGGTAAATTGTGGCAAATGCCATTTGCGGTCTCCACCCTGCAGGAACTCTATGCCTCTCAGACACCAATGGAGTACCCCAGGGGCACTCTTGTCCCCAAGAGTACTTTCAGCAAAATCTCTGCATCACTGATCAGCAGCCGGTGCCCAGGCTGGCCCCCCACGCCATTTCTGTGTTTTCTCACCCATCTCAGAGGACTAGGAGAAGACCCTGCCCATCCTTGCAGATGGGAGCACCATCTCTGCAGCTGAGATGGTAAGAGCTGACACCTGGCTGAGACACTGTAGGAAAAGGAATCTCTTCCTTCTCAAATTCAACTCATTCCTCGCATACCTTGGAGAGGACATGACGCACATCAGCATCGCGGAAAGTGTAAAGAGCGTTCCACAGCTCTCAGAGGTCTGCATTTGTATTCCAGCCACCCATTGACCGAAGTCATTTGCCACTGAAGAATTTGTTTAGTGAGACCCAAGAATGTAATGTTTTCCTTTGTATTTGTCAGGATTGTCTAGAGAAACAGAATGAATAGTATGGAGAGAGCGAGCGAGTGAGATTTATTTTAGGGAATTGGCTCAATTAATTGCGGAGGTTGGCAAGTTTGAAATCTGCAGGGCAGGCTGTAGGCCAGAGACCCAAGGACGAATGGCTGCTGCAGTCAACTCTGAAGGCCATCTGGAGGCAGAATTTCCTCTTCCTTGGGCGAGATCATTTTCTTTCTCTTAAGGCCTTCAACTGATTGGACGAGGCCCACCCACATCACAGAGGGCCATCTGCTTTAGTCAAAGTCTACTGATTTGAATGTTATCTTTAAAAACACCTTCACAGCAACATCGACAGTAGTGTTTAACTGAACAGCTGGGCACCATAGCCCAGCCGAACGGGCACATACAACTACCCAGCACATCCCTGTAGTATTTGTTTGTAATCCTTGTAACTGAGTGAGTTCAATGTACTTGTAGAGAGGGCTGAAGACTAGGTGAGGTCCAGATCCTTACAGAGCAAAACCTTCAAAACAAGCTTCTCAGAGACGATAAGCTACTAGAGGGAAGGGACCATGGGTCACGTTGGATTGGATTTTGACTTCCACTGCCAAGCCCAGGGCACACCACAAGATAGATGCTTCCAGAAGAATAAGTGCACCATGGGCTCTGAATGCAGATGGCCTGGGCTCCCACTCCAGCCCCCCAACAGGCTGGATGTGTGATCTTGGTCCCGTTATTTCACCAATATGTGCTTTAGTTTCCTCATCTGAAAATACAAATTCTGAAGTGGGAACATGGCTATGAGGATTAAATGAGTTAATATTTGTATGCTTAGACCACTGAATAAAAGCCCTCTCCCGATGAAAAACAGATTATACATTGCATTAGCTTTGCTCACTTTGTTGCCCTACTTTCCCCAAATGTTTAAGCCTATTCCCAGGGAGGAAAGATAAAGGCCTATTAGGAGGTTCTTGCATCCCTTGGCCTGTGACAAGAGTCCAAGAATACAAAGCACAGAGGCTCAGGTCTGAACACAGCTGCCCGTCCACATGCAGCCCAGTCACTGACTGCAAGATGCAGCCCTCCTGCCATGGAATTCTCCCCAGGACGTAAGATCTTCACCAACTGTAACTGCTCACAGTCACCAGGGAGAGCAGGGTGCAGTGTTTTTCTAGAATTTGCCTTTATCTTTGCAAGAAATGTGGAATAAGTGACCTCCCCTCTCTAGATAGTCCTTTCTCCTATCTCTAAAGTTGAATTTTCTCAGGTTTGGCATCAGGCCTAGTGCATGGAGCTCTCCCTATAAAAGCTGATTATTTAATCCAGTATGATGTTTGTTGTCATGGTGATAAGAATGATGGTGCTGGCTTAGCCATCAATGCTAGATGCAGTCCAATTTGGAAGCCGGAAGAGGACAAGGAGGATAGTGACACTGATGCTAATAACAGTGTTCTATGCCGGGCATGCTGGCTCATGCCTAGAATCCCAGCATTTTCAGAGGCCGAGGTAGGAGGATTGCTTGAGGGCTGAAGTTTGAGACCAGCCTGGGTCACATAGTGAAACCTCATCTCTACAAAAAATTGAAAAATTAGCCAAGTATGCCTGTAGTCCCAGCTGCTCGGTAGGCTGGGTTGGGAGAATCTCCTGAGCCCAGGAGATTGAAGCTGCAGTGAGCCATGCTCATCCCACAGCATGCCAGACTGGGCAGCAAGTAGGACCCTTTCTCCTAAAAAAGAGAAAAAGGTCTTATTCTTAGGATTTTTTTAAAACCTTGGAGTAAGATCACAGAAGCACCAAGGACTATTCATCATTAAGTGCCAAAGAAAAGTCAACCAGGAAGAGAACATAGTGAGCGCAAGTACCTTTCCCATCCCTCAGCTCGGCTGGAGTAATTCCTGAGTTTCTAATTCTTACCAGAGACGCTGCTGAGTAACCTGCTGAGGAACCAGCACGGTTGGTTGGAGAACCCTCTGTCATGGTCTGGAGAGAGTGGGGAGAGGGTGGCTGGCAGCATTTTCCCCCATTGTAGCTCTTGAGAGAAATGTCAGCCTCACTCCCCTGCAGAGCCTTCCAGCCTGAAGCTAGCTGTGGCAGTTGGTTGGAGAGGCCCAGAGCTTGGCTGGGAGCTGCCATTGGTATCTCCCAGCTCTAAGTCCCCTGTGACCCCTCAGCACCTGATACTGCTCTTCAGTGGGTTGGGATGCCTCCGACCCACTAGGCAAAGTGGGGGCTATAGCATGAGCAGGGTGGGAGGCGGGTTTGGGGTAGGGATAGGAGTCCAGAGGTGCTGCAAATTGAAAACCCATCTCTGAGGATGAGAAACGTGAAGAATAGACCTGTCTAGGAGCACAGACTCTTTCCAGTAGAACCCTTTCTTCAAAGCAAAGCTCAGTGGGAAACCCATACACAAAGCCGAGCTGTTTTCATTCAAGCAAGAAGGACGCATCCAGAGCTCCCTTTCTATCCTCCTCCCTGGACCCTCCAGCAGCTAATTCCTAGCCAAGTGGCCTTCCGAAAGTTAATTGCCCTCCTGAGCCTCCATTTCTCCATCCATAAAAGCACAGAGAATGCTCTGGAGGCATGTTTTGAGGACATACAGACTGCATTAAGCACAATGCAGCAGCACGCAGTAACAGCTCCCTCCTTCCTCTTATTTGCAGTAGGTAAAGATGAAGAAGAAAATAAGCTTTGTTCCCTGAAAGATACCCAAGTCCCAGATGAACCCCAAGTCGTTGGTTGGATAAAGCATACTGGTGGCTCTAAAGGTGCTGGGGCACTGGGGATGAGCCTGCCCATTCTGCCTTTGACTGATCCCAGAGACAGAGCTGAATGGGCTCACTGTCTCTCACCGGGCTCTTGAAGGCCACCTGTGAACTCCGTTTTCCTTTCCATCTCCAAAGGAACAGATGAATGCTAGATCTCCATTTCTTTCCCTGATGCTCTAAGAGAGGAGGCAATTGGGGGCTTTGCTCTGATGGGTTCTTAGCGGGGTGCTCAAAACTGAGGACCCATGGACTTCAGTGGCCAGTGCCCCCCTGCACTGCTTCTTTCTGAAGCTGCAGGTTTTGTAGCCAGTGAGAACCCTGCTTCCCACTGAATGTAGACCTGGGGCATCTCACTTCTGTCCTCTAGGACTTGAAGGAGTCCAGCCACAGATGAGCTCATCACAAATTCTTTTCCAATAACTGCTTGTGCTCTTACACATCTTTATTCTTGGTGCAGAATGAGTTTTTGAAATTATGAAACATCCCTCAAATTCCACCGTATTGAAGGACCCCTAATTCTGAAGAGGCACACTCAAACATCCCACCCCAATTATGGTTTTCCCAAAATCTATTTGGGACTGCCTTCTAATTTCTGAAATATTCATTTTGGATTCTTACTCAAATAACATTTGTATTCTTTAAATTAATTATACTTTCTGAAAAACGTAGCATGGGCCAGGTGTGGTGCTCATACCTGTAATCCCAGCAATTTGGGAGGCCAAGGCAGGAGGATCATCTGAAGTCAGGGGCTGGAGACCAGCCTGACCAATATGGTAAAGCCCTGTCTCTATTAAAAAGACAAGAAATAGCCAGGCGTGGTGGTAGGTGTCCCAGCGACTCAGGATCTGAGGCAGGAGAATCGCATGAACTCAGGAGGCAGAGGTTGCAGTGAGCTGACATTGTGCAACTATACTCCACCCTGGGCAACAGAGCCAGACTCTGTCTCAAAAAAAAAAGTAGCATGGTACACACTAACATAATAGATAACAGCATTATGTATACAAATATCAACCAGGCAGAGGATAGAGGGAGAAAAATGCTGTATCCTTAAAGGGTTGTTTGTTTTTTATTACAATGGCAACACAATAAAATGCCTTCAAATAGACTTACTAACATGCACACAAAATGCCTAAGAGAGAAACCTTTAAAAATACAAAGGAACAACAGACCCAATGAGAACACGTACTACCTTCTCAGAGAGAAGGATTCATTACCACATCACTTCTCCTAAAAAGAATTTATAAATTTTATGTGAGCTCAATACAAACAACCATTAAAAAAAAAGCTAGATAAGCTGACTGTAAAGTTCATATGGAAAAATGAAACAAGCAAGAATAGCCAGGCAGTCTCAGCAGGATGTGCAGAGGGTTTCCATGTCCTCTGCTTCACCGTTTGACGTCAGAGGACCATGGATTATGCTAACCCCACTGTCATGTCTTGAACATGGGTCCCCTAGGGAGGCATGAAGCTCAATTGCACACACGCATGTTTCTCCTTTCATAAATGTCCACGACTCTTCCTACAGCTTATGGAATATATATACTTGACAACCCCATTTAACATACATTTCTATCTTCTTCTTCTGACTCTCAGAGTGTCTGTTTCTGGTTTCTGGCCAGAAGCTATGCTTCCCAACCTGTCAGAATGGCCAGCCTGTAGGCTGCAGACCTTCATGAGAAATAAAGCTCTCCTTTCCAAATAAATAAATAAGTGAATAAATAAGAATAGCCGGATAAAGAATAGAAAAAGAAAGGAAAAGCAAAAACAGCAAGAAATAAAAAGGAAATTAATTAGAAAAAATAGCTATCCCACATTTCAAAGTGTATTATAAAGTCTCAGTAATGAAAACAGCATAGTACTGACTAATGGACAGACAGCCCAAACAATGGAATAAACTGGAAAATGCAGAAATAGACCCCGTTATTATCAGAAATTCAGTAAGTTATAAAGGTGACATCTCTAATCACTAGACCAGGCTGGGCAACACCACGGAATGGTATTGGCAAATGGTATCAGGACAACTGGAAAAGAGTTAAGTTCAATCCATACCTCACGTGTTTCCCCAGAGTCAACTCCAAATGGATGAAAGATACAGACTTTTTTTTTTTTTTTTTTAGAAAAGAGAAGGCTGGAGTGCAATGGTATAATCTTGGCTCACTGCAACCTCCACCCCCCAGGTTCAAGTGATTCTCATGCCTCAGCCTCCCAAGTAGCTGGGATTACAGGTGCCCTCCACCACAGCTGATTAACTTTGTATTTTTAGTAGAGATGAGGTTTCTCCGTGGTGTTGCCCAGCCTGGTCTTGAACTCCTGACCTCAGGTGATCTGCTGACCTCAGGTGATCCACCCACCTCGGCCCCCCCAAAGTGCTGGGATTACAGGCATGAGCCACCGTACCTAGTCAAAATACAAACATTTAAAAACTGAAACTTCCAGCCTGGGCGACATGGAAAAACTCTGTCTCTACAAGAAATACAAAAATTAACCATGCACAATGACACGTGCCTGTCTGTAATCTCAGCTACCCAGGAGGCTGAGGTGGGAGAATCACCTGAGCCTGCACTCCAGCCTGGGTGATAGAGCAAGACCCTTTCTCAAAAAAAAAAAAAGAAAAAGAAAAAAGAAAAGAAAAGAAGCCATAGAGGCACTAGAAGAAAATATGGCAAATTCCTCTAGAACTTTGGGGTATAGAAGGCCCTCCTTTTAACCAGAATTCATACCAAAAAAAAAAAAAATACTATAATCTACCACCTAATTTTTTAAAAAAACATAGACATCCATAAAACATGAGCAAAATCAAAAGACAATAATGTGGAGTGACTCATATCCCAGAGAGCCAATCTTTCCTTAACACATAAATAGCTACTAGACATGGTTAAGGAAAAAGACCAAAGTCAACAACACAGTTTTTCTTTAGATGGGCAAAGGAGGTGAAGAGGTAGCTCATAGAAAAGGAGAAGCAAATGGCTCTCGGAAGAATGGAATTACAGGGAGTGTTCCGTCTCACCTTAACAAGAGAAGGCCACATTGAAGCTACATGAAATGCCTGCGTGGCAAGTCTATGGAGAAAGAGAGTCTCTCACTGTTTATTAGTGGCAGTGCATGGTGTACAGCCCTGTTGAAGGCGTCTGAAAACCCTCACCAGAATTATAAATATGTGTACCCTTTAACTCAATAATGCCACTTGTAATTTATTGTACCAGCGTACCTACATGCATAGGAAGCGTAGCACGGTTCATAGAAGCAAAAGACTGGAAGCAAATCAAATGTCTGTAATAGAAAACCAGTTAGATAAATTTATGATGTGCCCATAAATAGGCAACTATAAAGCTATAAAAATGAATGAGGACGTTCTTTATGTACTGATTTGAAAGATGTCTAAGATATACACACAGTTAAGTGAAAAGAGCAAAGTCCAACCCAGTTTGCACAGAATGCTAACTTCTGTCAGCCTTGCCACATGGGTATTTCATTACAGTTTTAATTTGCATGCCTCTGAACCTCAGTGAGATTGAGTATCTTTTTATTCTTTCAAGGACTGGTGCAGTTCCTTTTCTGTGAACGGGGGAAAGAAAAAGTAAAAATATATATGTACATAGCTATACACACACATTTGCTTGTATATCATGAAGACACCCAAGAAATTAATATAAGTGGTTACTTGGGTTGGGGTTAATGGGAGCAGGGGTAGAAGTCATGGCTTTTATAGTTTTGATTTGCGAACAAAGAAAATGAATTATCTGTTCAAAAAAATAAACGTGAACGAAACAAGTCTTTCCCTACCAGTTCCTCAGGCTCTTGTTAAACCGATCATTTTCACATTTGCCAAATATTTCTTCCAGATGCAAATCTGACCCTAGAGGGATGGGGCAGGGTCAAGGAGGTGGGGCAGCCAGGGTTGCCCATGAGACCCACAGGGATCACTCACGTGGATGGAGGCCCTGCTATTTTTCCAACATGAGGAGCCAACGCCTGCTTTGGAACCAAACTGACCACTGAGTCAGGGCATCTAGACAAACCGAATTCAATGACAGACAGGAGGCTCGTGAGACCAGCTGAAAAAGAGAAGCCTTCCAAGCCCACAACATTCCCCTCCAGCCTTCAGGGCTGCAGATGGGCCCAGCCCGACCTGACCTCCCAGTCGTATTTGGAGCTTTTCTGGGGATTACAAATGGACAACTTCTCTTCTGTTTCATTCCTTTATCTCCCCTGGGAGGGCAGCCTTCCCCCTCGGGATTTACACGTTTCCCAGCCTCAGGGGTCTCTGGCCACAGCTTTGCTTTACCTTCCTCTGCAGAAAAGCAAAAGCTGGCCAAGACACTACAAGATGAGACAGGCACATCTGCCGCACATGGAAAGAGAAAAGCACACTGGAGTTTCCAAACCGCCGGTCCTCGCAGGCCTGAGCGCTTGCAGCTTCTCCCTTTGATTCCGCCGATTTTATGAGCTCAGAGCACGACATGCTGAAAGTTAGCAGAGCAGCTGCCCAGGAAAGAATGTGCTCGTTCCACGGTTGAGGACTTCAAGGGACAGCACTGAGCGGCGTGGGGCACGGGCAGGGAGAGGGACGCCAGCCCTCCGCAAAGCATCCGGTTCCCATCAGCCTGGGCTCTAGCCAAGTGAACTAGCTGAGTCGGTCTAGGGAGGTTCCATTCCCGGCCTTTTGTCGTGAACTGGGGACAACGCATTCGCTGTGATTGAGGGAGGCCACAGATTTCAGCCCCGGCCCCAGCCCCAGCCTGGGCTGCAGAATCCAAGTGAGCACTGGCCTATGGGGGCTCGAGGCCACAACATGACCACAGGGAGGGCTCTGGGAGACGAGAGGCTGCAGGCTAGACTCTACTCCCCGGGCATTATGCAGAGCCCTTGCCCTCTGTCCCGTCCCCTTCCAATCCCTCTGCCCAAGAGAAAGTCCAGAATCCTTCCACATCCAGAATCACAGGGCTGCTTTCTACAAGGCCAGTTCTTCCCCACAATTAAGGACTGCAGAAGGAACGATTATTTGGGTCTGGCTCTCGAGCTCAAACACCGAGAAAAAGACGCCAGGTCCCCTGGTGCTTGTGACTCATATGCTTTTCAGGAGCGTCAAGGCACTATGATATATTTCGCCTGCCCTCCACAAAGCTGCTCAAGGGACGAGGGACTCCCATCAGCCAAGGCAAATATACCATTGCCATCTAAATTAGCCAGATCACACACAAAGAAATCCTGGAAATGCCCGTTGAGAAAAGGACCTTCCTTCACTCAGCCCATTTGGCAGTCCACGGCAGGGAAGCAGCAGAATTGCAGCCTCCACAGGACATTTAGAAGCACCGTCCACAGACCAGAGAAATGCGCCTCTCCAGGAAAAAAACAGTGTAGGCCTCTCATCTCCTCCACTCCCACCCCAGCCACCTGGCTGGGAACAAACAACTCCGGTGACAGGCAGCTCATTGCCTCGCTGAGTCCTGGGTGTGCCGCTGAGACCCACAACATCCTTCTTCAGGCAGAGCTGACATGTGTCTCTCCGTAAGTCCCTCCCACTCACTTCATACCTTGGACCCCTAGGTGGATCCCTGTGGCAAAAGAAGACCCACTGGCGACTTGCAGACCTGGGATGTGCCATGAGACTCCCGCTGCCGACTGGCCATCCTCAGCAGCATTCGCTTGCATGAGTCTGAAGGCCCCAGCGATCTTCTCACTCAGGCCCATTCTTCCGCTCCAGTGTTCCTATATTGTTCTGAAAGTGTGAGCTCCAGAACTCAGTCCAGGCTGGGCAAGTGGCTCATACCTGTAATCCCAGGAATTTAGGAGGCCAAAGTGGGAGGATCAGTTGAGGCCAGGAGTTTGAGAACAACCTGGGCAACATGCTGAGACCCCATCTTTACAAAAAAGATTAGCTGGGTATAGCAGGACACTCCTGTAGTCCAAGCTACTCAGGAGGCTGAGACAGGAGGATTGTCCCCTCAGGAGTTTGAGGCTGTAGTAAACTGTGATCATGTTACTGCACTCCAGCCTGAGTGTGTAACAAAGCAAGACACTGTCTAAGAAAGAAAGAAAGAAAGAGAGAGAGAAAGAAAGAGAGAGAGAGAGAAAGAGAGAGAGAGAGAAAGAAAGAGAGAGAGAGGGAGGAAGGGAGGGAAAGAAAGAGAAAGAGAAGGAGGGAGGGAGAGAGGGAGGGAGGGAAGGAGGGAAGGAAGGAAGGAAGGAAGGAAGGAAGGAAGGAAGGGAGGGAGGGAGGGAGGGAGAGAAAGAAAGAAAGAAAAGAAAGAAAGACAGACACAGCACAACCTCTGCCCCACATCTGTCTGAGCAGCATGATGGAGGATGCAAGACCCAAGTCCCCTTCAGTCATTCACTAATTCAACCAATTCGGTACCTGCTACATGCCAGGCTCACTATACCCTCCTAACAGTCCCGCTAGCATGGTAGAGCTCAGCTGTTTCTGATGGACAAAATATATCCGCCTCAACTTCTCTGGTTTGCAATCCTGGAACTCATGGCCCTTCGTAAGTGACTGTGAGACCAGGCTGTGTGTGTCAAGCTGCACTCTCATAGTTGATGGAGTGAAGCCACAGGAGGAGAGAAGGTGAGTATCTGCAGGCCAGGGCTCAAGCAGCCCGTGGGCTAATGTGTGCCTGCCTGCTGATCTGCTGCTTGGCTTTACCAGGCCTAGAAAAAAGCACACAAGGTTCCCGCAGTGACCCAGATAGTAAAACGCCAAGTATCGAATGCCTCAGTGCAGCTGCATGTCGACAGAAGCAGTACAGAGAGGCACGGTGGATAGGACTCAACGTTAGCTGGAAACATAGGCAAGTGTGAACTTTGCAAGAGTCCAGACCAAGTCAGAAGTCCCTGTGTCCTTGCCATTGGTGTATCAGTTATCAGTGGCTGTGTAACAAATTGGCCCAAAACTTAGCACTCAAAACATGAGCCTTCCTTATGTCACAGTCTTTGTGGGTCGGGAATCTGGGAGTGACTTCACTGGATGGCCCAGACACAGGCTATCATTAGGATGTCAGCCAAGGCCACTGCCATCTGAAGGCATGACTGGGGTTGGAAGATTGGCTTCTGAGATGGCCCCGTGGTCACACAGCCCGCAAGTCAATGCTAGCTGTTGGCAGGGACCATTAGCCCTCACTCCATGGACCTGTTTGTATGGCTGCTTGAATGTCCTCATGAGGTGGCAGCTAGCATCCCCCAGAGTAAGTCAGTGTTCCAACAGAACAAGGAGGGAAGCACCATTTCTTCTTTTTTTTTTTCTTTCTTTTTTTGAGATGGAGTTTCACTCTTTTTCCAGGCTGGAGTGCAGTGGTGCAATCTCAGCTTGCTGCAACCTCCACCCACTGGGTTCAAGTGATTCTCCTGCCTCAGCCTCCTGAGAAGCTGAGCCTATAGGCACCCACTACCACACCTGGTTAATTTTTGTATTTTTAGTAGAGATGGGGTTTCACCTTATAGGCCAGGCTGGTCTCAAACTCCTGACCTCAGGTGATCTGCCTGCCTTGACCTCCCAAAGTGCTGGGATTACAGGTGTGAGCCACCACGCCCAGCCGAGAGCACCACTTCTACTATAACCCAGCCTCAGAGGTTATAGTTGATCAGCTCCAGAATACCCCATTGGTCATGCAGTCAGCCCTCTTCAGCGTGGAGCGTGGGAAGAGACGACACGAGAGCATGGATGTCAGGAGGCAGGGCTATCAGAGCTCATCTCAGAGGCTGCCTGCCACAATGGCGGGTGCTATCAGGAGGAAGTCCCCGAGCTACAGCTGACGTTTGTGTCACCAAAAACCATAGGGCCTCTACACATCTGCACTTCCATATCGCTGCGGGTTTGTTTTCTTAACTGCACTGTTATCAAGTATGGGTCAAGGGACACATCAGCCTGTTCAGCAGAGGGGCGGAGACTTCTGACTCATTCAGGAATAATGGGGTCACGGCTCGATTCTGCAATAGAGCAGGTAACACCACAAAGACGGGAAAAAAGCCACGTGTAGCCCATCCTCAGCCCCATCCTCAGCAGAGGGCCTGTTGAGGTGCTTGTGCTTAATATAGAGACAGTGGCCAATTGTCAGAGGGGAGGGACAGTTTAGGGTGCAATGCTCAGTACTTTTACACATATTATCGTTCAACACAACCCCTGGACCTTTGCCAAGGCACAGGGAGCATTGAAAGAAATAGCACGAGGCACAGCGTGGTGGCTCACGCCTGTAATCCCAGCACTTTGGGAGGCCGAGTTGGGTGGATCACCTGAGGTCAGGAGTTTGAGACCACTGTGGCCAACATGGGGAAACAACCTCGTCTCTACTAAAAACGCAAAACTTAGCCGGGCGCAGTGGCGGGTGCCTGAAGTCCCAGCTACCCGGGAGTCTGAGAGAGGAGAATGGCTTGAACCCAGGAGGCAGAGGTTGCAGTGAGTCGAGATCGCAGCACTGCACTCCAGCCTGGGTGACAGAGCAAGACTCCATCTCAAAAATTAAAATAGGCCAGGCACAGTGGCTCACGCCTGTAATCCCAGCACTTTGGAACGCCAAGGCGGGCAGATCACAAAGTCAGGAGTTCGAGACCAGCCTGACCAATATGGTGAAACCCCATCTCTACTAAAAATACAAAAATTAGCCAGGCATGGTGGCAGGCACCTGTAATCCCAGCTACTCAGGAGGCTGAGGCAGGAGAATTGCTTGAACGTGGGAGGTAGAGGTTGCAGTGAGCCGAGATCACACCACTGCACTCCTCCTGAGACAGAGAGAGACTCTGTATCAAAAACATAAATAAATTAAAATAAACAAAACCAAGAAATAGCATGAGTGAAATTTGGAATTGTAACCCTGAAGGAAGAAAAAGAATTGACTGCGGGAAGACACTGTGTGTGTAGTGAGGTATGAGCCGCTATCCTTGCCCCCCTTCCTTCATCAGATGGGGCTGGACGCTAGACGAGACGAGGTCAACAACAGGAAGACAGGAAGAGAGACCTCAGTGTGGCAGTGGCTAATCTCGAGGTTACATCAAAGTCAACCTACACCAGCAAGCTAGGAACCCCACAGCAGAGCAGAGAATCAGGCAGCATGGCAATGAGTTCGGGAGTCCCAGCCACTGTGGAAAGCCATGTGCCACCAGGGAGAATCTCTGCCAGGAAGAGAGAGGGCTCAGCTCCCAGAAGTTCTGTGGGTGGGACTTCAAGCCAGAACCTGCTATTATTGGGCTCCACTGCCCTCGGCTGAACACAGGCAACTGGAAGAGTGAAGGAAGCCCCAGGTACCATGGCCGCTGTCCCGCAGTCAGACCCGGACACCGTGGCAGAAAGTCAGTAGGAGCAACCTCACTTTCCCTATCTGCAATAGCAGAAAAGGTTAGGCTGGGCAATACCAGATGATGAATCTACTTTTGTAGAATACTCAAAGTATGAATGGTCTTTAGAAATACCTTAACTGGCCAGGCATGGTGGCTCACGCTTGTAATCCCAGCACTTTGGGAGGCCAAGATGGGCAGATCATGAGGTCAGGAGTTCGAGACCAGCCTGACCAACATGGTGAAACCCTGTCTCTACTAAAAATACAAAATAAATTAGCCTGGCATGGTGCCATGTGCCTGTAGTCCTAGCTACTCAGGAGGCTGAAGCAGGAGAATCTCTTGAACCCGGGGGATGGAGGCTGCGGTGAGCCGAGAGTGTGCCACTGCACTCCAGCCTGGGTGACAGAGCGAGATTCCATCTCAAAAAAAAAAAAAAAAGAAAAAGAAAGAAAGAAGAAGAAAAAGAAAAGGTTAAAACCAGCCAGGTTTCCCCTCAGGAGAGGCCAGTGTCTCTACAACCAGCAAGGTGGGCTATACAGATTTTGCTAAACAGCTCCAAGAGTGACACAAAATTCTGCACCCTACTCAAATTAAAATTTTAATTTAAACTCGGATTTTAAAATAACATGTCACAACGGAAAGAGCCTTGAACTTGGCGTGTAAGGGGTCTGGATTGAAGTTCCAGTCTAGCTGTGTGAGTCGGTCACGTTTCTGGACCTCCAATGTCTTGACTGTATAAACAAGATAATAATAACTAGCTCACGTGGGAATATACCTGTCGGTCAACTGCAATCCAAAAAGGTTTTAATAATCATTAGTTATTTTCATTGTACTGGGCTTTTAGGAGCAAGGGAGGCCCATGACCCACGTGTGATGGGAGCTGCAATGCACCATGATTGGGATGTCTGGAAAGGACTTAGAGGTCACCTAGCTTTGGTGAAGGGGCTGATGGGCCGAGACAGCAGCACAAGAATTGCCAGGTACCACCCAGCCTGAGCACCCCTTCACAGATGGGGAATCTGGGGCCAGGTTATCCAAACTTAGCCAGCCAATGGGCCCAACCCCCAATAATTTTTCTCTTTATACCCCTCTCTTCCTGGTT
The DNA here is from genome assembly GCF_009761245.1 of Sapajus apella. Taxonomy (NCBI): domain Eukaryota; kingdom Metazoa; phylum Chordata; class Mammalia; order Primates; family Cebidae; genus Sapajus; species Sapajus apella. Next base: position 12,701,852 of record NW_022436989.1, on the reverse strand, counting down.
TGGCAGCTTAGTGAGTTGGAGAACTGGACTTCTTAACTGCCAGATGTGCTGGGACTTTCCCCATTCAAGAAGACATTATCTGGCCAGGCGCGGTGGCTCAAGCCTGTAATCCCAACACTTTAGGAGGATGAGGTGGGTGGATCTCCTGAGGTCAAGAGTTTGAGACCAGCCTGGTCAATATGGTGAAACCGTGTCTCTACTAAAAACACAAAAATTAGCCAGGCGTGGTGGTGGGTACCTGTAATCCCGGCTACTCAGGAGGCTGAGGCAGGAGAACCACTTGAACCTGGGAGATGAGGTTGCAAAAAAAGTTTAAAAAGACACTATCTGAGTCTCTGCTAAATGCAATGAAGATTTAAAAAATAGAAAGAAAGAAAAAGAAAAAGGAAAAAAGAAGACACCATCTTCCCACTTCCGGTGCTTTGTGGAAATTCTTAAAACTAAGTTCCACTGCTGACTCACTCAGCACCCCAGACCTGCCTTCCAGCGGGCACTCGCCCCCACAGTCCACCGAGGCTGCGCCGGCACAGGCTGCCCAGGGCTGGTCCCAGCGGCTCCTGCCTGCGCGGCCCCCCTTGGCCTCTGCCGCATCTGGCAGCGCACCTCCTGAGTCGTGCCCACAGACACCCGTTCCTGCTTCCTCCAGGCACCGCTCTCTTCCCACCCTCTCTGCCTTTTCAAGATCTCCTCTTCCTTTGTCAGCCTCAGCCCCTGCCAGTGTTCCCTGACCCTGTCCCCAATCTTCTATGCTTCCCCTCACTCTACTCACTCTCAAGGACAGAGACACCTGCTTATCCCTGCAGACAGTGGCCAAGTCTCCACTGCAGCCCTGACCCAATTCCTGTGGGCTGGACCCCGGCCCCGGCTATGGTATCCCGTGCAATGCACCTAAAAGCAATGAATCCATCCTCCTCCCTCCAAACCAGCTCCTGCCTTCTGTGAGTCACCTCCCTCTGCACCTCAAAGTCACCCTAGACTCCTCCTGCTCCCTCAGCCCCACATCCAATTAGCCATGAGGTCCTGCAGGCCTTCCTTCATAATGACTCTCATATATATTTATTTCTTTTCATTCCTGCTGTCAGCAAAGATCCTCCAAAAATACTACTTTCTCGTTGTCCTTCTCGCTGGTGAACCATGCCGAAGTGCTCTGGGTGGTGGGATGTCATTCAAGACGCCTTTTCAACTCAGGAGCCCGGCACTCCTATGCCTCCGCCATCCACCCCAGCCCGCCGTTCCACACACGCCTCCCGCTGCTCTGCCCCAACCCCTCGCCTTAGCCTGATCATCTATTCAAAAGTGCCTTTGAATGTGCTTGGCAAATGGCTGCTTATGCCGGTCCTTTCCCTAGACGGCTAATCATAGCAGCCCTTAGCAGCCCTTCCCAGGTTTTACACACACCAAATTCATCCTCACAACAACCCTAGGAAGCCCCTACTATGATTACCCAGCTCTGTCGATGAGGAAACGAAGACTCAGGCACAGAGAGGTTAAGTACATTGTCTAAGGCCACACAGCCAGGGAGTGATGAAGTCAACATTTCACCCTAAGTCATCTGGCTCCAGGGTCACTGAGCCAAGGGGCCCATGTTGAAAAAGCCAGCGTGTTTGTGCAGAAGGGTACCCCTTACAGCTCAATATGCTAGCATGACCAAAATTGGCACGGTGTTACGGAAATTTTTGTAGTATAATTCCTGGAGGAAAGAGAGTTTTCCCATTGACCTTGAGGCCCAGGAGAGAATGATGACACATTAAGTCATCCTGTCATTAAAATTAAGTCCAATCACCCCTAATGGAATGTCACCTCCAAAATAGCCATTAAAGCTACCGGCCTAAGTGACTGGCAGGTCCCGCGTATATCACCATTACCCTGTTCCTCTAACAGCCATTTTGTCCGAGGCCAGGAAGGTCCCCAGAGACATAAGTATTGCTCGGATCTGCCCTACGGATGTCACCCGGAGGAGAGAAGCCTGCTGCTTTGGCAATGTCTGTACTGCAGCGTGGTTTGGAGACTTGGATGGAAGGTGAGGTCCATGTCTCTAGGAGCTGCATGCTCTGACCTCCACGTGGCTGGGGCTGAGCTCTCACTGTCCTCAAGATGAACCCAGGCCCTGTGGTGGAATGGACTTGCCTGGCTGCTGAACAGGGCATTAGACCCCAGCCTCAGAGCTGCATGCCAGGGTTGCCACCCTCCAAAGGCAGCAGCCCCTCCCCAGGCTGTGCTCATCCAGCAGAACGTCGTGGGGGGTCCAGCTCCTTCCTATGTCTCCCAGCCCTAAGTGAGTGTTCAGTCTTCCACTGAATGCTGCTAACATTTTTGGCACCAGGAGCCTTCACATACAGTCTGTCATTTGCAGCTCACACAATAAAATAAGATTTTTTTTATGTTTTGCCTGTAAGACTTTTGCTTCCGTCTTACAGGTGAGACAAGCGAGGTTTAGGGAGCTTAAGGAATGAAGTAGACACCTTGGGATGCAGGGACAGGGCTGGGCTGCGGCCCTTCCCCACCACATCATGCTCTACCTTCCCAGGCATTGTTCTTTTTATGTCTGCACTTCACCCTGGAAAGCAGAATTATTCCCAGTTAATAGGAGCACTGAGACTCCACCGGGCTGAAGGAAATTGCCCTAAGTGCACATCTAGCAGGTGGCAGAGCTGGACACATGCCTGGCCTTGCCCCTGAGTTCCATGCCCTCTGCCTGCCTCACCGGGGCCCCATCCTCACCCACTGGAGCTGGAAACCAGCCACCCAGCATTAGCCTCCTCTGCTGTGGCCTGAAGGACCCATCCTGCTTCTCCCCAGCCCTGCTGACCTTCCCAAGCCATGGACTCCACTTCTGCCTGGGCCCAGGGGCCAGTACATCCTCCCGTGGGCACCACACCTCCCGCTGCCCGCCAGTGCCCACGTGCTGTCCTCTCCCCACACAAGTCAGCCAGGACAAAAGGTAACCTTGATGTCAAGCAAAAATCCCTGTAATAGTAGTTTACATTCACGGGTGCTTAGTGGTGCCAAGCACTGTTTCCAGCATTCTGTGGGGATCGAATCCTGATATCCTCACAGCAACCCTATGGGAAAGGTGCCATCATCACCCCATTTGCCACCAGGAAAACCACAGCAAAAGGCCAAGTCATAGAGACTGGGAAGGGTCAGGGGAAGGGGAGGCTAGGGAGAGACTGGTTAAAGAATACAAAACCACAGCTAGAGAGGAGGAATCAGTTTCAGTGTTCTATCCCACTGCAGGATGACTGTAGGTCACAATAGTATGTTCTGTAGTCTCCAGTAGCTAAAACGATGAATCAAATGTTCCCAATACAAAGAAATGGTAACTGTTTGAAATGGTGGCTATGCATATTACCCTGATCTGATAGCTGTGTGGTATATGAGTCAAAACATCACCATGTGCCCCAGGACTATGTACAATTACTATATGTCACGTAAATAATAAAATTTTAAAACATAACTTGTCACAGTAAGCCATGACTGCAGCCCCGATTCAAACCCAGTCTGGCCTGAGAGCTCAGTCTTAGGCACCGCCTCTCATGTAGGAAATATTATCATGGTGCAGAGGGAAGAACAGGCTTTGGGGCCAGAATTCTAGTTTTGCTCCTTATTCTGTGACACTAAGAAGATTGAACCTCTCAGAAGATTGACTCCCTCACATGTGAAATCTGGGCTAAGAATGGATGTATCTGATAGGGTCCATGACAATTCAACAGAATAGTGTCTAAAATGGCACCTGACATGCAGTAGATGCTGGCCATTCTTAATTTCCTGATTTCCTCTAATTAAGGAAGTCTCCTGATACTATGGTGGTCGCTTGAGTATGAAATGCTTCAGTATCAAGGGGTTTTACTTATTTATTTACTGAGATGGGGTCTCACTCTGTCACCCAGGCACGATCTCAGCTCACTGCAACCTCTGCCTCCTAGGTTCAGGTGATTCTCCTGCCTCAGCCTCCTGAGTAGCTGGGATTACAGGCACACACCACCATGCTTGGTGAATTTTTTTTTTTTTTTCTGTATTTTGAGTAGAGAAAGGATGTCGCCATGTTGACCAGGCTGGTCTTGAACTCCTGACCTCAGGTGATCCACTGCCTCGGCCTCCCAAAGTGCTGGGATTACAGGCATGAGCCACCGTGTCTGGCCTAGTATCGAAGGGTTTTAACAGAGCTCATGGAATTACTCTAGAAGGAACACTTCTAATCTTTTTTAAAAAAATTTTTTCCAACATGCAGAAGAGAAGAGGAATCTTGGTCTTCAAGACGGTGATTGAATTTAACTCTATTTACTACTAACTATACACATATAACTACATATGTAATAAGTAATAACTATATATCTATATATATAAGCTATAATGGTTTTTACATGATCTATAAACTCCCAAATAAGCCTATTTGGTCAATAGTGTGGTATTTCTACCTTGTCAGTAAGCCAACATCAAACAGTGTGTATTTGCATCAGGAGAGAAACTGTCCTGTTCTCTGAGACGGGATTTGTTGTCCTTGGTCCCCAGGAAACCATGGGGTGCTGTGAAGGGCCCCAGGTATTTCTGCCCATCTGAGGCTAAACTGCTGAATGCAGCAACCCCATCCACCCTGAACCCTCCAGGCCCAGCCCCTTCTGTGACCGACTGGAACGAGGGTTTTAGGATACTTATTGAAGGTGATGTCACACAGCACAGCATAAGGTCAGGGTGCGGAGCCGCTGTCCAGAGAGTCTGTGATGATCATTCTAATTTTTCTTCTTCCCCTTGGACAAATCATTTAACCTCCCTGAGGCCTATTTTTTATAAAAATCATTTGTGAGGTGTGAATTACATTATATATGTCTCTGAAAGCACAGAGTAAATCCAATCTCCCTTCCCACATGCTATTCTCTCTCCTTCGAATACATCTGCAATATTCTTTCCTCTGCCACTTCCCCTCCTTCTAGCAAACTTCTGTGCCTCCCTTTAAGACTCAGCTTAGAAGCTGCCTCCTCCAGGAAGCCTTCCTGTACCCCAGCAGTCTGAGATGGGTACTTCCCCATAGGATTCAGGCTTGCTCCTGTCATGCCACTGTTGGTCTGTCTCTGTCATTAGACAGTGCTAGCAAGGTGGGTCTTGTCCATTTTTCTTTCTTTTTTTGAGATGGAGTCTTGCACTATCTCCCAGGCTGGAGTGCAGTGGCGGGCTCTCAGCTCCCTGGTTCAAGCAATTCTCCTCCCTCAGCCTCCCAAGTAGCTGGGATTACAGGTGGCCACCACCACACCCAGCTAATTTTTTGTATTTTTAGTCAAGACAGGGTTTCACCATGTTAGCCAGACTGGTTTCAAACTCCTGACCTTGTAATTCGCCTGCCTCGGCCTCCCAAAGTCCTGGGATTACAGGTGTGAGCCACCGTGCCCAGGTCTTGGCCATTTTTAAACCCCCAGAACCTAGGCAGGGCCTGGCACAAGATAGATGCTTAAAGAGCTTGCTGAACAAATGAATCATAAAGCTGAATTCCATAATCCAAGCCACATTTTTACACTTACTCACAATGGCATACAGATTATGCCTCTAGAAATAAACAAGGTCAGAGGTTGTGAGATCAGAGAGTTGGGTCAGAAAGCAGGGCAGGGGCAGGAGCTTCCACCGCCCTGACACGTCGGGCCCCAGCTCCCAACCCCACAGAATGACACAGCAACCACAGAAGGGGACAGTGGCCTCCTGCCCCTTGCCAAGCTGTAAAAAGTAATGGCAAGAAACCATGCCCTAATTTCCCTCTTCAGATCATGCCAGTTTGTGGAATTTAACCACAAGAATATTGATAAGTCCCGGAACAAGGACAAAGTCGATGTCTGTCATCGGCCAGGTTCCACATGCCTGAACTGCAGAGTCATAGTGGGTCTTAAGGGTCATCTAGTCTACCCTTTGCTCTGTGTACAAATCTCTCCAAGCCAACCGTCACTCCCAGGCATGGGGTATTTCAAAATTTCCAGACTTTCAGTTGCAAGTGGAGTGGCAAAGACAAAAGTCACTCCATGATCCTTCCAATACGGGGATGTTTCTGAGACTCAGTGAAGCACTTAGGATACACAATGCATTGCCTTGGGGACCACGAAGAACACAGAGATGAAATGTCGTGCCTGTCTTCAAGGCTCAAGCCTCAGAAGGTGCAGAAAGGCCATTTCCACAGTGGGCATAATTGAGGGCACCTAGAGTCAGGGCAACAAGCTGGACATATGTGACGGAGGGAGACAGAAGCCATATGCGGACATTCTGTAGAACGGTAGACCCCCTTCCTTCAGAAACTCAACCAAATCCAATGGTAGACTTGATTCCAGAAATCAACTGTCAGAGGGGAAATTTCAGGATGGATTGAGTATTGAATGACATAGCAAGGAAGTGTTGGCAATTTTTAGACCTGACGACCATAACATCATTATGTCTGAAAATGCCCCTATATTTGAGAGATGCAAAATCTAGTATGTAGAAATAAAATGACGTGAAACATTAAAGCAACTCAGAAAGAGATAAGTAGAGGCAGAGATCCATGAGGCAACTGTGGTAAGATCTCGATAGCCATGGATTCTGGGGGATGCATGGTTCGGGGGCATCGCACACTCTCCCTTCTTTGGGAATGTTTGAAAGGTTCATAATTTAGAAAAGTTGAAAATGAAAGGAAGGTGGCTTGGGGTGGAAGAAGCACTTTCAGCTGGGCCTTAGGTTGCCTTAGGAGCTCACGGATGGAAACAGACAAGAACGTCATTTGCAGGGGACCTGGCTCATTAGAGGCCCCCGGCGAAAGGGGCTGGCTGTGGCTTGGGAGCTCAAGCTGCCCCTGTGTGAATCAGAGTTCCAAACATGGGGCCCATGGCTCCCGAGGGCCACCTGTGTCGCCCTGTTTCTCCAGGATGTGGTCAGTGCTGCAGATCAACAACCAAGGCAAAGGACTCCACAAATACCGGTCCCTGCAGGCTGGCCGCGGGAGGCTGCCAGACACTCTTCCAGAACAGCCTGTTTGTTCTTACTGTGCCAGCCCTGACCTCGATGGCAGTGGCATGCTCTCTTTGTCACTTGCATAACTGGTGGATCCAGGCTCCCGCGACCAGTGCCCCTTGTGGGTGCGGATGTTTCCCTGTGGGGGCGGTCCATGGCCTTCTTGGGAATACACTTCCTACTGCCCTTGCTCTGAATTCTCCCCATCTCCAGAGTGAGCAGGTCAGAGGAGGTAACACGGGAGTGGTGGATGAGGTCCCCTGCCCGGGGAGCATCCGGCTGCGGCTCCCCCGGCCCTTCCTGCCATGTGTGGATCCTTCCTCCCCGGCACTGTCTCTGGAAGGAAGTGGGCATCCACAGGGCCCAACCTGCTGCTGCTATCCTCTCACATGGGCCTCCCCAGAGGCCACTGCAAGCCTCTGCTGGGACGCACTGGGGTTTCAGGGCCTGCCATAATGTCCCACCGTCTCCTCTCTGGGCCTGATTTGCCTTGGGCTTATCCAGTTTCTCTAAGATCATGGAAAAAATGAGCCCTGGTCATATCTACAGAGCAGCCTTGGCGTTGACCTTTTGGGGCAATTGCCTTTGACAGCCTGAGAGTCACTCAGAAATCACCTTGGTTCACTCGGGTGACGTGGGCGGTTCCTCTCTTGTAAGCTTATCTTCACTTTGCAGCCCTGGTAGCTAACTGCCGAGCGTTGCAAAATCAGAGAGAAAATATTTACAATGAAAGTTGATCCAGAAAGACTTAGACAAGGGTCAGTGTACCTTCAGTCACCCTGACCTCTTCCAGATGAAGTGACTTTGGACAAGGGTTGTAATCTCTCAAGCCTTGGGGAGAGACAGAGCCATATGACACAAAGAGCAGGAGCTTCGGAGTCAGAGAAATGAATTCCAATCCTCCCTCCCCACTCACTAGCCTGGAAGTTAGGGCAACAGGGTTCATCTCAGATTATATTTCGTATCTCAGAGTATTTTGTAAATTAAAAGGGATGAACTGGGGATGATCTGTAAGGTGTAGGCACATGCCACCTCCTCCTCCTCCCACACCAATGCCAAGTTCCTCATCTTTTTTTTTTTCTTTTTTAAAGATGGAGGCTCACTCTGTCACTGAGGCCGGAGTGCAATGGTGCAATCTTGGCTCATGCAACTTCCGCCTCCCGGGTTCAAGTGATTCTCCTGCCTCAGCCTCCCAAGTAGCTTGGATTACAGGCGCCTGCCACCATGCCCACCTAATTTTGTATTTTCAGTAGAGATGGGGTTTTGCCATGTTGGCCAAGCTGGTCTTGAACTCCTGACCTCAGGTGATCTGCCCGCCTCAGCCTCCCAAAGTGCTGTGATTATAGGCATGAGCCACCGTGCCTGGCACCTCATCATTTTAATAAAGGAGTTGGAGGGGATGGCCAGCAAGGCCGCTTTCGGCTCGGACCTAATGCAATCCCCAGAAATCACGGAGGCAGTAAGTTATTCTCCTTCCTGTGTCCAGCCCCAGGCCCCAGGCCCCAGTCTCAGCTGGTTTTCTGAAACCATCAGGACTCAAAGCGGTCCAAGCGAAGTCTGAGCCCCACATCCACTCAGCCCCCTGGTATGGCTGCTCTATTCTCCATGGACTTCTCTGTTCTGTGGCCCAGTGGGGCTCTTCCTTTCTGATTTTCCACGCTTTCTTGAGGGTCGCCAATTAGGCAGGAGTGAATTCTAAGACACTCAGGCCTTAGCCACTGTTCTGGTGGGGAGCAGAATGGATAGACCCCTCCTGGAGCCAAACACCAGGAATGAATTCACTCCTTGAACGCTGATGGCTTTGGGCACATCTGCTTCTCAATGTCCTTGCCTCTCAAATGAAAGCGTGGCCCAGCCACCCTTGGATAGTTAGGTGGGATTTTCTGCTAACATTGTGCATCTTGGGAAAGTGTTTTGAAAAGCCTGACACACTGGAAAGATGAGAGGCAGATGGAAACTCCAGTTTGAGTCTCCAAGCCAGGCCTGCAGGATGCGCCCCTCCCACTGAGTGAGTGCCTGCTGTCCTTCTCCCGGTGCCCCCACTGACCAACTCCTTCTCAGCCAGATGTTGGGCCTATTTCCACCTGTGTGCTAAACCCTCATGGGGGTGGGAGGCATGGCCACCTTTCCATGGGAAACCAGCAGGCGCTAAGTCCTCTAGCACCCTCTCATGACCTCTAGGTAGGTGGCCATATGTCCCCTTTACCTAGTTTATTCTGCTTAACCAGAGTAATTCCTAATAGCGCCTCCTTTCATTCTCAAGTAAGTGTCCCAGCTGGCATGAGAAAACACAGGGGCACTGCACCTCTAGGCCAAGCGACACCTCTACAAACCCCACACCTAGGCAGGTTGGGTCGCCTCAGGGTGGGTCAGCCCCTTTGGACATCATGTAGCCTGGACGTTATCCTCTATGTTACTTCTATAAAAGGAAGTGTGGCTTTTTTCTTTTTTGAGACAGAGTCTAGCTCTGTAGCCCAGGCTGGAGTACAATGGCACAGTCTCGGCTCACTGCAACCTCTGCCTTCCGGGTTCAAGCGATTCTCCTGCCTCAGCCTCCCAAGTAGCTGGGAATACAGGTGCCTGCCACCATGGCCAGCTAATTTTTGTATTTTTAGTAGAGATGGGGTTTCACTATGTTAGCCAGGCTGGTATCGATCTCCTGAACTTGTGATCCTCCTGCCTCAGCCTCCTGAAATGCTGGGATTACAGGCGTGAGTCATCACGCCCAGCCAGAAATGTGGCTTTCATGGGAACAGAAGTAAGATCCGAGGGCGCCGGCCTTCCTCCGTGAGGACGCAGCTCCATTTGCAGCCCTGGAGAACACCTTCTTTTGTCTGCCTCTCTCCTGTTTAGTGATTTAGCCTAAGGTTTACCTCTGCCAACATCAGAATGGGGAGGCGCCATGGCCCCCTGCACCCACAGCTGCCCCCACAGTGGCTCCCAAGGCCATGGAGTGGCTCCCGGCTGAGGAGAGGCACGTGACAGCAAGGACATTGTACGCCCAACAGACCGAAGCTGCTTATCCCACTGATTGTTGTCAGCTGTGATCGAACCACGGCAAGGGAAACTTGAAAGAAGGCCCAGGATGACACAGCTAGGTGAACTGCTGATGTTTGGACATTTCTTTTCCCTTCTCAGCCAGCAGTTCCATGGTTTTTCTCATGGATTGGAGAGGGAACACATGCCTGCCAGAGCACTTCCCCTGTGCAAAGTTTCCCGTAAGGCTACCCCCATGACGGTGTGTCTTAGAGGCAGGTCAAGGACAGCAGCCCTTGTCCCATTTTACAGATGAGGAAACTAAAGAAGGAAAGAAATTCTGCTCCTCAGCCAGGCAAGGTGGCTCATGCCTATAAGCCCAGCACTTTGGGAGGCCAAGGCAGGCGGATCACCTAAGGTCGGGAGTTCGAGGCCAGCCTGACCAACATGGAGAAACACTGTCTCTACTAAAAATGCAAAAAAAAAAAATGAGCTGGATGTGGTGGTGCATGCCTGTAGTCCCAACTATTCTGGAGGCTGAGGCAGGAGAATCTCTGATCCTGGGAGACAGAGGTTGCAGTGAGCCGAGATCGCACCACTGTACTCCAGCCTGGCGACAGAGTGAGACTGTCTCAAAAGAAAAAAAGAAAGCAATTCTGCTCTTAAACTTGACCCAGTGAATCAAGCTTCCTTCTAGAAATAATTAAGGCTTTCATCAAATGTATCCAAAACAGGAAGTGAAACACGGCATGTTCTCACTCAGAAGTGGGAGCTAAATGCTAGATAGAGAGGGACACGCACAGCAGATCATGAGACTTCAAGAAGCGGAAGGCAGAGCAGTGAGGGCGGAAAGGTCTCCTGTCGGGTACAGTGTGTTCATTCTTCAGGTGTGGGCACACCAAACACCTAGACTCCCCTACTTCAGTGTGCTCATGCAACCGAACTGCACCTGTGCCCCCTAAATCTATAAAAGTACTGTGCACGGACGCGCACATTCACACTCACACAAACTCTGTCGTTCCCCCGGGGCCCGTACCTGGCTTCCGTCCTCTGGCTTTGCTCATGATGCTTTCCTACGTCCCGCTATAAATACGCCACACTCAAACATGCCTCCTGCTTTCACTCCATCGGACGGAGAAGTGGTTACCCAGAAGCGGCCGGTGAGGGGAGAGGCAACACATTTGCTCAGTCCAGGACAAAGGTGGCCACAAAAGCAAACTTTTTTGTTGTTTTCTCGCCTTTTGACGCATCTGACAGAGTGCTACTGAGGGAGGCCTGGGCCCGCCCCGTACTCTCCGGCCTACAGAGACTCTCCGTGTCCACCACGGCTGGAGGCTGCTGACACAAGAATACAAAAGCTTCTCGACCGGGTGCGGTCGCTCATGCCTACAATCCCAGTACGTCGGGAGGCCAAGGCAGGCGGGTCACTTGAAGTCACAAGTTCAAGACCAGCCTGGCCAACATGGTGAAACCCAGTCTCTACTAAAAATACAAAAAATAAGCAGGCGCAGTGGCACATGCCTGTACTCCCAGCTACTTGGGAGACTGAGGCAGGAGAATCGCTTGAACCTGGGAGGTGGAGGTTGCAGTGACCCGAGATCGTGCCATTGCACTCCAGCCTGGGAGACAGAGCAAGACTCTCATTTTAGATCCTGCTTAAGCCACAGACCAACGTGAGGCCACCTCATTGCTGACCACCAGCTCACCTGTGGAAAAGCCACCTCCAGCTCTTTCACGGGAGAATCAAGGCCAGACCCCAAAGAAGCCATCTCTTCTAACTACCATGGTCTTCTGACTCTCGTTCAGGCTCAATCCTTCCTCCGTTTCTCATAGACTTTTATTATCGTTATTGTTTTTAATGAAGATATACCTAGCATCGTACACCATGGTATTATTGTTTCAAGTAGTAGTAGTAGTGGTATCACTGGGTGCTGGTTTGGATTGTGTACCTTTCATTTATCATCACACGTGATCTTCTTAACAAACCTAGAGCAGAGGTAACGTGAGTACTACTACTAACCATCACACAGATGAGGAAACCGTGACTCAGAAGGTTAAGTAACATGCCCAAAGTCACACGGCTACTAAATGACGGAGCCACAATTTAAACTCAGGGTTGACTGGCTCCATCATAGATCATGTATTCCAGTGCTTCCCAAATGGAACACTACACCAAGAGATGCTAATAGTTGCTATCTGACCTAAAATGGGTAGAGAGGGAAGTTCTGGATCAAATAAGTTTAAGAGAACCACTACATACCCAGTAGTTCTCAAAGTTTTTTATTTCAGGAACCCTTTGCACCCTTAAAAATTATCAAGAGTAGGCCAGATGCAGTGACCCATGCCTGTAGTCCCAGCACTCTGGGAGGTCAAGGCTGGAGGACTGCTTGAGTCCAGGAGTTTGAGACCAGCCTGAGCAACTTAGTAAGACCCCATCTCTACAAAAACACTTATAAATTAGCTGGGTGTGGTGATATGCACCTATAATCCCAGCTACTCAGGAGGCTGAGGCAGAAGGATCATTTGAGCCCAGGAAATCAAGACTGCAATGAGCCACATTTGCACCACTGCACTTCAGCCTGGGCAGCAGAGCAAGACCCTGTCTCAAAAAAAAAAAAAAAGTCAAAATCTTCAAAGAGTTTTTGTTTATGTGGGTTATGCCTATCACAATAAAATTAAACTGGAAAAATTTTTAAACATGCAATCATTCATTTAAAAATAACATTAATACATTTGCTCCATGCTAACACTGTATTTTTGTGAAAAATGACCCCATTCCCAAAACAAAAATAACCAGTGAAAAGAGTGGCATTGTCCCACATTTGGTCCGACTCCTCCGTGTTCGGCTTAAGAGCTGGAGTTTCACTTCTTCTGATTTCAACCTGCTGCACTAACATGTAGGCTCTAGAAAATCCCAGTGTGTGTTTGTGACAGAGTAAGGGTTAAATGATGCCTTAGTCTTGTTCTGAAAGTAGTCTCGACTTCACTGACCCTCTGGAAGGGGTCTCAAGGACCCTGGAAGCTTTTGCCCTGCATGTTGAGAGCTGGCATTCTACCCTGCTTTCTTTTAGAAACTCACAGCCCGTATCAGCGAGGCACAGACTCTGAGAAGTCCCGCAGGAGGGGGTCTTCTATGAGGTCTAACTGAACGTTTCCCAGACTTGGTGAGTGGAACTTCTTTGTTAATTGACGTACCCCATGACATCATGTGGAACGGCCTTCTAGTGCTAACCGTATGAAAGTCTCACTAATCTGCCAGCCTCCCGCCCTCAGGCTCGGTGACCCTAGAGCCACTTAGGAAACACATTTTGCATTTCACGACACTAAATCTTGCCTTGCCAAGCCGTCAACCCTCAGCGTTTCTTCCAGGGAAGCCGCATGGCTGAATAGAAAGACCAGGGACTCGAGGCTTGAGATCTGCATCCACTACTTAACTAATTGTGTGACATCAGGAAAGACATTGAAATGCCCTTAAGTCCTTCTCATCTGTAAAATGAGAATAACACCTAATAGTGGAAGTGCCATAATCACTTTTGGTATCGTCAGTCTAGACAGAGACCTGATCTCTACAACGTCACCAAACCACGCTTCATCCATTTCAAACAAGTCACTGGGTCTCTTTTGGCTGCTGTTATTCCTGATCACATTTTGTCACAATTTTGTTCATTTGCTTCATGTTGTTCTTCTGTCTGAGATGCACTCCCCATCCCTCCGCCTGGAAAACTTCTATACATCCTTCAAAACCCTGATCAAAGTCCAACTCCTCTAGGAAGACTTTTCTGACACCTGTCGCATTTCTTAGCCTTCAGCCCTTAGCACAGACCTCCTCAAACCTCAGAGACAGTGCCTTCCTCACAGTGACCTATCTGTCCCCAAGTCTCTCTCTCTCCACCCCTCAGAGTCACTCTGCCTCCTTCTGTTCCATGCACACACAAGGTAAACCTCAAAGAGCACTCATTCAGTAGAGGGTACCATTTCCTGTGGGACTAAGCCCACCAAGAAATCCTTTAGCCTTTCCTCATAATCGTTCTGCATCCGCCCTCCCCATCAGTCCTGCTTCTTGCGGGCTCAGGCAGGTCTTGGTCTGAAAGAGGCTCAGAGGCTGACCGTGCAGTTCCTCTCGGCCCTGCTCATCTGAATGCTGTTCTCAGGCCTGCCTGGCCTACAGTCTCAAACTAGGAACAGAGGTACATGGCAGGCAGGGGTCTGATGAGATGACAGCCACGGAACATCAATCACCAGGGCCTAGCAGCAGTGACTGGATGCTCTTCCTCAGGAACCACTGCCTGGCTCTCAGTTCTGCCCAACATTTACCAAGGGCCTGTCTGGGACAATTCCCACCAATAGGTGCCTGTCCCACCCACATCTCACCACTAGCAAAACCCAGGGCTGAGGGCTATGCAAGGGTCAGATTAGCTAGAGGACTTACTGTTGCCCTTCAGAGCAGCCATGAGGCTGGACTTACCAGTTCTCTTATAGAGAAGGCTTTGTGGTCCTAGCTGTCTCCATGGGCTTTGCACAGTTGTTCCTATTGTTTCCACAGCCGGCTGTGGACAGCACAGGGAGGCAGCCATGTTTGCTGGGAGCTCAAGAGTCACTGTGCCTGGGATCCAGGTGCTAAGCAGAACAGTGAGGAAAGACAGAACATACAGGAGGGCACCAGATGTGCTTGGATCATGTGGGGAAGAACATGAGGAGGTTGAAATCAGTTTTCTTACTCCCTATGTCATCTTTGTATGTTCTAATGCAACTTCAGGATCTGTTTGCCTTACAACAAAGTAAGGATCTGTTTGCCTTACTGGACAAAGTCAAGGGAACAGGAATAATTTGGAATTCTTATGTGCCTTCTGACCAGGTACATATGATTGATTATTCAGTATTTCAGAGAGAAGTGCAAAGGATCATCCTCAAGGGTTGCGTCAGTTAAATGTGAACAGAATCAAAAGTCAAAGCTTACGTCCCATACAATGCTACGCCATCACTCTGTGATTCATTCATCCATCCAGTATTTACTGAGTACCTAGTATGTGCTCCATACCAGGTCTGAGAGCACAGTGGTGAGGAGGGCCCACATGGCTCCCTTCCTTCAGAGGAGGAGAGAGGCACAAACCAGATACACACACACACACACACACACACACACACACACACACACACACACACTAACAAGGGAATGAGTGCTTTAAATTTCAGGAACTATAAACAAAAGAAATTTGGTTTTTTGTTTTTGTTTTTTTGAGACAGAGTCTTACTCTGTTGGCCAGGCTACAGTACAGTGACGTGATCTCGGCTCACTGAAACCTCCACTTCCCAACTTCAAGCAATTCTCCCGCCTCAGCCTCCCAAATAGCTGGGATTACAGGCACCCACCACCACACCCAGCTAATTTTTATATTTTTAGTAGAGACGGGATTTCACCATGTTGGCCAGGCTGGTCTCAAACTCCTGACCTCGTGATCCGCCCACCTCAGCCTCCCCAAGTGCTGGGACTACAGGTGTGAGCAACCGTGCCCAGCTGAAATGTGGTTATAGACATGGTTCATGGAAGGCTGGAGGGCTGTGGACTTTTCTCCAGAAGAGTAATATTTCAGCTGCATCAAGCAAGATGAGACAGTGGCAGGTGAAGGGGACTGGAGCAGGTAGGAGGAGTCCTCCAGGCAAAGGGACAGGTGCGAAGTCCCCAAGAAAGGGTGGCAAGGGCTCGGCACATGGAGGGATTGAAGAAAGGTGAGGTAGCAGGAGCATAGCAAGCAAAGTCAGCAGCACCAACTGCGCTGGGGAGGAGAGCGGCCTGACAGTGCAGAGCCTTGGATGCCATTCTAAGGAGTATGATTTTTTTTCCCCCTCAGTGCAAAAGGAAGCCCTAGAGGAGGCTCAGACAAGAGTGACACATTCTGAGTTCTATTTTAGGAAGTCACTCAAGCAGGAGGGTCAAGGGTGGAATCAGAGGGACCCATCAGAAAGGCCAGGTGCTGAATGAAGGGGCTGGCAGAGAAACCAGCGTGTTCTGGAGAATGCTGGGTGCATGGCTCCAGGCCCCCAAAGGGGAGACCTCGTACTCACCCCCACCTGGCACGTGCAGAGGAGAGGGAAGCCTCTCGTGCCATACTCAGAGATGCAGAGGCTGGCAAAAGAAATCAAGGAAAAATGTCTCTCCGGACGCATGGGCCGCCGAGCCCTGCAGCACCTGGCTTTGTCCAGGGCTCAGGCAGTGGGCTGGCCTGGGCAGGGGCAGGACAAGCCAGGGCCTTCCCCTCCTTCCACACAGCCAGCCACGGTCCTGGTGCAGCCGGCACCAGCATTTACATAGACCCTGCCTGGAGCGCCTGGTTTCCCTGCCCGAGAAGCCAATGTGATTCATTCCTGTGCTGACCCGTGGCCTTCCCTGTGGCCCTGTCCTAGTGCCCCATGGCGCTAGCCCCCAGTTTCCCAAACCACACATCGCAGGCCCCTTCATGCCCCGCTGCGGTCTGTACCTGGTCCCCAGAGCACCCACACCTGCTGTGACTGCCCAAGTGGTGGATTATCAGCCCGGCTCTTCCCTCCGGCACCGTCAGCCTTACAATGGAGGAGCGCGCTTCCTTAACCTTTGGCTGCAGGGTTGGTTGTATAATTTGCACTGGGCATGGGTATGTGGATAGAGGGCCAGTGTGCCAGCCACAAGCCTCAGCCTGACAAGCCTTGTGTGTTTCCATTGCTCTTTCATATCTCTGCCATCGTCAAAAGAGTCTCCTGCCTGGGACCCAGCATGAACAACCATGGAGTCAGATCAGCCCAGCCAACCCTCGCAGACCTACAGCCAGAACCTGCAGATCCACAAAACCAATGTCTGTGACTGTCTGTCCTGAGGCTTTTGCAGTCGTTCGTTGCTGATACACCTCTTGCCTTGCCTGCCATGTCTTTAACACGGTGAGGTGTCCCAGGGCCAGGACCACGCCTATTTTTTATCCTGTTTCCCAAGAGCTTAGTATAGAGCAATGATTTAAGAAATTCTCTCAAATGTAGAAAGGAAACGCACAGGTGCACGACTAAACTATCCGAGTAACTGGATCAGCCTTCTGGGGATCCCCTGGCCTAAGGGGATCATGGGAAAGACTGAAGACTACCCAGGAGGCCCCACGAGGACATACACGCAGGCTAGGATGGGCCAGCCCTCAAAATAGGCAAGTGAGCCAGGCAACCCCTGGGATTGTATTTCACTATCCCTCGACTGAGCTGGTGTCCTCAGCTCCCCTTTCATGCTTCAGAGACCAACAGCCCCTCTTACAGGCAATCCCTGACAACCAGCTGGCCATTCCATGCCCCAAACTGCCCACACCCTCTGAGGCCAGGGATCTGGGGGTGGGACTCCAGATGCACATGCTGTCTGGTGGGGTGGCAACTATTCCAAGAGGGTCGCATAGGTCAAAAGCAGAAGGAGGCCAGGACACAAGCCAGGCCCTGCCGAGAAACAGGGGGAGGCTGGGCATTGCAGCTCACCCACACTCAGCATCTTCAGGGAGAGCGGAAAGGGTGTCGGCACTGCTCAGGAGGCTGACAGCTCCCTTACTAGGGTCCCTCATAGTCCAGGGGTTTATGATGTAGAACATGGAACCCCTGAAAAGCACAGGCTGAGTGGGACGTAGGTGGGAAGCTGGAGCCTGCAGGTGACCGGCCATCCTCACCAGCTTCATGGCACAGGGGACCCAAGGCCACACCTCCCGGGAGTGCAGGGAGCCCATGGCTAAGGTCAACAGCCAGCCCAGCTCAGGGTGGGTGGGCACCGACTGGGTGAAGGACAGCGGGGGCTCCTTCTTCCTTCCTGTGGCTTCTTGGGTTTCCTGGGGTTTTTGTTTGTTTGTTTGTTTGTTTGTTTTTTGAGATGAAGTCTCACTCTGTTGCCAGGCTGGAGTGCAGCGGCACGATCTCAGCTCACTGCAACCTCCGCCTCCCTGGTTCTAGCAATTCTCCTGTCTCAACTGCCTGAGTACCAAGTAGCTGAGACTACAGGCGCGTGACACCATGCCCTGCTAATTTTTGTATTTTTAGTAGAGACAGGGTTTCACCATGTTGGCCAAGATGGTTTCGATCTCTTGACCTCATGATCCACCTGCCTCAGCCTCTCAAAATGCTGGGATTACAGACATGAGCCACTGTGCCTTGCCAAATGCCCTTTGACAAAGAGAAATATATCAGGAGACAAAGATCTCTGCATGTTCCTGGCCCCACGGCAGCCTGGGGGTCCCTGGGGAGCCACAGGGGTTTTTCTCTCCTGAGTTGCCTCGTGCCCCGAGCCTCTGTGGTGAGAGCACGGTGTTCTGAAATTCAAGTGGACCTTGGCAGTGAGGCAATCTTGACTGTGAGATAGCCCCACTATATTTGGAAACTAGATTAAAGGGGAGGCTTATAAATTACCTCTCTATCCCTTGAAGGGCAACTCCAGATCTTTTAAAGGAGGTTGCGAAATAAACCTTGACAGTTTCCTCCTGGTCTGGGACTCATATCTTTTTTAAGCAAATGAACAGCACCTTGTTTAAATCAGGATTCATAAAGACGCAGTTGGCTGGTCTCAGGAATTAGTCAGGTGGTTTTGTGCAATATACTTGCCCCATCACGCTGGGACCCAGCGGGCCCCAAACACTGTCTTCTCAGCAAACATAGAAAGCTGTTGCACGCAGCTGACCACCTCACACAGACCCGACTGAGAAACACATGCACGATCCCACATTGAAATAGGAACAGGTCCGTTCGCATTCATTCTTGCCGTAAAGGCAACATCTACGCACAGCCCTCGCCCCTCTGTAGAAATGCATTTAGCTGTCAGCACCCATGGGTATCCAATTCCACCTATTCACCAAGATCCTTGAGGTCACGCTGAACTCAGAAAAATATTTTCCCTTTTGTTTTGGTTGGGTTTTGATGCTGAGGTTCAGAAGCAGGGAACCAAATGACACAACGAAAGAGTAAGATCCAAGCTCTTATTCCCCAGGAGCCCACGGTCCACATGGCAGATGTTACAGGGATTAAGTCATCCACGGAAGAGTTATGAGAAAGGATATCACCCACTTTAAAAGCCATACAATCTGTCCCGTGGGAGCAAGCATGGTAAGTGGAAATGAAGAGAGGGTTGACATTTCGATTTAAAGCTCCAGTAACTTGCAGGTAATGTTTCAAGGGTGTCTGGTGCACAGGAAACAAAGAGAAGACTGAGGATGGAGATGAACTCCTTAGCCTCCACCACTCTTTTGGCCTTGACCTTCTTGGTTACAAAGAATGGCAGAAGGCACTACGAAAAAGAGTGGGAGAGGGGTGTTTCCACATCTTGTGGCCCAAGGCTGGGCCCCGTAACAAGTAACTTACATGCAAGAACATCTTGCTTGATGTATCTGTTCTTAATGTCTTCCATGCAATGAAACAAATACGTATTGAGCATTTAATCTGATCAAAAATAAGTACTGAGTTCCCCTGTGAGACTTAGTCCAGTTCATCAAAGGCTGATGAGTGCGACAAGGTACACTCAGATAAACCAAGTGCAGTGCAATCAGAGACGGTGGACCTGAAGAGCAAAGGGAAACTGGAGACTAATTGACCAGGAGTTCAGGGGCAGGTGGCTCAGCCTCTTGCCCTCAGTTTGTCCATCTCTCAATTAAGAAATCAAAATTGGGATGAGTGTGGTGGCTCATGCCTGTAATCCCAGTACTTTGGGAAGCTGAGGTGGGAAGATCACTTGAAGTCGGGAATTCGGGACCAGCCTGGGCAACATTGCAAGACCTCGCCTATACAAAAAATTACCCAGGTGTGGCAGCATGCACCTATAGCCCCAGCTACTCAGGAGGCTGAGGTGGGAGGATCACTTGAGCCCAGGAGTTCAAGGCTACAGTGAGCCATGATCACACTACTGCACTCTAGCCTGGGCAACAGAGGGAGAACTTGGCTCTAAAAAAAGAGAAATTTAAGTCACATCTAGCCATGGTTCTAAATACCCCAAGCTGGCCGGTAGTAATAAAAGCTTTCATGTACAGGTTGTGAAGCCTGGCCCACTCGTGGCCTCCTTGGAGGCCTGAGACGCAGTGCTGCGGAGGGTCAGCTCCAGGTCAGACTCTTGGGAGGATTTCCTAGATGTGATGAGTGGGTTTAAGACAGCAAAGAAGGAGGAAGGCATATGATATGGTTTGGCTATGTCCCCACCCAAATCTCGAATTGTAGCCCCCATAATTCCCAAGTGTTGTGGGAGGAACCCAATGGAAGGTAATTGAATCATGAGGCTAGGTCTTTCCCGTGCTGTTCTCATGACAGTGAATAAGTCTCATGAGATCTGATGGTTTTATAAAGGGGAGTTCCCTTGCACAAGCTCTCTTGCCTGCCACCATGTAAGATGTGACTTTCTCCTCCTCTGCCTTCCACCATGATTGTGAGGCCTCCCCAGTCATGGACTTTGAGTCCATTAAACATCTTTTTCTTTATAAATTATCTAGCCTCAGGTATGTTTTATTAACAGTATGAGAACACACTAACACAGCATACCTGTCAGAAAGCACCCCGGGTGGCACAGGGGTGACAGGAAGGAGATCTGCTGGGGAGGAAAGAACCAAAGGAGGAGAGGGAAGATACGTAAGAAGAGGAACTAAAAGAACCCTCGAAAAGTCCTGGGCTCTGACTAAACCATGCAACACAAACCAGAATAAGTCGCTGCCTGGCTGACCCTTAACCAAATCCAAGTTTACCCAACTCTGCAGAAGATGACTTGGAACAATGCCTTTTCCTTGGGCCTTCTTTTATCTGAGGCTCATGACAATATTGCAAGGTGAAGCAGGGATTATTCACCCATCTTACAGATGGGCAACTCTGACCCATGGCAGCCAGGGGCTGGTCCACAGTTGGCAGCTGATGGTAGCATGGTCCTTACACCACCTGCTTCCTGCCACATGACCCCAAAGCCCCATTTTGAACTAAATCCAAAAATACAGGTTTCTCTGAGTCTTCGTATTTTCTGAAACTACTGAACCAAGACATCAAAATATTCTCCAAACAAAACTGTCCTTTCATCTGTTTCTGAGACCTTCTATAGAGAAGACCACCAGATAGCCCTTTGCCTGTGGGTAGGGGCAAGCACCCGAGGTCAGCTAGAAAAAAAAAAAAATCAATCCAAAGAGGTCAGCCCTCCACCAGTCTAGAATTCCCACTGTTTAAATGTCTTTTTTTGAACCCAGGGTATAAAATAAATTAGGACTGCAGGAATGTTAAACTTCAAGGTGGAATTATATATACACATACCTACAGCTGAAACTTTTTGCTTGAGAACTACATACACACGGCAGATGTATCAGTGAACCTTCTAGGGAAGACTCAGAATCAGGCTGTGGATCAAAAGGGACTTTGAAGAGCATCTCATCCAAATGACCCCTGCATTTTGGGAAGGAGAAAGTGAGGCTCAGGAAAGTCAAATGACTCCTCCAAGGTCACAGAGCTGTCAGCCACTCAATCTGTCACTGCCTATTCCAAACTCCAGACCATGCCTCTCCCTTGTGAGGGTGAGAAGAGTCGACTTTGTCGGCTCTGCTGCACTTCCTCTGAGGACAGCAGGCACGCAAGGCACACAAGCTCATCAGGGGAGTCACTGCTGCCATCAGCATCCCGAACAGTGAAATGCCTCAGGCTGCGGCATGGCACAAGGGCTGCTGGCATATTCACACGGTCAGACAGGACAAGCAAGGACTGGAGGGATGTGGTGGAAAGAGGGCAAAGGAGAGATGGCCCACGCAGGAGCTCCCGGTGAAAAGACTGAAGGTGGGTGCAAGCAAAGGCACACTGGCCAGAGGAGGCTCAATGTGATAAGAGCTATTCCATTGGAATAGACAGAATCAGCTGAGCACGAATGTGTGACTGCTCTATGATTCCATTTCTGCGGTTCTCAAAAACAGGCAAAACTAATGCAAGGCAATTAAGGTCAGAAAAGTGACAGCCTTAGGGTGAGGAGGGTGCTATTCGCGCAGGAAAGCATGGAGAGACTTTTTTTTTTTTTTTTGAGATGGAGTCTTGCTTTGTTGCCCAGGCTGGGGTGCAGTGGCATGGTCTCAGCTCACTGCAACCTCCGCCTCCTGGGTTCAAGTGATTCTCCTGCCTCAGCCTCCTGAGTAGCTGGGATTACAGGCATGTGCCACCACGCCCGGCTAACTTTTGTATTTTTAGTAGAGATGGGGTTTCACCATGTTGGTCAGGCTGGTCTCAAACTCCTGACCTCGTGATCTGCCTGCCTCCGCCTCCCAAAGTGCTAAGATTACGGGCGTGAGTCTCTGCCCTGGCCTGCATGGAGATACTTTCTAGGATGATGGAAATGTTCTCTGTCTGAATCTGGGAAGTGATTGCATAGGTGGATGCAATCGTGAAAGTTTATTGAACTGTACATTTCAGGTTTGCACATTTCAATTGTGCATGAGTTGTGCCTCAAAAAAAATCTAGTGGGAAAAAAATCAAGAATGGATCAAATAGCTACATTAGGAGGTGGTGACTTCTCTGCTCCTAGAAGCATTCAGGCCTAGGCTCTGTGACTGTTCAGTGTGGCCACGATTTGAGCATGAGGGGATGGGGCTGCAGGCTGCACCACTTTCAAGGACCTCAGTAGTCCTGAGATCCTGAGGGCTGGCAAGGAAGCCACATCCTCACACAGCTCTGCTGACACCTGCCCAGGCTGGGTCTCTCCCTGTGGTTTCCTGGGGACCGTAAATGCTGCCGCTGTCCTGTACAGAGGGCTTCCTCTGTGCCCTCCTCCAATCACACACACACCGTGGGTCCAGGCAGCGCCTCCAGACCCACTCCTATCCCTTGCCCAGCCTCTTGCCTGACCCTTTCCCAGACCCACGATGTGCCCCAAGCCTCCTCTCCATGTTGCAGACCTTCCCTTGCTCTGTGGCCCTCCTTTGCCCAGGAAGGGGATGGTGGTTCCCAGCTCTGGACCCCATGGCCCAGGCAAGAGCACACTTGTCCAAACTCAGTGCTTGGCAGCCCCCCTTCCCTTACACATCCTGGGCTCCCAAGCCCCCAGCCTCAACCAGAGCTCAGTCCCTGTGTCTGAAGACCCTGTGTGTCTGAGATGAGCCCTGAGCTGGGCTGGCCTGACACCTTCCCACAGGAGTCCTCCTGTGTGTCCCAACAGGAGCTCACACACTCAGTCCCATACCTGCAGGACAAAATTCTCTCGACAGCCTGTGGCCCCTGTGTAGACATGCTTACTTAAACACGGCATTAGATGCCACTCACCCATCCCATTTCTGCGTCAGAACCAGCTGGTTCAATGTCCCTGTCCCAAAACAGAAAGCTACTCCTTCACTCAATTTGATGACATAAGTAAACACGGATTCAAAGCATTTCATTCCAAGGTTGCTCAGTGTGAGGAACTGACTGTGATCAAGGATTTATCCATCGTGAAGCTGAAGTGGAAGGACTCTCAAAGAACAAACATGGCAAGAGCAATGAATCAGGAATTACAGAAATAACAGCAGACACGTAGTCCTTCCAGGAGGCTGCCTCCAAGAGCTGGGGAAGAAAAGACTCCAGGAGGGACTCCTGATCCGAGTACCTCCCTGCAGGCACACCCATGTCAGTCTGCTCTGTCAGTCCTCACCTGAAGAGGGAGACTTAAATTCCCACTCATCAAATGGGAAGACTGAGGTCACACAGGCTAGCGTGTGGCTGATCTGGGGTGCCAGAGAAAAATCAATCATGCCAGCCCAAAACGGTTTCAGAATGCTGCTGGAGAGACACCCAAGAGCAGCTACCACTGTGCTTAACACTTACTCAGTGACCATTTTGGCTAGGCAAGTTTTCTATGGCTCTTTGTAAATATCATCCTACACCGTATGTATTAATACATTCAATGCCCACAGCAACCTTCTCAGGATAATACTATTATCGTCTGGCATTTTACATCCACCAAAAAAATCAGGCCCCCGAGAGGTTATGCAAGCACCGGGTCATATAGCTGATGAAATAAATGCTATTTTTCTCTTATTTGTTGTTTATTGCCAGTGTCTACCACTAGAACAAGGGCAAAGGTTGGTCGCTGCTTCTTCGGCGCCCAGCTGAGTGCATGGCACATCACAGATGTTCAGTAAATATCTATTGAATGAATGCCTGACGGGACCAGGACTTGAACCCAGTAGTCTAGTTCAGAACTAAGCTCGCACACAGATAAGAGTGCAACGTCAAATATTGCTCTGGGAAAATAATGCAAGCGTTGCACAAGGTAGTGAGAATAAATTGCAGTTGGGTATAAGGAAGACCAGGGGGACCGCGATACTAGGATGAGTTGCTGAGAAAGATCTGAAATCTTCTTATCTAGAACTCATTCGGACTAATCAACGTCAAAGTGGTCTCGTCATACCCCTCCCCACATAGAGGACACAAAAAAACTCTGTCAGGGAAGAGCAAAAGGGATCAAAGTATTAGCCGGCCAGGGTTCCTACAGGGCGAGATGAGCCCTAGTTTTCTAAGAGCCCCAGGGCAGATGGCTTACTCCATTGCTCTGGCTCCTGCTTTCTGGGCTGCTGACTTAAACCCCCTCAGGTGTGAAGGAGCAGCCCCTAGCCATCCCCTGAGCTATGCATCAGTTCCTCTGCCTGAATCCCTTAAAGAAACTCATCCCTTTAGCGGTAACCCCACCCCAGAGCTGGGAAATTCCAGGTCTGAGAGCTGGCGGTCTCCCCTGAAGGTAAGAAGCCTTGAGCTCTGCGGCTCCAAGACCCAGAAGTAGAAGCTTA
Source organism: Sapajus apella (assembly GCF_009761245.1). Classification (NCBI taxonomy): domain Eukaryota; kingdom Metazoa; phylum Chordata; class Mammalia; order Primates; family Cebidae; genus Sapajus; species Sapajus apella. Next base: position 12,677,181 of record NW_022436989.1, on the reverse strand, counting down.
GGCAGGACTTCCCCTTCCTCACCTGCAAGGCCCAGGAGATGCCTGAAACCAGCGCCTCGAAGCCTGCAGTGAGCAGACACATCTCCTGGTCGTTTGCTAAAAAGTGGATTCTGACTCAGTCCACGTGAGATGGGCCTGAAATTGGACATTTATAACAGACTTCCAGGGGATGCCCCTGCTGCTGGTTCCTGGGTCACACTCTGAGAAACCAGACTGTAAGTAACATCACTTTTATTTGTTGGTTTTCTTCCAAAACTTCTTCAACTAATCTTAAGAAAGGATACAGTTATAAATACATGCAAAGACTGCATACCCACGAGGGTGCTTATTAGGGTGTTAACTCTTACATTTTAGGGCCTACTGTGTGCCAGGAGCAGGGATTAATGTGGACAAACTGTCCTTATCCTCCAGGAATCTACAGTCTACATGGGAGACAATTAAAAGAGCAATCCTGTTATAAGGAGAATTTTTGATGCCATAAAAGAAGTAGCACTCAAATATAAATTTCCTCAGAAAGGCAATTTACTTCTATAGAAGGGTGTGGTTCACAGATGGAACAATGGCAAGTGCACACCTGGACAAGGAGGGGAAGGGGTACTTATGCGTGACAGAGGCCGCCCATACTGCTGTGTTGTTCTCCTATTGGCTAGGGTTAGACCGCACAGTCTAGTCTAATTCCAATTGGCTAGTTTAAAGGGAGCAGGGGTACCAGCCGGAATGGTGCAGTGGGTAGTTTGGCAGGAAGGACGGTTACGGGCAGGTCAGAGCAGGTAAGCAGGGGTCAGAGCAGGTGACTGGAGCAGGTGACTGGGATGAGTCAGGACGAAGCCCAAGGGGACTGCGGGAACAGATGTGAGCTACTGATTAGAATTTGTGGAAAAGGTTGTTTACTGAAACTACAAGGAATTTAAACTCTAAAATAGAGAATTAAAGAATAAGAGCTGAATATACTGACATAATGATTCTCTGAAGAGAAACTTGGGGTTTACTATACCTAACAATCCCAATGCAGGATGGGCAGTGTGGAGGCCAGGTGCCCCAGGGACTGACGGAAGACTTCCTGGAGGAAGTGACATTTGAGCTGGATGACTGGAAAGAGTGTGTTGTGGTTCCCTGGCCCAGACTCTCCAGCTGTTCCTACCAATGCCCGCCAGCCCTTCTCCGTCAGGCTTCCTGACTATTTTTGTCATTTGTCATGGCCCACTTGGAAATAATATTTATAGGAGATAAATGGAGGAGACAGCTCACAGCCAGAGGGCTGAGCAGATCACCACCCCAACACACACCCCTAACCACCGTGGCACCCAGTTAGGAGCCGCCACTCCAAACCCACTCAGACATGCCTGCCCTAAGAGGCACACTGCAAGGGCCCCCACAGTTCACGTGGAGAGCGCTTGATGATTTTCAAACCACTTTCACTTGGTTTTCTCATTTGAGTCTCACAACCAGGGCAGGCATTATGGACCCCGTGTTATTGGTGAGGAAAAAAAAAAAAAAGAGGAGCTGTGAAATGACTCAGCAGGGCCCACAGTGAGTCAGCACCAGAGCAGGTGGGTAAGTCTACAGAAGGACGCCCAGGTCTCAAAATAGGCCAAGCTGCATTGCCACAGATTTTTTTTTTTTTTTTTTTTTTTTGAGACGGAGTTTTTGCTCTTGTTACCCAGGCTGGAGTGCAATGGCGTGATCTCAGCTCACCGCAACCTCCGCCTCCTGGGTTCAGGCAATTCTCCTGCCTCAGCCCCCCAAGTAGCTGGGATTACAGGCACGCGCCACCACGCCCAGCTAATTTTTGTATTTTTAGTAGAGATGGGGTTTCACCACGTTGACCAGGATGGTCTCGATCTCTTGACCTTGTGATCCACCCGCCTCGGCCTCCCACAGTGCTGGGATTACAGGCTTGAGCCACCGCGCCCGGCCCGCCACAAATTTTTAAAAGACGAAAAACGATGATGTGGAGGTACCACCCTTCCCGGAAAAAAAAAAAATCAACAACAACTGTTTGTTTCTCCTAAATGCCCTGGATTCCTCCCATCTTCACATTTCAGTAGGTTGTTCGCTGAAATCTGTATGTTGGCTGCTACTGCCCCTAAGATTCTGAGAACTCCTGGTGAGTCTCCTCCATCGTGAGAAGCTTGCTTTTCCTCAATATAGAAGAAGTCCTGTAAATGGAGCAGTCCACAGTTCAGGAAGACTCGGTGACATAACCTAGAAATAGTTGACTCTAAGCAAGTAGAAGCAATTGCAGATTCAGGATACACACCAGACTTTTCCACAGCTGCGTCAACAATAGCTATAGGAAAGACATCAAGACAGCACAGGAGGCTTTGGCCACAGATCCCAGGTACCTAAATCAGCCAAGCTTTGGAAGGAGGCCACTTCAAATGTTCATGTTCAAACAACGCTGCAATATTTCTTTGTTTCCACTGAGGTTTCCACTGAATAACAGCTGTCAACAACTCAGGAAGACGGTGGTTTGGTCCAAGTCTTTCTTCTTTGTAAGTGTTCTTTTATAAACATTATATTGCTCTTTCAGCAAGGGCAATATAAAGGCATGTACAATTATTCCAAAGGGGCCACATATGTCCACATGTGTTCATGGCTTTATTTAGTGTCTACATCTGAGAGGTGAAACGAAAGTCCTATACATTTTTTAAAAATGTTCTTGGCCGGGAGCAGTGGCTCATGCCTATAATCCCAGGACTTTGGGAGAATGAGACGGGAGGATCACCTAAGGTCAGGAGTTCAAGACCAGCCTGACCAACATGGAGAAACCCTCATGTCTACTAAACATACAAAAGTAGCTGGGCATGGTGGCACATGTAATCCCAGCTATGTGGGAGGCTGAGGCAGACTAATCGCTTGAACCTGAGAAGCAGAGGTTGCAATGAGCCAAGATTGCGTCATTGAACTCCAGCCTGGGTAACAAGAGTGAAACTCCGTCTCAAAAAAAAGAAAGTGTTCTTAAATATATTGTTGAAGGAGGAGGTCCTGGAAACACTCTCCTATCTACTAGAAGGCTCTTCCAGTCTTAACAAAATTTTGATAGAAGAAATGGTGGTCAGCAGAAGCTGTAGGGAGTGGGGAAGGGAAGTTGGTGTTTAGTGGGTTAGCGTTCAGTTTGAAAAAATGAGAACATTCTGGAGACGGAAGGTGGTGATGGTTACATGGACGGACTCAATGTTCCAGAATGATACACTTAAAAATGGTTAAAATGGTCAATTTAATGCCATGGATATCTCACCATAATAAAAAGCATGCCCAAAACAAGTTTTGATAAAATTCTTAAAAACTATCATCATGGTGAAAAGAATCTAGGAGATTTTAAAAGTTTATTATACTATTCTGCTTCATGTTTGACAGTCGCCTATGTGGGCTGGGCATGGTGGCGTCCGCCTGTAATCCCAACACTTTGGGAGGCTAAAGTGGGAGGATCACTCAAGCCCAGGAATTTGAGACCAGTCTGGGCAACACAGTGAGACCTCGTCTCTACAAAAAATGGTATGAAAATTAGCCAAGCATAGTGGCCCCTGCCTGCAATCTTAGCTACTTGGAGGCTGAGGCAGGAGGATGGAGGCTGCAGCTATGGTTGCGCCACTGCACTTCAACCTGGGAGAACCTGGGAGATGCTGTCTGTAGGAAAAACAAAGGAAAGGAATCACCCATGTGACTTCACCTCATCACGACCTCTGCATTCAGAGTAGCTGATCTGCCGTGCACACTCAGGAGTCGTGGACATCCGGGACTGCTGGGCCTCCCGTGCCCGTCCCCAGCCACGCCTGTGCCTGAGCCACGCCCTTGCAGCCACTGTGCTCTGCTTCCTGGACCGCCCACAGGGCGCTGCAGGCATGTTCTCACCCGGCCCTCGCATCTGGACAGCTACATTGATCACAAAGGGTTCAAGTGACCGAACCTATGAGATCACAGGAAAAAGTCAAGAACTCATTCTTCTAAATCTTTGATCAGCTAGCCAAAGCTTTTAGTGCTGTCAGTCAACTGATTCCAGGCAAATGTCTCCTAGGTTACAACGTGCAGCCCAGCTCACCAGCATCTTGAGACAGCTCCACGGTTGGCTGTCAGGCTGGATAGGGGCTCAAGGGTACAGTTGTCGGGTACATCGTCTCTCACCTCCTGTCCAGAAGGAGTGTCCTGTGGGACGGACCAGGAGGTACACCTTGTGATGGATGTTGAAACAACAAACCCAAACATTGCTGGAAGGACCCCTGCTTTCTAGTTCTGAAATTGTTTTTAATTTTCCTCCATTAAAACAGTTCCTCCAAAGTTAGTTTTCCATGGATAAGATGTATTGTCTTCCCAATGCCTTGCCCAGAGGCAAACCCCAAAACAAGAATACCTACAGCTTATGCACTGCCTACCAAGGGCCAGACGCCCCACTGTCGCGTCTCTTGTAACTTTCCTATGAGCCCTGCAGGAGTTTTTATTCCACTTGAGGGATAAGAGAAATGAGGTTCAGAGACGTCACGTAACTGTCCCCAGCTCACACAGCTAGTGAGCGGTGAATCAGACTCAACCCTAGACCTGCCTCTCTGCAAAACCACATTACCTCTGAAAAGAAACACAAATCTCCGAGAGCTCCACACCCCACGATTCACACCGATGTTGAGTTCAGCTGTGACATCTGGATATTTGCAAAACTCTGGGTGGGTGTTTGAAATGTTCTATTTTCAGAACAGAGGCGGTCCCAGATGCGAACCACCTCGCAGCCCCCTGTGGAGTGGCTGCCACCTAGGAAGCCTCAGGAATGATGTCTAGTCACAGAACTCAACGTTGAATGCTATTGGTGTGAGTTGCCTGGATGTAGCCCATTCAATAATTCAGCATCAGAATGGTAACAAGCCAGATGAAAGAGATCAGCATGTGCTGTGCCAGGCTGCTTGACGGAGCACGGCAACACCACAGTATCAGGTTTTCCCCTAAAATTAGAGTCTCCATACGGTACTAATAATGCTGTCTGGGCTTCAGGCAAAGAACTGACGGGTTGGCAGCATCCGTTTACAGAATACATTCCCGCAGCGTACCTGGAAAATCGCATTCACATCCATCACCCAGGCTCTGGCCAGCCCCTCCGTGTGAAGCGAAGCCAAGGTGAGAAAAGGTACCTCTGATGGGGTGGAGGAGGACAGACTGATGGGCATGGGATCTGTACACACCCCAGTGAGGGAGGAAGGGCGGTCCTTCCAGAGGGCGGGTGAAAAGCAATACCTAGAACACTGATGGAGGCCCTTGTCTGTTCCAGGAAGATGGGGCTCAAGGGATCCCAGACCCCTTTCTCTCGAATTCAGGCAAATGCCCCCCAACCCCAGCTGACAAGAATCAACTCCGACCTCATTGCCTTGTTTGTAAGCCCTCCCACACATTACGCAGGGGTGAGCAAGCCTAATCAGGCAAAAGAAACCACCTTGGAAGATGTGGTTCTGGAAAATATTTCTAATTAGTTCAGAGGTTCTTTGACTTCATCATGCATCGGAACCCCCAAGCAGGTTTCTGAAAATACACGTTGTGGGCCCCAGCCCCAGGGTCTCTGATTCAGTAGGTATTGGGTGAAGAATTTGCATCTCTGAGTTCCCAGGTGATGCTGATGATGCTGGCCCAAGGGCCACACTTTGAGAACCACCTGTCTAATTATTTAAAGTAAGTGATCTAAGGCGTGAGAACATTGCTCTGAATAACAAAGATATTATTATGGAATGCCTCCCATGTGCCAGGCACTTTACTGCCTTGGATATTTACAACCCCCTTGCCAAGTAGGAATTAGTATCTCTGCTTCACAGACTAAAATGCTGGGGCTCAGGAGTTGAGTGACCTGCCCAACGCTGCACAGCTCATGACTAGAGGAGCTGAGGTTTTTTGTTTTTCTTTTTAGACGGACTCTTGCTCTGTCACCCAGGCTGGAGTACAATGTCACAATCTCCATTCACTGCAACCTCCGCCTGCCAGGTTCAAGCGCTTCTCCTGCCTCAGCCTCCTGAGTAGCTGGGATTACAGGCACCTGCCACCACGCCCAGCTAATTTTTTGTATTATTAGCAGAGACGGGGGTTTCACTATGTTGGCCAGACTGGTCTTGAACTCCTGACCTCATGGTCCGCCAACCTCAGCCTCCCAAAGTGCTGGGATTATAGACGTGAGCCAACGCGCCCAGTCAGAGCCGAGATTTTAACTGAGGTCAGGATGACTAGGCGCTTCCTTCTTTCCACCTCCTTTCCCATCTCATCTGGTGACCCTGGAGCACGGGAGGGATTCACAAAAACCCTGTGTTCTGACAACACCAAGTGCCACGCAAGCTGACTGAAACCCAGCCCATGGGCAGGCCGGCCACCCTTGGGGCTATGATGCTCACAGGCACTTCAGGTCCCTAAGCACCGACAGAGGCCACAGACTGAGCTGGCCTGGCAGAGAATCAGGTGACGGGGGGACCCTTGAGTTATACCTGTCCTCAAAGAGCAACAGTGCCTTCCACTTGAGTGGCATCAGAGTGGACAGTCCTCACCTCCCAGTGTGGGAGGAGAGCGGAGTCTGAGCCACAAGGCAGAAGGATTGTGTTGCCTGCGGCCCTGCCAGCGCACAGGAGGAGAGGAAGGAAAAGCAACCGCCATGCACTCAGCACCTACTGTGAGCCAGACTACTCATACCAACTGCCTGCGTTCGGAATCAGGAAGCTGTAATCAGACAGGTTAAGTAACTTTCCCCAGGAAGCACAGCGAGCAAGAAACTAGGACTCAGGTCTCCCAGAAGGCTACATCTGTGCCCACCCTCTGACAGGCCTAACAAAATCTCGGGTTCAGAGCAGATCCTAAAAGCCTTCCAGTCCAGCTCCCTGGTTAGACTCATGAGACAGCCACCATGTGTCTGCCCAGTGACAACCAGCACAAACAGGAAGGTCCACTCCTCTCTGACAGGTCACCTGCTGACATTCCCCTTCTGCCTAAACATTCTCTCTGAACAAGAAAGAACATTTCCAACACCCTAACATCTTCCCAGTGAGGAGTTTAGCAAGGGCAGGGCTGCTCCCCAATCCACATGATTTTGAGGTTGATGTAACCAAGACACAGATAAAAAAACCTCCATCCCTTCTCACCAGCTCCACTTGCTGGGGCAGGAGGGGCTGCCTTCGGCCCAGAAGGAGGGCTTTCCGAGACACCTGTGCCACCGGTAACCTGAGCTGGAACCTCAGTTCCACATAACTTGTACCTGGGGAGTTTGTGCCTCCCAGAGTCACAAAACACGGATTCAGGCAGAGCCACATGCAAACAGTCACACCAGCACCCCGAGCCCAGCACGACTGCAGGATGACAACCTACCCCACTGGGAAAGCAGCCACCAGCCCCGCACAGACGCCGCCTGGCCTCCAGGCCTGCCTCTGGGTTGCACCGTCTCAGCTACGTCTTTTCACAGATAAGCCTCTGAAGTCTCTCCCACCACCACGCCCAGAGTTTCAGCTTCCTAAGGTCCATAATCAGAAAAGCCCTTAAGGGTAAATTGGATTCACATTGGGCTCAGCCCAAGGGCCTCGAACAGCTCCTAGAGGAAAAATTCAGCCAGGCAGCAGAATCCTGAATCTTTTCTGCTTTGGGGTGCAGAGAGAGCCTCCTCTTACATTCCAAAGCAGTCCATCGGTCCAGGACACATGGCATTGTCACACTTCCCAGCAATGACCTTCTGATCTGAATTTCTGCCAGACTAAACACCCGGGCACCAGCGCATGATGGAGAAGCCGCTGTTTACTGAGGCTGCTATCTCCTACCGTTTAGTGTTGCGTCTTGCCTTGTTTGATAACAAGATGTTGTGTGTCTCAATGTAAATGCAATCAGAGGCAGCATATGGCTCGCAAAGCACCATTTACAACTATTAGCGTGCACCAGCTCTCTGCTCAGCTACGCTCCATGCTGCCATGGTGCAGAGGCGCGGGGGTCCGCCTTCTCCTTGGCCTCAATCTGTCTGCCGAGGCTCCCTCTGGTGCTAATGAGAAGGAAGCATGTGTGTCCCGGGGAGACCAAGTCCCAGCATGTGGTGCTCAACGAAGTCAAGCAATTGTCCAAAGTGAAATATTGAATTGAAATGAACCCGATGTTTCTGCAGGAAGATGTTTTCTGGGCTACAGCAACTTCAAAATGCAATCCAACCCAAACATCTGTGAAACCAGAGAAACGGGCATCCTTGAGAACAATCGCATTACGCACAATTTCAATACATTCTGAATGTGTTTTTAGACATACCTAATTTCACTGGGTTTGAAGCTCAATTTATGGAAGGGATCGATGACCCATGGGTGTCATTATAGTGAGGAGTTTTCATTGTGAGAGACTTCCAACTTTTTCAAAATGTGAGATTTTGCCAGGGTGATCTGGGCCAGCCCTCATCTTGCCAAGCTGGGTGTAGAAATCCTACTGATGATGCTTCTGTTACCTAGACACCCATGAAAATGCTGCATGGGCTTTATTAACGACTCATGCATTCACTTTTTGAAAATTTTTGTTTGTATGCTCATTCTATATGGGAATGTCGATCTCATTCTGGGTCTCTTTTTCAGACCCTCTGGAACAAGAAACTCAGACCTCTTTGTACCTTTTGCCCTATGTCTTTGGGAAAGAAGAAAAATACTGCTGGGGCAGCCACAGTCCGCCAGGAGAGAATCAGGGATGCAGGTGAAGTTGGCAGGTGGAGGGGAACTGACAGAGCACAGGGTCTGGGGGAAGGCACAGCAAATAGGAAGTGAGATCAGGAACTTGGGGAGTGAAGACAAGATCAAACACAGCTCAGATCCAAGACAGAGCCCACGGAGTTCAACCCAGCCTGAGACAGTGCCTAGGCAGAGGCTTCCCAGAGAGATGGCTTCAGCTGTTCACATTCATGTACTATAGCCTTATGCCAACTACAAAAGGATATTCTTTGTCTGGGCCAACTGACCCCACAACCTTTACTCCAACTCTACACCACTTTAGGAACCAACCAGAACAGAAATGACCCATGGGGCCGGCCATGCCTCTTAAAAGCACCCTTCTTTCCAAGAAAGGCGCCTCTTCAGGACCCCTGGGGAGCAAGGGTAAGTCTGCTACCAGTAGGTAAAAAGAGGACCGCCAAGTGGGAATTCTTCACTGGAGTCTTGCTCTGTATGAGTAGTCAGCACACCAGGAGACGCAGGCAAAAGGGACTGGTCCCCTGAGCCCTATGGTTTAGATAGTGCCACAATCACAAATGAAAAAAAATGTAATTTCATGAATGCTCATGGAGGTCCCTCAGTCACTTGGGATCCGGTGCTCATAACCCCAAACATCCACTCTTGTAACTAACCAGGAAAACCCTTCTCCATGGCTTCCCCTTTTTTTTGCCCTTATGTCTTTGCGGGGAGGGGTAAGGAAAAGCCACCGCCTCCAGGTGCCATGAAGGTCTGTGGTCTGCACTGTGGCTGCTGATGTTGGAGGGGACAGTGTTTTGGAGTGAGAGATGATGTGAGTTGCTGACTAACATGGGTGAGAGAAAAGACAACTTCGCATGTCCTTTACCCTCCGATGCCGTGAATGAGCAGATTCTTACATAAGGAAGGATCGTTTCCCAGTGGAGCGGCTCATCCATTTCCCCACCTCTCTTCCTGCTCTGTCTCCTGTTCCACCAGATACTGAAGAAGTATCGTGGTATTTGCACAATGGTACACGGTAGCTGAGGAATGTCATGCAACGTTTCACAGTTCCTGTTATTCTTAAGCCAGTATCTACGTCAGTCTGCATGCGTCGTGCGTGATGTAAAACAGAGCTGCTTTTGGTTGGCAGCTGGTTGGAAGTTGGACGGTAGAAATGTGAAGTGTGACTTAATAAAGGAGTTAATAAGATTCACTTCATTTACAGAAAACCCAATTAAAATTTCAGTTTTATTTAAAGAATTTTTATTTACCATTTTTATACGTATTAATTATAATTTGTAATTTCGCCTTTGACTTTTCATCTGAATGTTATGAGAAAAAATGAACTTCTTTGAAAATAGATATGAGAAAATGCCTCTTTGATGTTTTCATATGTATTTTCTCATTTTTGATGAAAATATATTCAAATTTTGCATACTTTAAATACATTTACATTTTTAAAATCCTTTAGCTCATTGCTATCAATAGAACAAAATTATGTAAAAATGTTCATTGTAATGACAGAATCTGTGATCACGATGACATTAAGGCCAAAAATTAAGGAAGTAAATATGTGATCGTTACAAATTATGAGTCTTTATTTTGTTAGTGATTCAAACAAAACAAAAGAAAATTTAAACATGTATGGTAATAATTGATTCAGTCATTTTTTATATCTGCCAACTTTGGGTCATATAAAAACTATAGCTTTATTTTTCAATTTTGTCTTTATGTACATTTTTTTTAAGTATGAGGACAAACTGTATTTTTTCTAACTCTTTGTAGGCCTGATTTATATTTCTGAATATTTGGGCAAATGAGGGACTTTCTTTGCACTCCTGCCCTGGGCTCTGCGTACATTAGAGGCAGGCCCTTCAGTACGAAGAGGATGAGGCCACACACATTCACGAGCATGGAGGGCAGGCAGTATCCGTTTTCCTTTAAGTAACCACCTCTAGATGACTTCAGAACACCTTCAGCTTTTGTTTACAGGAATTTCTTTTGGCCTTTGTGGGAGCTTTTCTCACGAGTGTTGTATACCCAGCACATAGCTCAGTGCCTGACACAGGAGCCGTTCAATCAGCATTTGTTGACCGACTGCACTTGACAAGCCTCCCCAGGTACTGTAGCTTCCACTCTTCCATTCATTACACATGGGAAGAGAATGTGACACCTCAACGGATTGCGGCTGAAGTCTGGGTGGTTTCATCAACAGCTGGATATCCCCCAAAAGAAGTCATTGAGTTGGATTTCATTCATAGGTCACAATTCAACAATAACCGTAAACTGTCGCCATCACCCTCAAACACAGGGGTGCTATCACTCCAGAAACAGGGGCCTGAACATCTTATTATTATATCCATTAGATGGCATGCATCACTAGGCACCAAAGGCCACGGCCTTTCCTTTGTTTCTGGAAGAAAAAGAACCGCCGTGGGAACTGAGCTGCCGTATCCGTGAACACTTCACAGCAAGAGAAAGTGAAGAGGTGGGTGGGGTAGCAGAAGGCCATATGACATCCCAGGCTGGGGAACAGCAGCTGAGCTTCACGTCACAAAGGGAGATGCATTTTCCAGCCAGCCACACCCCCCCTAAGATGCCGGGTTGCAAAACACTCAAATTCATCTGGAAGCAATAGCACCACCAAAGATCATTTTCACTACGTCATACAACAGGTCAGACCACCTTTTTCTTATCTGCACATAACAGATTCATTTCTCCCAAACGGCAGGTATAGTATTGTCTTTGCCCCTGGGAGTAGTTCTTCTCAACCTTTTACGCAAAATGGCCCAGGTATAAAATAATATTTCTGTGGCGTGGAAGGGTAAATGGGAGGCTGCTGCTCGGCCCGGAACTCCTGGCTGCCACTGGCCCCAAGGAGGTGGGAGTCATAGAATTTTGGCACAGCTGAAATGCATTTGGCACAGGCCTCAGCCCATACGCTGGGAAGCCTTGCTACAAGATGATGCCTTTCCTAATGCAGTTCCAGAAAGGAGATGGGAGAGGTCCTTCATAATCCTAGATGCAGCACTCACCAAGGGAAGGGGAGAAGAAAGGCCTGCCGTACACGGCGTGAAGTGGCTCTGCCTTCAATTTCATGGCCAAAGCACAGCCTTGCCCACTTGAAGAAACAGGATCCACCTTAGGAAGATGAGAGAGGCCCTCGCAGGCTTTACTCCTGATTTCTTCTTGTACTCACCAAGGAAGAGCTCCCTGCCCTACTTCGGGATCTTGAATTCCTGGTGGGGTCCTCAGATTCTCCCCTCACCCGAACAGAGAGGGCCCCCAGCAGTGATGTTCCCTGCTCCTTTGGCCGAGCTTCCAGCCGCCCAAGATGCTGCCTCAATAGCATATATATGTTTAGCCTTTTATCTCTACAATAAAAGGATTTTTCGGGGAATGGGGATGCACACCTGTAGTCCCAGCTATTCTGGAGGCTGAAGCAGGAGGATCGCTTGATGCTGATCAGGTGACCACACTAAGATCGGCATCACTGTGGTGACCTCCTGGGAGCCAGGGACCACCAGGTTCCCTAAGTGGGGTGAACAGGCCTTGGGTCAGAAACGGAACAGGTCAAAACTCCCAAGTCCATCAATAAAGGGATCGTGCCTGTGAGTAGCTGCTGTACCCCAGCCTGGGCAACATAGCGAGACCCATGTGTAAAAACCGGAATAAAATGATATTTTTCTAGGAACCACAGTATCAGTAAGTAGGAAGCGCCTTGCTGCTGTTGGAAGCGGGAGTCAGTATGACATTGGTAGAATTAATAAGGTGGGCGCTCCTGGAATGACTCAAAGCCTTCTAGCGTGACCCCAAAGGTGACCGATTTGGAAATGTTGATTAAATTGTTCCTCCAAGCAAATCTGGTGAGGACAAAATTAAAAGAATGCCTGAAAAGCATTTTTTAAATTTTGATTAAAAGTCCGTGGCACACAGCATATCGGACGCCCAGAGTAGAACATTTAACAACCCCTGCGTACTACAAAACCATTCATGTAAGGATCACATGACAATCAGTAATGGCCATTACTTTCTGGATGTGTCCTGTATCTTTAAAATCAACAATTCGTGGCTGGGCGCGGTGGCTCAAGCCTGTAATCCCAGCACTTTGGGAGTCCGAGGCGGGTGGATCACAAGCTCAAGAGATCGAGGCCATCCTGGTCAACATGGTGAAACCCCGTCTCTACTAAAAATACAAAAAATTAGCTGGGCATGGTGGTGCGTGCCTGTAATCCCAGCTACTCAGGAGGCTGAGGCAGGAGAATTGCCTGAACCCAGGAGGCGGAGGTTGCGGTGAGCCGAGATCGCGCCATTGCACTCCAGCCTGGGTAACATGAGTGAAACTCCGTCTCAAAAAAAAAAAAAATCAACAATTCGAAATTTGGAAAAAATAAATGCCAGTGCTGAAAATACTATTCAGACACAGAAAAATATTTTATGTATGAACTAAAATTTGTACTTACCAAACCAAATATTACACCTTGCAATTCCTACTCTGCTTCTGTGTGTTAAATTTTTAACATAAACAAAATCTTCAGCAGTGATATGGAATGACAGAATTGAGGTAGTTCAACTTTATGTTTTTGCCTTCACAATTACAAGCTATCATTCTTCCTTCTGAATCCACAGAAATTTTTAAGTCTTTTGATAAATATTCTGTTGATGTACAAAGCATCTGTGTGTATGTATGTCTACACACATATACATGCACACGCATTGCCTTTTAAAATATTGTTAAATGTTCAGCAGGTTGCTTACTTCGTTTAGTTTAACACTATATATTGGAGATTGTATCATAGGTACTGTATTGTACTATGTATCAATTTATATAAATTTACCTTATTTTCATTAGCCATTGAAAAATATTCTATTAAATTGATATATAATTTTTAGAATTGATATACAATTGAATACGATAATTTCAATTTTTAAAGGAATGTGTTGTACCCAGGGACTGCAGTCATAAACTACACCCACAGTCAGAATGAATGCTTCCAGTTCATTATGAATTCATTCTCAAAATGAAACATGGTTCTGGATACGCGCTGGGGGAACCAACCTGCATACCTGGGCGTTCTCCAAATTACTTTCTGCAAAGAATAAAATTCCTTATTAAAGAAGACATTTTAAATTGCTAAGATGCTTACTTGTTTTATTACAACTCAACAGTAACTGTACCAATTGTTCAGAACTTAAAGCAAAAGTTTTTTGCACAAGGATGACTTTATCACAGATATTATCTAACACTGCCTGGGCTTGGTGGTAATAAAAAGTCAACTCAATATTTGGTTAATTTTACTCTTGTTTTAAAATTCTCTGCAGAAAATGCATCCTGTTATTGCCTGCCCGAGGCAAGACCACTCCCCCGGCTCTGGTCGCATCCCTGCTAAACATTGTATCACTGCTGGAATGCATTCTCCTTGTTGTCTAAAATACAAGCTCTCACTCTGCCTTCAATCAACTCCCTGTTTTGAAATGAGGTAACTAAATGATGGAGAGCTCTTTTTCTGTAACAAATCCTAAGCTTTTTCTCTACTCTAGCACCAGCCAATTGGCATAAAGGTTATAGGCTCTGGAATGCAAAAGAGAAAATCGTGTCAATGACTTTCCAGCTCTTAGCCCCAGTGTCCAACACTGGGATGGTGGCCGCATGCCCTCACTGAGCCAAGAGCTTTGTCGTTTAATCCTATGAAACTTGGAAAGGAGATGGAAGAGTATTAATTAGCATCCCCAATTTTCAGGTGAGAAAATTAAGGCTCAGAGAGATGAAGTAAATTGTCCACACACGGCTATCTAGGGACAGAATCCTGATTTATACCCAGCCCACTTAGCCCTGGACCTCCAGCCCAGACCACTCAGCATAGTAGGTGAAGCATTAAATTCCCAACATTCTAGATTGAATACGGTGATAAGCTTCTTAGATGTTCTCCCTTACTTGAAAGATAAGAGCAGCAGAATAGTACTAAGACCCTGGCAATAAAGGTGGCTTTTGTTTCTCTTTTCATGCTACCCAGCATGAAGAATGAACGCAGAAGAGAACCATGACAAGGGCCACTTTACTGCAGCCAGTCATGGGCGACTATTTCACGTGCATCCTTGTCACAACATTGTCTAGCACCTTGCATGCATCAAGTACCACGCCAGGTGCCGCAGCAGAAACTTTGTCCTCCTGGTCCACAACCTTCTGTTCTGTATGGGGCCAATCAAGGAAAATGTCACCAGAAGGAAATATTGTCACTGGAAGGAAACATGTTGCCCAGCCTGCGTGGTTTTTTTTTTTTTGTTGTTGTTGTTGTTTTTGAGATGGACTCTTGCTCTTGTGACCCAGTCTAGAGTGCAATGGCGCAATCTTGGCTCACTGCAACCTCCGCCTCCCAGGTTCCAGCCATTCTCCTGCCTCAGCCTCTCAAATAGCCGGGATTCCAGGCATCCGCCACCACACCTGACTAATTTTTTGTATTTTTAGTAAAGACAGGGTTTCACTATGTTGGCCAGACTGGTCTCGAACTTCTGACCTCGTGATCCATCCACCTCAGTCTCCCAAAGCACTGGAATTATAGGCGTGAGCCACCGCGCCCAGCCCAGACTGTGTCTTAAAGAACTAGCATTCTCTGTGGAAAAATGTCTGGCTGATCCTACAACCTGGAGAGACAAGAATGAACATCATCCAACCACATGCTTCCTCCCTGAGAATCCATTTTCCAGCAAAGGATACACAAGGCCAAGTGTAAACTTGGGGTTGGCTAGCCTGGTGGCCTGGGTGTGGGTCCTGGCCTAACCCTTATATTTCTTCAGCTGTTTTTCCCTAAAAGCACAGCCAACTCCAGAAAGGCTGGCCGCTTCCTAAGTACAGAACTGTACACTCTAAAGTCCTCTGGTGGATCAGGCACTCAGATTTCCCAGATCAGCACTGCGACCACTGCTTCCATTGCTCCCTGGACACCCATATTGTCTGGTGTTTGGAACTTTGAGCTTTGGAACATCAGACCCGTTTCCCGTCCTAAAAAAAAATTAGATAGGAAAAACGAGACCGTTGCCCAGATAAATGCAGGCAAAATAAAATAATTTTTTAAAGAACCACATTGAGTCTGAGAAGGTAGGAAGAAACCAAGCTAAGTTTCAAACCGAGGTCTTCCAGCTCCACATCTCCTATTCATTTTACCTGTTTCTTTTCCTGCATAGCATCTTCTTGATCAATTTCTCACTGATAAAATCCATGTCACAGGCTTCAGTGGCACTGCCCCAGATAATGTGAAAATCTGTTGGCCTGGTATTTCATGGCCTTCCTTTTAAAAAAAAAAAAGAGAGGGAGAGGTCAGCTGGGCGCGGTGGCTCACGCCTGTAATCCCAGCACTTTGGGAGGCTGAGGTGGGCGGATCACGAGGACAAGAGATCAAGACCATCCTGGCCAACCTGGTGAAACCCCGTCTCTACTGAAAATACAAAAATTAGCTAGGTGTGGTGGCGTGCACCTGTAGTCCCAGCTACTCAGGAGGCTGAGACAGGAGAATCGCTTGAACCAGGAGGCAAAGTTTGCAGTGGAGTTTGTGCCACTGCACTCCAGTCTGGCCACAGAGTGAGACTCCATCTCAAAAAAAAAAAAAAAGTGGGACTGCGGTTTTGGCAGAGACCTCGGTAGATGCCAAATGCTGTACTGGGTGCTTTCTGCACCTCGTCTCCTTTAATTTTCCGGATAGCCTCATGAGATCAGGGCTATTATTTGGTTCTGTTTGGGGGGTTACTAGAATTCTGAAATTGCCTTTGCTTTTCTCTAGGTGTCAAATCACTAAACCACTGAACAGGACTCTGGTAACACTAGTATATGGAGCTAATGAGCAACTTCACCACTAAGGTCTGAGCAGCCGGAGTAAGTGCTGGGAGGAGACATATGTCCCTGCCCAGCAAAAACTCTTGTGGTTGGCAAATCATGCAGGATCTTTATGATGGGAGATTAATTTCCCTGTATGCATTTTTCTTATTTAAAAAACAAGTTTCAACACTGAATGTCCCGTCACAGCAGCAAGGTCTGCATGTTGTGCTGACATCTGGAAATACTTAGTGGTATTATAAACAAATAGTTAAAGAGTTCACCCAGATAATCACATACAAATTTGACTAACCCAGATTCATAGTAGTGCATGTCAAGAGTGAACGAGCGTTAGGTTCCTGACTGCCTTCTCCTCCAGAGCTGACACAGATGTCGTTAGTTCAGGTTCCTGAGCCTGAAGCAGGCTGGGGGGTCCTGGGTTTGTTTCCTGCTGGCATATTCCATGGAACCCAGCAGAAATGAGAACACAGGAGCCCAGGATAGGCAGGGCCCTGAAGGAGACAAGGTATGATCCAGACAGAATGGACAGAATGGAGGAAGCTCGGTCTAGGGTATAAGAGCGAATGTGGGTCAATGGGCAGGGGACACAGGGGAAACAAGGGGTCAGGACCGATGGACAGCACCAAGCATTAGGGCTCAGGGCCAGGCCATTAGCAAGAGCTCAGTGGTTGGGTCATCAGAAGCACAGCAAGCCACAGTCAGGACACAGGCTGGGAACATGATACTAAGGTTAAGACCCTTCCTGGCAGGTGCTTATGGAGTGGGGCTGTCAAACCCACTGAATGCAGACCCAGGTGGGGCTGGGTGTGTATACACAGTCCCCTGCCCCTCGCCACAGCCTGCTGGGCCTTCTTCTCTGCTGTGGCTGTCACACGTCTCCTCCCAGGACCCTCCTAGGCCGCCTTCTCCTGTATTTCCAAAGCCACTCTGTGTGTACAGACCCCTCGCCTCCAGAGGCCCAGCTTTGTTTCAAGAATGATTCGCTCCCGGCTCCAGTTCACCCCAATGCACCTGGCCTGCCGTTTCTATTGTGAACAGAGCTCCCAGAGCCTTTCAGGGACTCCTGTTGCCATCACCAAACTGCTGGCCCAAGAACACACTGGCAAACAAAATACGAGCCCTTTCTCCTCCAGCCCCGCCCTAACTTGGAGTTGCTTTCTATTGTCACAGAGACCTTTGTTTGCAGAAAGACTGCTAGGGAAATATTCTGGGCTTATACACTCATGCAAGTCCCTTAACTACAAAACGAACCTTCTATTCTTCCACAAACTCCCTCATAGATTTATTCCAGACTCAGCAATGAACACCACTGTCCACTCAGCGCTAGAAACCCAAGAACGACCCCAAACTCCTCCTCCCTCGCCCCTC
The DNA here is from genome assembly GCF_009761245.1 of Sapajus apella. Classification (NCBI taxonomy): domain Eukaryota; kingdom Metazoa; phylum Chordata; class Mammalia; order Primates; family Cebidae; genus Sapajus; species Sapajus apella. The sequence goes on along the minus strand of NW_022436989.1, from coordinate 12,659,352 downwards.
CCCATAGCCAAACACACACCAAGTCCAGTGATTTTTTTTTTTTAAATGGTGTCTCACTCTGTCGCTAGGCTGGAGTGCAAAGGTGCAATGTTGGCTCACTGCAACCTCCACCTCTAGGGTTCAAGCAATTCTCCTGCCTCAGCCTCCCAAGTAGCTGTGACTACAGGCACATGCCATCACACCCATCTAATTTTTTGTATTTTTAGTAGAGATGATGTTTTACAATGTTAACAAGGATGGTCTCCATCTCCAGACTTCGTGATCCATCCACCTCAGCCTCCCAAAGTGCTGGGATTATAGGCATGAACCATCACGCCCTGCCAATTTTTTTGATTCTAAAAACTTCTCACAGTTGTGCCTTCCTGTCTACCTGGGCTCCACCATGTCTCACGTAGCTATGACAGTAGCCTCGAAGTTGGACTTCTGGCCTCTGAGTGCTTCCAGGACAGCCTGCCTAAAATAGGAATTGGATGCTGAGCTTCTCCTCCTTGGAAGCCTTCATTGATCTCCCACGGGAGATGGATGGTGTTTGCCCCTCATCAGAAATCAAGGCCCTGGGAAACGTCAGTCCTTTATCTCCTCCAGCCTCCTGTTTCTCGCAGGTTTAGATCAGAGGGATTTAACCAGGACTTGTAAATAGGCTGCAGAGTCCATGAAGATCTACCAAGAGGGCTGGGCATGGTGGCTCACACCTGTAATCCCAGTACTTTGGGAAGTCGAGGCAGGTGGATCACAAGGTCAGAAGATCAACACCACCCTGGCCAACATGGTGAAACCCTGTCTCTACTAAAAATATTTTTTGAATTAGCCAGGAGTGATGGCATATGCCTGTAATCTCAGCTACTTGGGAGGCTGAGGCAGGAGAATCGCTTGAACCCAGGAGGTGGAGGTTGTGGTGAGCCGAGATCACACCACTGCATGCCAGCCTGGGTGACAGAGGGAGACTCCATCTCAAAAAAAAAAAAAAATCTACGAAGATCATGTGCACAATGCCAGGCATATGTGTTGTGTGTGCCAGAAAGTGAGAGACTCCCAGTAGTGTCCAAATGGCTGTCAAGAGTCCATGGCCCAAACACAAGGTAAGAACCCTTCATGTGTCATTCCTTCATGTGCTAGGCCTGGCTCATCTCATGCATTGTATATCAGAAGTTCTCAAACATTTAACCATGAGCCACAGTAAGAAATAGATTATCTTTTTTTGTTGTTTTCTTGGAGACAGGGTCTCACTCTGTCACCCACTCACTCTGGAGTATGGTGGTGCAATCATAGTTCACTGCAGCCTCAAGCCCTTGGGCTCAGGCGATCCTTTTGCCCAGCCTCCCAAATAGCTAGGGCTATCGGCAGGCACCACCATGCCCAGCTAATTTTTTAATTTTTTGTAGAGATGGGGTCTTGCTATGTAGCCCAAGCTGGTCTTGAACTCCTGGACTCAAGAATCCTCCTGCCTCAGCATCCCAAAATGTTGGGATTACAGGCATCAGCCACCACACTTGCCCAGAAATGGATTATATGTACGACAGAACCAAATTTTCACAAAAGTTTTTATTCTTCCTACATTGAATATACTCTGACCCTTCCTATTCTAGTTATTTTTTTAATGCTGACTGTGACCCACGAAACTGATTTGACAACCCACCCACTCATGGATTCCAGCCTGCCCTTTGAAAGGGAGGTTTTGATGCTATATTGTCTTTATGATTCTGGGTTATTTGGTGTGCTCTTGATTCTTTTTGGCCTCACAACTGGATTATGAGCTGCAACTGGATTGTAAGTTCCTTAAGGGCAGGGATGATAATGTATACATTTTCAATATTGCTTATTGCACATAGTAGCCACATTAGAAATGTTTTGATTCACTGAAACAAGAAAACAGCTGGAAGAAAATGTGGGAAAGCCCTGGAAAAAAATGTTCCTTGGGGCAGAAACTGCCGACTATTTATGCATGGCGATGTAAAAATAATTATTTGATGAATGAGAATTCCCTGGTTTGCACTGGGGATGCAATGGGCACAGTCTGTGCGGTTCTGGTTCAGTGCGACCACAGCTTGTGTGAGTCTATTTTCTAGGACGGGAGATACACAGGCCGGTGTAGTAGGAAATACATTGGCCTATGAATCGCTCAGCAAAAGTAAAGGGTACACTGTTTCGTGTATTTTTTAGCCATGGGAGGAAATAAAAACCAAATTATTATTGAAACAAAGGTGCTGCTTTAAGAGCTAGAACCAGAAATACCATTTGACCCAGCAGTCCCATTGCTTACCTTGCTTACCACAAGGTAAGGAAGTAACTTTTTTATTATTAAATCTGTCCGTCGGTCTAGAAGAATTTGTTGCTCTCTGCTGTTGGTGCTGAACCAGGCAGAGGACTGGGGGGCTGTGTGCCTCTTCCTCTCCAGAGCGTAAGAAAGCAGGAGGCATGAAAAAAGTCACAGATCCAAATGAGGAAGGGCTAAACTGGTGGTGTGCACTCAAAGGGAAACGTTCTGGAAAGGAGACCTCACACTCTAAGGCGAATTCTTTCTTCTGACCCAAAGCTAAAGGCTGATCTTGTCTTGGCATAAACAATACCACAGGAAAGCCGGGGCTGGTCAGCTAGAGGGCCTTTGTCAAGCACAGTCGCAGCTTCTAAGGGTAGAGAGGCTGCCCTGAGCTGGCTTGTGTGTGGGGTGGAGGCGATACTGTATGGGGTGTCGCTGTGGCCTCCACCCATCACAGCCCTAAAAGCCCCCACCTTTGAGGGGGAGCACCTTCCCTTTCCTGCACAAATGCCCAATGATAGTGTTAATGCGCTGGGCTGCTCCTCCTCCTGACCGCCCCACTGCAACCCCCAGTCCCATCACACACAGACCAGAAGGCAAGTTCCGTCCGCAACCTCGTTCTGCTCATCCCCGAAGTGAGAAAACAATTCCTGCCCTTTGTGGTTGTTGTCAGAGGATGAATTGAGACCTGTGTATTCAGGACCCACAGCACAGTATGCACGAAATTAATGGTGGTGGCTAATGCTTTATGTTTTATTCCCTTCATTGATGGACTTCCATAATATTCCTGTGTTTGCCTCTCTGGCCTGCCAAAGAGCGTAAAGGCTTAGAGGAAAGGAGATAGAGCTAGAAAAATAAGGCCTTCTATGGTTTGAGTGTTTGTCCCCTCCAAAAGGCCTGTTGAAATGTAAGCCCAATGTGGCAGTACTGAGAGGTGGGGCCTTTCAGTGGTGATTGGGCTGTGAAGGCGCTACCCTCATGAATGAATTGATCTATTCATGGATTAATGGATTAGTGGGTTATTGGGTTATCATGGGAGTAGAACGGGCAGCTTTTTAAGAAGAGGAAGAGAGACCTGAGCTCGTGAATTCATGGAGCCCCTTACCATGTGATGCCCCACACACCTCATCCTCTGCAGAGCGTACCTAACAGCAAGAAGACCCTCACCAGCTGTGGCCCCTGGACCTGTTTATTCTATAAGAAACAAGTTACTTTAAAAAAAAAAAAAAAAGTATGTTTTACCCAATTTCAGGTATTCTGATAGAAGCAAAAGAAAATGGAGTAAGACAAGCCCCAGCCCTGCAATGCCCAGCGCAATGGCACACACTTGTGTGTGCTCCCAGGCAACAGTGGCAATGGCAGGAATAAAAATAGCCCAGGCCCCCAGGATCAGCATTTCAGTTTTCAAGTGGAATTCGGCTGAGGCGACGGCACGCTGCACCTCCTTTACGAAACAGCATTGCCTTCTCCCATACCACCTCCCTCACCCCTCTCTGACCACTTGGAATTTAGGGTGATTCACCTGGGCCCCAAACCCATCACCCCCCACCCCTGAGGGCAGCAAAGGGACAAGCCACAGCGAGGATCCCTTGTTCACATCCCCCTGGATGTCCCCTTCAGAGGCAAACTCACTCTCTACGTTCTGCAGTCCAAAAGCACGAGAACAGGAGGAAACCTTTGGCTGAGCATTTCTTAAAGTAAACTCCGTTACAAGCAGCTTCGAATCTGCCTTCTGGGGAGCAGTTCTCTGCCTTTCACACGCTCTCCGGAGACCCATGCTTTGGAAAGGAGATTTAAGATTCCCACCCTACAGTAAATGCACTCTTCAATTGTAATGCAGCAAAAATGGCCACATAGTGGCCATGATAAACCCACGACCCTGCGTACAAACACAGGCTTCTCTGTCTTCTCACCATGGTCTTTGAATCATAATAAACTTCCCTTGGCTTTTGGGAAGTTGTGTTTTTGTTTTGTTTCCAATACATTTAAGTGCTAACCACTCCCTCCTTGTTGATATTTGTATTATGGACAACCTCGTACCTTTCAGTACAAATAGTCCAGTCGCAACACAAGGCTACCAACTTGCCCCGTTTCTAGGAAAAGCCGAAGTTGATCGTCCTCGCTGCCTTGGCGTGAGAACACAGGGCCAGGGGCCTCCGATCTCCTGCCCATTCTGCATACGAACGAGGGAGTAAGAAGGAAGACAAGGGGCCTTCTCCAAAACACAGCCAGGCAATGCCTGCTGGTGCCCGCCAAAGCCGTTCTGTTGTTCTTCCGTGGCAGCAGCATGTCTACCTGGGCATTTGGCCTCCCAGAATCAACGCCGCCTTCTCAGCCTCCTTTGCCACCAGATGTGGCCATGTGAGCAAGGGCTAGGGAGCGGGAAGTAAGCCGAAGTGTCCTGTGGGGCACTTGGCATTTCTTCTTTGTCTCCCTTCTTCCCTGCTACCTGAAATGTGGGTGTCACCATCTCCGACCATGAGGAAGAGGAATGACAGGTTCTTTAACAAGGACAGAGCTGTGAATCTGGGGACTCTGGGCCCCTGGGGACTTAGTGGATCACTTCCTTTTGGATTTGGTGGATCACTTCCTTCTGGACTTGGTTTATGTGAGAGAAATAAACTCCCATCTTGTTTAAGCCATACTTACATTGGGCCTTTTGTATCTTGGAATTGAGGACCCACCCCCACCCTCACTTCCCCCACCTCGCCTCCTTTAGGGGTGTCCAGGCTAGACTGTCCCCCAGTAGTGATCGGCCTATGGAATTGAAGGCCCCCACCTGCCCCACCTTGCGTCCTTACAACAATTCTGCCCCAAGACCAAGCCACCACTAAAGGTGGTTAGATTTGGGCAGGTCTCATCCATGAGAACCATCTACAAAGCCATTCCTCATCGTGAGAACCGAAAAGTACCAGTCATCACCCAAGCAGCCTTACGATGGTTTTCAGAAAAGCAGACCCAGGTCCTTCCCTTCATTTGTCAGTTATTTCGTGAGTGAGGACTGTGTAGTGCCACTGGAGCTAGATCCGGAGACCCAGCTGGAAACAGGACAGGCTGGGCCCTGGCTCCCAGGGAATGCTCACGATCCCACAGAGAACCAGCAGCTGTGAAAAAGGCAAAGGATGCATGATCAGAGCAGTGCGAGGTGCCCTGGGCGCATGGCTGGGGCTCCGCCTGGCCAGGGAGCGTGTCCTTTGACATGTGAGCTGAGACTTGAAGGGAACTTACAAGGATATCCACTCATCCTGCTCTTAGCAGACTCATTCTCACAAGAGGACAAATGGCTAGGGCCGGCTGAGGAGGAAATATGCACAGGAGCTGGGAGGCAGAGGTGGAGGGGCTTGCAGGAGGGGCTCGCTAAGGTGTACGCACCGCCGCTGTCCGCTGAGTCACCTCCATGCCATCAGCCACAGCCGGCCTGGCATCACCTCTGGCTTCCACTCATTCTCAACTTCAGCTTCAGTCACACCTGCACCTGGTTCAGTCCAAGTGCTGGACCAGGTTCAGGTGCAGCTCTGTGGTGGAGGGCACCAGTGTGGTGGGGACAGAGATGGCCACTGTGTCCCCGCAGGTGCCACTTCCCCCGGTTCCCTCCTCCTCACAATTCACCCTGCTGACCTACAGAGGCCTTTGATCCTCGGGCCAAACACCTGGATCAAAGGCAACAGAAGTCTTCACCAGCTCCCCCGGGTGGTCCCAAGTGAGCGCTTGCCCCTGACCCCACACAGTGCCCTCCCAGATTTCACTTCCCAGCTCCTCCCACGATGGGGCAAGGATGCACCCCCTAGTCAATCTCTTATTCCTTTAGCTTTGTAACCATTCTGCTTTTCTTGGTCAGAGTCTAACTGATCCAAATATCAACGCCGTGCCATTTCAAGGAAGCCTATAGAGCTGCTCCAAGTTACCAGACATGCAAATACAATGACCAGCATTGGGACATTTGGTGAAATGTGAATCCGGACTTTATGTTAGATAACAAGATTGGATGTGGTTGTGTAAGAGAAAGTCCTTATTCCTAGGAGTTGCTAAAGTATTTAAGGGTGAAGAGCCATCATATCTACCTCTTAATCTCAAACTATTCAGCAAAAAATAGGAATGATATCTATATCTGGAGAGACGGAAAGCAAAACACCCATTTGTAAACTCCCAGGAAAGATACACAGGTGGGCCTTTTACTATTCTTGCAACTTTTCCAAGGTGTGAATTTTTTTGCAGAATAAGAAAGCAAAGAAAGCAATATAAAGATAGAAAGGAGAATGGAGGCGGACAGAGGCAGGCTGGGAGGTGCTGAAAGAAGAGCTCGGAACTCCTGAGTCACTGCGGCCGATCACTCCGGGGGACAGCCTAGCCTGGACACCCCGAAAGGCTGGGGAAAGGACCACATGGTGTCCTCTGGCTCTGGGCCTCAGCCTCCCCCGTGTCAACAGCCACCTTCCTAACTTTGTGCCCTGCTATTTATAGAGCGATCACTTTTCTACATAAAGCCCCGAAATAGAAATGTTGAAAGAGCAGCTGGTGCCTCACGGGAACCTAATAAAACGTCTGTTTCCAAACAGGGCTGCTTCTCTCTGTCATAAATATTCTGTAGTTCTTACACTCTGGCTCTGTCATAGCAGGTGCATTTGCATGAAAACAGGATTCAGTTTATTAAGAATTTATCCCTTCCCTGCTGTTTACTGCCTGCCAGAAGATTCCCAGGGTCGCACATGACATGGTCCGGGGTGGGGTCACGCCTGACTTTAGCCACAGGTGAAGGGTACTCCACAAAAAGACAGAGTGGCCGGTCTGGGCATGGTGCCTCATACTTATAATCCCAGCACTTTGGGAGGCCGAGGCAGGTGGATCACCTGAGGTCAGGAGTTCAAGACCAACCTGGTCAACATGGTGAAACCCCATCTCTACTGAAGACACAAAAATGAGCGAGCCAGCATAGTGGGGGCGAGCACCTATAATCCCAGCTACTCGGGAGGCTGAGGCAGGAGAATAGCTTGAACCTGGGAGGTGGAGGTTGCAGTGAGCCGAGATCGCACCACTGCACTCCAGCCTGGGCAACAGAGAGAGACTCCGCCTCCAAAAAAAGACAAAGTGAAGGCTTAAAGGTGGATGTGGATGTCCTTGAGCTTCTATTCCTCCATTACGGCAAACTAAATATAAAAGTTGACAGATATACACACATGCCAAGTGAATTCGCTGGCCAGGTCCCTAGGGGAGAGTTGGGTGGGGCCCTGGGAGGGCAGCCGTCACAGAGAGACGCAGACGTCTGAGATGGCCCTTGTGGTCCTCTTGTCTCCTGAGACTTCCTGTCTTTTTTTGACTTTCAGATTTGTCACTGGATGATGTGTTAGTCTTCTCAGACTGTGCTGTGGTTTGAATGCACAGACCCTCCAAAACTCAGGTTGAAACTGAGTCCCCAGTATGGCAGTATTGAGAGGTGGGGCCTGTAAGAGGTGATTGGGTCATGAGAGCACTGCCCTCATAAATGGATTAATCCATTTGTGGATTAACGGGTTCATGGGTTATCATGGAAGAGGAACCTTTATAAGAAGCAGAAGAGAGACCTGAGCTGCCCCGCTCAGCCCCTCACTGTGTGAAGCCGCTCTGCCTTGGGATGCTGCAGAGAAGCCTCTGCCCCCTTGACAGTGGACTCCCCAGCCTCCTGAACTGAAAAAAATAAATTCCCTTACTTTACAAATTACCCAGTTTCAGGTATTTCAAAAGAAGCAACAGAAAATGGACTAAGGCTGCTAAACAAATCAATTCCAAGCCGTGTGGTTTAAACAACAGGAATGTCTTTCTCACCATCTAGAAGCTGGGAGCCCAAGATCAGGGTGCCAGCTAATTGGGCCCCTGGTGAGGACTCTCCCTGACCTGCACCCGGTCGCCTTCTCCCCATGTCCTCACACAGTGGAGAGAGAGAGAAGGTGCGTCGAAGGGCACCAACCCTATTGGATGAGGGCTCACCCTGATGACCTCATTTAGCCTTAGCCACCTCCATAAAGCTCCTATCTCCAAACATGGTCACATTAAGGGTTGGAGCCTCAACATATGAACCGAGGTTGGTGCGGGGACACAGTCCATACAAATGACAAGACTGCTGTCACTGAGGGTCCCAAGCTCTTCTTCTGGTCAGAACTGAAGACTGCACCCTCCCCTCAGCTGCCCTGGGCCCTGTGACCACCCCCCTGCCAAATGAGGTCCTTGATGCCACCAATTGCAGCGGGTAAAGAGCCTGCCTCCCGCCGAGGGGACCGAGGGGCCGAGACTGGAGGTAGATGAGGTGTAAAATGCCCAGGCTGCCACATGCAGAGCAGATGAGGACCTGCGTCTGATGAGCGCGGCTCCCAGGGACAGACCGTGGGAGAGCCACCCGGCGACGCCCTGGACGACCCTCACTCAAGGGTTCTGCGGAGACTGCCCCAGCGCCGCGGTCCTCCCGTGCGAATGCCATTGAGCTTTTTTGTTCATTGTTGCATGCCTAACAATCGGGAATGTTTTCCTTGGAAGCGGCGTGTGATCCCATCATGCTGTACTTCCTTTGTACTGAACAAGTGTTATTTAATGAGGCAGTTTTGATTGTTTTGGAGATAGGCGTCTATTTGGGAAGAGGCGGGGTTTGTGTGAGTTTGTGTTGGCCAGCTTCCTCTATTTTTTCTGGGAAATCCTTCTTCCCGTGTGCATAGATGGCAAGTCTCACAGAACCGCATAACCACGCAGCCTGTGAGACCCTTGCCCCGGGTGGCTTGAAGGCGTCCGCCCCGGCCTGCAGCTGGGGGTCCTGGAGGAGGCCGCAGAGAGTGGGGGCAGAGGCCAAGTCCGTGGCGCCTGGGAAAGTCACACTCCGGTAAAGCCATCAGTGTGAGCTCGCCTGTCCCCTTCACAGGCTGGAGACAGGCCGGATCGAGTTCCAGAGGCCTCTTGCTTTCTTCTGGGTCAGGCAGGCTTGGGGCCCCTTCCTTCCTGTCCCTGACCCCCCTCCCCCACACTGGGAGTCCTTTCCTCTCTCAGGGAATGTCAGCTTTCAATTAAAGAATGACCATTGTTCCTTCTCGGGGGAAAGCGGCCCATCCCCTCCGTCCTTTCTCATATCCTGTTCCTGGTTTCAGGTCTCTCTACCCCAAGGCCAAGGCTTTCCACCCACCTGAGACTCCCTGCGCTTCCTGCTCCTGCCTGGCTTACTCTCGCCCTCTGGCCTCTGCCTTTCCCTCGCCAGCCTTCCTGGCCACCAAGGGCCCCCAACCCTGGTGCCCTCCGTCCTGCATGGCCCTGGCCTCCGGTTTACCTGGGCGGCTCTGCCTCCTCTCTCCTCACCTCCAAGCACCATTGGTCCAGGGCATATTCACCCACGACCTAGCATGAGAGACACACAGCGAATTCCCCTTTCACCCTTCCAGGCAGGCATCACTCTGGATGCAGACCGCAGAGAGCTTGCTACCACCGAGGAGGGACGTGACTCTCCCCATGTCTTAATCCCCACGTGAGCCCCAGACAGTGTCCTGCCTCACAGACGCACGAGGCCACCAAGTTGCACGCCAGCTGCCCCTCCCTGGAGAAGCCATTTCTTCTGGCTGCTCGGGTCAGGCCTGGGTCCTGCCCTCCCCCTGAGGCCCAGGAGCGGTGCTGGCTGGCTGGAAGCCCAGATCCAAAACCTCCTTCCTATCTGTGCAGCCCAAAGCTATTTTCTGTTTACCTCTGGAAGTTCAGTTCCACTGCTAACCCAGACCAGGAATCATCGCTGGAAGGAAGAAACTCCTGTTATCTCTGGACAGGGACTTCTGTTTTCCTTCTGTCCATGGGTTCCCCAGTCCGAGGGCTCCCTGCCCACTGGAGGCCCTCCTCGGCCAGGGCGATTAATTTCTGTGCCAGCAATGTGCAGACAACGTCAAAACAAGGGCCTGTGCTCTCCATCCATGGTGCTGCCCACGCCTTCCTTCCAGTAGGAGCCTTCCCATCATGCCTCATGGCTGTTGGAAGTGATGGCGCTGCCCATCTTTCCTTCCAGTAGGAGCCTTCCCATCATGCCTCATGGCTGTTGGAAGTGATGGCGCTGCCCATCTTTCCTTCCAGCAGGAACCTTCCCATCATGCCCCATGGCTGTTAGAAGTGATGGCGCTGCCCATCTTTCCTTCCAGTAGGAACCTTCCCATCATGCCTCATGGCTGTTGGAAGTGATGGCGCTGCCCCTGCTTTTCTTCCAGTAGGAACCTTCCCATCGTGGCCCATTGTGTTAGAATTGATGGTGCTGCCCAGAGGTTTCTCTCACCACCCTACCTCCTTCCCTGAGAGGGTGCCTTCATCCTGCAACTCCAACCAACTGCTGTGTTTGATGGCCAATATCTTCTGCACGACTTTCTCCTGTGAGCACCAAATCCAAATGCCCGACATCCTCCCAGACAACATATTTTCAAACGCAACATGCCCCAATTCAACTCCTCATCCTCCCCCGGTTTCCCTCCCAAATGCATGGTTCTAATCTTTCTTCTCTCCCCAACCCCCTGAACATACTCAGCTTACCTACATTTTGGCTTCAGAATGTCTACCACCAATTATGTAGATTCCAAGTCCTATAGAGTCAACCTTCGGAAGATCTTTGCTCCCACCCTCTCCTCCATATCCCCACAGCACCAGCACCATTCCCGGCCTCAGCACTGCTCTCCAGCCCTCCCTGCAGGCTCGCCTTTCTCTGTCCATCCTCAGCAAACCACCAGGGCCTCCGTCTAAGACAGGAAGCTCTGATCCCCTTATTTTCCAGCTGAAACCCCTCAGTGGCTCTCCCTGACTGGCCTCCCCGCCATCCTGCCTCCTGCTGACCCAAGCCTACCTCATTCCTCATCTCCAGCTACGCCGATGCTTGACCTTTCCCAAACACACGGCATCGTCTTCACACCATGTCTCTGTCCGCCCTCCCCACCAGCAAATATCTTCTGTCTCTCCTGTGTCCACTAGGCAGCACCACCCCCATGAACACATTTCCCCAGCACAGAAGAGCGCCCACTTGGTGCACACTACTCCCTGGGCAAGACTTTTTTTCTCCTTGCCTGCACAGCTACTAGACTATAAGCTCCTTGCAGGCAGACATTAAGTCTGGAGTCTCTTCCTCAGAAGAGACTTCCTCATCCCTAGTGCCTAGCGTAGAACCTGGCCCACAGAGAGTACATAATGAATATTTAGGGAAAGACGCAAGAGCAGGGAGAGGAGGAGGAAAGAGAAGAACAGAGAAGGAGAAGGAAAGGAAAGCGTCAAAAGGCCAACAGAATTGGGTTATATACAGCCCATATACCTGGAGAGTAAAGATGTGTGTGCACGTTGTGTGTGTGTGTGTGTGTGTGTGCACGTGCAGGTGCACACACGCATGATGCTACGGTCCTCTCATTTAAACAGTTTAGCATCGTAACTCCAAGTGCAGCTCAAGTTGCAAATTGTGAATATACCTAGAGAGCCACCGCATTTTCCTTGGAAGACATTCACAGAGGATGACAGCACGCCACTGAAGGCCCACGTGGGTTAGCCGTCGTGCTAGGCACCAGGAAGACAAAAAGTGAGTGAGACTTTGTTTATATCATTGAGAAGCTCAGAGGAAAAATATGGGCAGCAAACAAATAGGCCAAATCTGTCCAGCAACTGTTTTATAAATAAAGTTTTATTGGAACACAGCCATACCATTTATTTTCTGGCCCTTTGCAGAAAACATCTGCTGGGCTTGCCCTAGATAGGAGGCCTCAAGGCCCTTTGCCTTGTCCACTTCCAACAGCACAGTGCCTGGCCCCTTAGTAGATGCTCAGCAAATGCATCCTCAAGGCTCCAGAAACTCTGTGGAGTTGGGCTTACTGGGGGAGAAGACCTGCTCCTCTTTATCTAATACAAAATAAGTGAGCATTTTCCTCCAAGCAAATGTGTGCCACCAAAAGAGGCAGTACAGTGTCTAGCAGCTGTTGGTGGCCTCTCAGTGACCTCTCAACAGACACGATGGACTCACTTCCGGGACCAGCCCCTTCTACAGAGACCCATCCAGCATCCTCATGGTGTCCGCCCCGGCCATGCGAACCCAGAGACCTAGAAGCAGAAACTCAGATTCCTCTTGAGCAGCGAGGCTCCTGTGTGGCTGGCTTCCACACCCCGCGGTCAGCTTCAGGCTCTATTGCCTTATCTTAAATTAAAAACTCAACCAGAAGAAAATGTCACCCTTCTGCTGGGGTCCGGAAGGCTTTGTGTGTGTTAACAATAGTCTTGGAAGCTGTGCCCAAGGCGACCTCAAGGATGTTTTGTTGTTCTGCTCTAGACACGTCGTGGCCGTCAGGGTGAAGAGAGAGATGAGAACAGAGGCTTGGACAGGACAGGACAGCCCTAGCTGGCAACTCGGGTGTAGAAGACACATACATACATTTACATTTTTGTTTTTTTGTTTTCTTTTTCAACTTTTTTTTTTGAGTCGGAGTTTTGCTCGTTTCCCAGGCTGGAGTGCAATGACGTGATCTTGGCTCACTGCAACCTTCGCCTCCCAGGTTCAAGTGATTCTCCTGCCTCAGCCTCCCAAGTAGCTGGGATTGCCGGCATGTGCTACCATTCTCGGCTAATTTTGTATTTTTAGTAGAGATGGGATTTCTCCATGTTGGTCAGGCTGGTCTCGAACTCCTGACCTCAGGTGATCTGCCCACCTTGGCCTCCCAAAGTGCTGGGATTACAGGCGTGAGCCACCACACCCAGCTCTTTTTCCACTTTTATTTTAGAGTCAGGGAGTACTTGTGCAAGTTTGTTACAAAGGCGTATGGCATGATTCTGAGGTTTGGGGTATGACTGGCGCCCAGGTAGTGAGCAGAGTGGCCACAGGTAGTTTTTCAGCCCTTGTTCCTCTTCCCCTCTCCCAGCTCTCGTAGTTCTCAGTGGCGATTTTTCCCATCTTTATTCACAATAGCAAAAACACAGAATCAACCCAGGTTCCCATCAATGGTGAATTGGATAAAGAAGATGTGGTTCCTATATACCATGGAATACTACACAGCCATAAAAAAGAATGAAATCATGTCTTTTGTAGCAACATGGATGCAGCTGGAGGTCATTAAGCCAATTAACGCAGGAACAGAAAAGCAAATACATCGTGTTCTCATCAGTGGGAGCCAAACACATATCTTTCAGAAGGCACCAGAACACTGGTTTGTTCCTGCTTTGTGTTGGCACAACCCACTCGGTCCCTGACTCATCTTTCTCTACAACATGCCTGTTTGCTTTCCTGTAGCACGGAGAAGGTGCGTCTCAGTGGAAGAACTATGGGAGGTAAGCAGCCAAAACAGCCTCCAAGACGGTAAGTGTTAACAGCTTCTAAAGAGTTGCAGACTATTCAAATGTGAGCTGTGTTAGACAGCTGACCCGAGAGTTCTCATCCTGGCCTTTGCACTTGGAGGGAATGCATGCCTTCGTGCTTACTCAGCTCTAAAACAGGGTTTGTTGTTTTGTGCTTTTTTGTTTCCTGTGTGTTTAACTTTTTTTAAACTGTGATTAAAAAGAAAAAGTTGATCAGTAAGTCAAAGTGTCAGAGCTGCCTGAGTGGAAGCAGGCACTCACAGGGAAGCAGGAAGGCCAGTCTATACGTTTCGGGGAGGAGAGAGGAGGAAACAGAATTTTCATTCCACACCAAGCCTGCAAAATCACGGACAGGAGAGCCCAGATGAAGCTAAATGTCATTTTCTTTATCCTAATTTATTGATTTCTGCTGGCTGTCAGAAGCACTCGGGGAGGAAGCGCACTGAGTCCATAGATAATGCTTTTCGTTGTTCTCACAATTAGCGGGCCCAGTAGCTTGGGGAAGGGGGCCATGGAGTGCAGGGAAATAGTGACGAGATGTGAAGAATCATGGTGGCCGGAGCAAATAATGTGTGCTTGCATTTCCCTCTCTGCAGTGTTTCTGAAATGGCCTCTTCGTTTACTTGAGAGAGACCTCATGCTGAAAAATACACCACATCACCCCCCCACCTCCTCAGTCATGCCTTCAATCTCAAGCCCAGAAACACAACTGCTGCTGATGAAAAATCAACATCCCAAGAACGCTTGTTAAAAAGTCCACGATGGGCCGGGTGCGGTGGCTCATGCCTATAATCCCAGCACTTTGGGAGGCCAAGGAAGGTGGATCACAAGGTCAGGAGTTCCAAGACCAGCCTGGACAACATGGTGAAACCCCGTCTCTACTAAAAAAAAATACAAAAATTAGCCGGGCGTGGTGGCAGGAGCCTGTAATCCCAGCTGCTCGGGAGGCTGAGGCAGAGAATTGCTTGAACCTGGAAGGCAAAGGTTGCAGTGAGCCAAAATTGCGCCACTGTTCTCCAGCCTGGGCGACAGAATGAGATGCCATCTCAAAAAAAAAAAAAAAAAAAAAAAAAAGTCCACGATGGCAGAAATCCCTGGTGCTGCATGGAGAATTTCCGCTTAGGTGCGCCACCCCTAGGTGTTAGGAAGGTCCAGGGGCAGGTGTCCGGTGGGGCCAGGGAGACACGCAGGTTCAAGGTGGTTCTACAACCTGGGAGAAACGTCTGGGCCTCAGAACATAAAGAGAGCTGGTTCTTCAGAGTTCTGTTTTCCATTCCGCTACTTTGAGAGGGATGTGGGCTTTCATTATGCTCATTATTTTTGTGAAAACTCATTACAAAACTGAAACCAACATCACAGAACAATGAGGAATCACCAGCCCATTGCGCAAGTTCTGAGTGGCACGTATGACCCCCACAGCGCTTCCTTTCTAAAGCTCCTTTGCGCTTGTGTGGAGTAGCCTCCGCCACGGGCTTTCCCAGGTCACACCTGCTCTGCACCAGGTCCCTCTGTCCCCCGTGGCCTCGCCTCAGGCCTGGGTTGCCCTCCACAAACAGCCTTTGCATGGGCACATGGCACTGACCTCACTGCAGTGTCCAGGTTCTTGAAGCCATCTGCCTACTAGACATCACACCCCTAAAGTGCCACTGATGCTTCCCCAACAGGGTCCCCTCTAGGGCCCCCTTTCTGGTGAAGTCTGATCAGCCTCCAGCCACAGATATGAAGCCTTGCTGTCTCCAGGGAGTCCTGGAGTCCTGTCGATTCCCCTTCTGAATGTCTCCTCATTCTGACGTCCTCTCCTCACACCCACCCAGCCCGGCCTCAGCCCAGAAGGGCCTCTGTCCATGTCTCTGCACCTCCACCCTGCCCTTGACCTCCTGCTGGGAGGCTGCTCTCCTCCGGGGTCCTTCACTGCCCACTAAACCACCTCCCAGTCTCTGGCTTTTGTGAACCCAAATCCATCAACCCACTCTTCTCTTACTCTCCATCACCAAGCATCACCATCAGGCTGTCCCCTGCCACTCCACGAACGTCCATCTGTCACACCCGTATCCCCGCCATCATCCTACTTAAAACGCCTCTCCCTCTGATCTGCCCATTCAACGCCTCATCGAAGCCTAGTTCCAGCCCCCACCGTGGCACACTTGCCTGACTGCACCAACCACAACAGCATCCCTCTCCCTGCCTGTACGTCCACCGTGTTACTTCACAATAGTGGGACCTTAACAGGCACGAAAGGGTTGCCGTCTCCTCTGCTTCCTTGTTCCCATTGCCAAAGACCACCAGCGGCTCATTCACAAATTCAGAAAAACGTTCCCCTTCCTCAGAACACTGCCGCTCAGATGATTGCCACATTTACTGAGTCTGCTCACATTTATGAACACATGTATGAAGTCTGAGATGAATGGTGGCCTAGGGAGGCTGGTGCCAAACCTGCCCAGGCCCAGCCCCCAAGGTTCAGGTGGCAGGATGGCTTCCCATCCACTGTGCACACCAGCTTCAGGTTCTTCGTTTCCCAGCTTGCAAGCAGGCTTTGTCTCTCTCTAGCAGAAACAAGACACAGCTGAAAACCAAAGCACTTTTGATTGAAAAAAGCCAGGCTGCATGAGAGAGATCTCCCTTGAATTCCAAAGGGCGGCTTCACACATCAAGAACCAAGCTGGAGCTTGGGAGTGCAGGCGTATGCCATGACTGCGGGGAGCCGAAGTGGAGAGAAAGTGTGGGTTGGTGTCCGAGAATAGCCATTTATCTGCCGGAAAGGAAATGATGGATCACCAATGGGCAATCCATGGTGACAGGGTCAGCAGTGGATCACCAAGAGGGAATCCGCAAAGAATATAGCTTAGACACTGGGGATGTAGCCGGAAATGCTTCCCCAGCTCTCCCTCCGCACCGTGCCCCTCCCCCAGGGAAAATGCCAGCAGGTGAAGCAACCAGAAGTTTCAGAAACCCCAGGTGGGCTTCGGAGGAACTAATTCACTTTGGAGAGCTAATATCTCAAAACAGTATTTACCATCTGATGGATTTTCCCTTGGCAGGGATGCCTCTCCTCACCAAGACTGGAAGTCAGCTCCCGGGGCAGGCCTGCAGCACAGGCGAGCACACACCTGGCAGCCTCAGCCCTATTCTCTGCCCACCAGAGCCCAGCAGCGAGCGCATAATCGCCTTGTTAATACACTGCTCCAGTCCTAATAAGGGCAGGGCGGTGTCCCAGGGCCTGAGGGGTTAGTTAGGCACTGCTGACCCTGTCCTGAAGGAAGGCAGTTGGCTCCTTCACTCTTTGGTAGGGAAAGCAGAATAAAAGGGGCTGGCTGAATGGATGGCAGTGTGGAGCGATGAGCAGTTATTCAGAGCTGGTAAATCAGGGATGGCTTCATGGAAGAGGTGGAACTTGGCCTGATCCTGGAGGAGTGAAAAGGGTGTGATATTATTGCTTCATCGTCCACCTTCCTCAGACCAAGGAGAAAAGGGGACTTGGCCCTGTCAGAGGAGGTCACTGCCGCTCCCTGCGGGGACAGCCAAGCCTGGAATCTACACCCTAGGTCGGGCCCCCACCTCTACCTTGGTTAACTATCTAATCCAGAAGGCATTCCTTCACCTCTTGAGCCCATTGTCTTCCTCTGTAAAATTGGAGGAGCCATGCTGCCTTCCTCGCCCGTTTGCTGTGAGAATTAAGTGAAATACCAGAGTCACATTTCACTGGTGTTGACTTCCTTTCTGTTACTGACTAAATGTTTATGCTCCCCCCATCCTGCCCAAAATGCCTATGTTGAAAAAAACCCCAACTCTCAAGGTAACAAATGGCATTAGGAGGTGGGGTCTTTGGCTGTGTGGGGGTCATATGTGCCACTCCCGACTTGTGCAACGGGCTGGTGATTCCTCATCGTTCTGTGATGTTGCTTTGTGATTAGGTCCTGAGGTTGGAGCCCTTGCAAATGGGATTAGCACCCTTATCAAAGGGACCCCAGAGAGGAATGTCACTGTCTTCCCACCGTGCGAGGACACGGCTAGAATGTGCCATCTGCAGTCTGGAAGAGGTTCTCACCAGAACCCAACCATGCTGGCACCCTGATCTCAGACCCCCAGCCTCCAGAACTGTGAGAAAGAGCTGTGTGTTGTTTATAAACCACTGAGCTCTGGCCAGGCGAGGTGGCTCACACCTGTAATCCAAGCGCTTTGGGAGGCAGAGACGGTCAGATCACCTGAGGTCAGAAGTTCAAGACTAGCCTGGCCAATATGGTAAAACCTCATTTCTACTAAAAATACAAAAATTAGCTGGGCGTGGTAGCAGGATCCTGTAATCCCAGCTACTCGGGAGGCTGAGGCAGGAGAATCGCTTGAACCCGGGAGGCGGAGGTGGCAGTGAGCTGAGATTGTGACATTGCACTCCAGCCTGGGCAACAAGAGCAGGGGGAAAATAAACCCACCCAGCTCTGGTACTTCGTTACAGCAGCTCGAGCTAAGACATTTTCCCTCCGTCTTTAATAGGGACGACTGGAGGTAAAAAAAAAAAAAAAACTTAGAGGAATTAAATCTTTGACAGACTTTGCATTCTAGGGTACTGGGTCAGGGGTGCCCTGGTAGTTACTGGTAGGTAACTCCTGACCAGTGTCTTCCCAGCCTGATGGTTCATGTGCCCACAGAGCTTGACCCACCCACTCAGCCTCATGGGTTTGCGGTTGTGCTGCCACACCTCTCCTGGCCATCCTAGCCAGGCTGGTATCTGGGCCAGTGCCCACCTGGCTTCCCCATGCACAGCTCCAGGTGAAAGCAAGGACCAGTGGTCTGGATGCCACCCCAGAAATCTCCCAGCTCACATCCTCCTTGTCCATGGGGTTGAGGCCAAGGGAGCAGCAGCCATGGCCTCGGAGCAAGACGTTCAGACACACCTACCACACCCCTTAGTTTGAGGAACGGGAGTTCTACTGACTGGAGGCGGTCCCATGCTACCTGTCCTCTGTCACCATGTTTCCAGTGGCAGGAGCTAGGATTCAACATCCTGTCCCACCCGTGCCTGTTTGGGATGACTTCACGTCATTAGGGGACAAGTCTATGGAATGAAAGGACGCCTTGCTCAGTCCCTCAGCTGGGTTTCCGCTGAACATTCCTGCCAAACAGAAACGAGGGGAACGTCCTCCACAGAGCTTGCGGGTCCCCCTTAAGAGCACCGTCCCCTCTTCAAGGTTGCTGACAGCTGGCTACCATTCCAACAATCCAGAAAGGAATATGACAGGAAAGGAAAGGAGAAGTGAGATTGCAGTTGCTCGTTTAGGTGCCCGGGTTTCTAGGCGGCTGTTTGTAATTGGAGGGAAGGAGATCTGTCTTCTTCACTGTCATATCCCCAACACCCACACAGCCTGGGGAAGGGAACTGGGGCTCCCTCACACATATAGTGCCTGCCAGCCTGCATGACAGCTCTACAGAGGTAGAGCTATGCCCTTGTGTGAAGAAAAAGTCACCCCTCTTTCCTGGCAGAGGCAACCCCCAGAGCACATCCAACAGAGAAGCATAATCTGTATTTCAGCACCCGTGCACCTTCCACTCCCCCCACACACTCCACACTCCTGGCTAAGCCAAGCACCTTTGTGCAGTGCCCAACCTGTGCCATGAACCCAAGGGTGCCACATCTGTACGTGGCATCCCTGAATGTAGAATGTGTTCAGTGCATGTAGCTAGCTGAACTCATCGATAGGGAGAGGCCGCAAATGCCAAATACGCAGCCTGGTCCAAGTGGGTTTCTGTTGATTTGACCTTATGCAAGGAATCAGGCTTTTTGGAAACCCCAGTTTCGCACCAAATAGTGTGACCACTGTCATTTGAAGGTTCTTGGTCTGCTCATGGACAGAACCCGGGGAGAAGAAACCTGCCCTGTATCCTAGAAATCCTGAGATTCCTGCATAGCTTTGTCCAGGAACTCCCACAACAGCCCTGTTCCCATGAGAGTTATGGTGGAAAATAGCAGAAACGTGGCTGGAGCACCCCAGTTGCCTCGTCCCCCCCCCCAGTATACATCAGAGCTCCCAGTGTAGGATCCAGTACCCAACTCAGCACAGCAGGAGAGCTGCCACCCACCGCGCCCAGCATGTGGTGCCCAAGCTCTGCTTCCCAGTGGGGGAGACGATTGACCTGAAAAAATGAGCCCCCACCCATTTTACAGAGTGCAGATTTAAGTACTGCCGACGTCCAAGGCACAGTGCTGTCATTGTAGCTCTCCGCCCCGCTGCCTCCTGGGCTCACATGCTATTCCTGATGCCGCTCGACCCAAAGTGTACACCCCCAGCAGCACCACAGATGAACGAAGCTGTCTGTCCTATGTCGGGCCCAGTCCTCCGACCTGGCTGCACCCAGCTCCCCACATGCTGCCCCAGGTGTGCCCTCCTCGTTGGGGAAGAATCATTCCAAGTCAAGGGTAGACATGGAGGTGTAGTCTCTAAATATGGGGGCCTAGCGGAATGGGGGGACTCACCTTTAGATCCATGAGAATGCAAGGACAATAGCGGATCCAACTTCATTCTTCAGCATTCACCTAATGTTTGATTTAATTCAACAGCTACTTATCACGTGCCTAGGAAGTGTCAGGCACTGTTTCTGGGCACTGGGGAACGGGAATGAGCAAGCTTCTAATGTAGTCACAGTTCTCTTTCATGGGCATCGATCCCCCAGAACACGGCACGTCAGCAGACCCTCACTGCTATGCCATTCACGTTCTGCCTAATCTTCCTTGTGCAAAACAGAGAGCGACTGAGTCCAGTCTGGGAGTGACGTCGCCTAATGAGAGGGGCTGCCCCCAGCACAGCGCCCATCCCCATGAGGCGTGTCGATTCGCCTTTCGTCTTCCCGCACATTTCCCCTCTCTCAATTTGCTTTTCTCTTTCCATACTATTTCCTCTTTGTCCTTCTCCCATCCTCTTTTCTTTCCTGCTCACCCTTGGGTTCACGGCACTGTTCTATTATTGGCACTGCTGACCCGGCAAAGCACATCCACCTCTGCTCTGTTTTCCAAGAGCAGGGGATTAGAGGGTTGTCCTCCTGCTAGAGCCGGTGCCCTGGGGAAGACCCTGTTGGCCGTGCATGGCAGCTGTTCCGAGCCTACAACACAGCTCCAAAGAAAAGCGGCCGGGGATGTGTCTACACAGGCTTGATTGACCAGGCAAGAAAGGGAGGTTGCACTCCGTGGCCCAAAAGAACCCTGCTAAGCGGAGATGCCATGGCCGAAGCTCCTCCAAATGCTTTCTCCAGTACCTGTGCACCTTCCTTTCCCTCAACACACTCCACACTCCTGCCTAAGCCAAGCACCTTTGTGCAGTGCACAACCTGTATATCTGTACATGGCATCCCTGAATGTAGAATGTGTTCAGAACATGTAGTTAGGTTGAATTCATCAATAAGGAGAATAGCGTGAGAAATATTAGCCCCTACCTATTTACAACAGAATGAAGATTTAAGTGCTGCATACGTCCAAGGCACAGTGACAACGACCGCCCCTCAGGCCCACACTACCCCTCCCCCACTGTCAGGAGCTCAGGGCCCCAGAGGCCACCATACCCACACAGGGCACTCCTCCACGATCGTGGGGATGAGAGTGAAAATGTCAGCCTCCCTGCCCACAGCCAATGAGGGTCAACATTAAATCAGAACTTTAGCCTTACAGTGGCAGCCATTGGGAGCAATCTTCTAGAAAGTGCTGCTGACCACATTAGCGTAACCCAAACTAAATGTAAATGCACATACGCTGAGTTACAGTCTTGGAAACTGAAATCTGTTTTGAGCTATAGAAAATGAAAAAGTGATGTGTGCAAGGAACCTATGCAAAGGAGCCTCAAAGAGGAAGAAGTCAGGCACGCTCCACATGGCCAAAAAGCGCAGCCGGCACCCGAAGGCCAGGCTCTGCCAAGCAGGACCAAGGTCCCTCAGCCAGTGACACTCCAAAATCTCCCAAAAGTGATCCAGAAGCCAGGTGTGGAGATACGCACTGTAAGCCCAGCTATGCAGGAGGCTGGGGCCGGACTTGGAGACCATAGTGTACCATGGCCACGCCTGTGAATAGCCACTTCACTCCAGCCTGGGCAGCATAGCAAGACCGTACCTCTAACAGTGATCATAAAAAAGTGACCCAGGGGTTTGAATCACTAAAAAAACTAAGAGCGTTTTATGTCCATTTCCTTTTTTTTTTTTTTTTTTTTAGGAAGGCTGGAGTCCATGGTGTGATCACAGCTCACTGCAGTCTCCACCTCCCAGGCTCTCAAGCAATGCTCCTGTCTCAGTTGCCTTAGTAGCTAGAACTACAGGCATGAGCCACAACTCCTAGTTAATTTTTTTAATTTCTTGTAGACATGGAGCCTCACTATGTGGCCCAGGCTGGTCTTGAACTCCTGGGCTCGCCCTCATCTCTCAAAGTGCTGGGATCTCAGGCATGAGCCACCGTGCCCAGCCCCATTTCTATTTTTTAACTCAAATAAAATGATTATTTAAAGTATCCACCCTGAAACAGAACTATTTAAGAATGTCCTGGTTGTGTGACTGTTTGCAGAAATGAGTGAACATCTTGTGACTCAGCCACTCACTCTCTGTGACCCTCAGTGGATTTGACCATATACAGTCTTTCATTGAGTTCTTCTTTGTCATATATTGTTTATTTTACATCCGCGGTGGGGCATTGGCTGAAGACAAGACGCATAAGAGCCCTGATGATGAAATACAGGAACTTCACAACAAGCATAAAATGAGCTGGGCATGGTGCCTCAGGCCTGTAATCTCAGCACTTTGAGAGGTCAAAGTCAGAGGATCGATTGAGGCCAAGAGTTCGAGACCAGCCTCAGCAACATAACAAGAACCCATCTTTACAAAAAATTAAAAATAAACTATCCAGACTGGGCAGCAGAGTGAGACCCTGTTTCTAAAAAAATAAGGATAAAAAAACATAAAACGGCAATAATTCAGCAAATTTATCTGATTAATTTCACCAGACCCAGAGCTTTGGTACTTCAAAAATGTAACTTGAAAGAAAAAAAATGTATATATTGGTGATTATATCTAATTTGCCTTTTTATTGGTGAAAACAAATCCATATACTCTAATGTATTATTTGAAAAGAACAGCTGAAATCCCCTAATTATGTCCATGAGAAATAAAATGTCAGGTGGCTCATGCCTGTAATCCCAGGACTTTGTGGGGCCAAGGCAGGCAGATCACGAGGTCAGGAGTTCAAGACCAGCCTGGCCAACATGGTAAAACCCCACCTCAACCAAAGACACAAAAATTAGCCCTGCATGGTGGCACATCCCTGTAATCCCAGCTACTCAGGAGGCTGAGGCAGGAGAATCGCTTGAACCCAGGAGGCAGAGTTCAAGAGATATCTTGCAGGGAGCTGAGATCACACCACTACACTCCAGCCTGGAAGACAGAGTGAGACTTGGTCTCAAAAAAAAATAAAATAAAATGTCAGAAATTATAAAAATAGACATATTTAAGTGTCAAATATAAGCATTCAAAATGTCAGAAAAATAAAAACAGTTGCTGATTTTCATGTGTTATATATGTTACATGTTTTTATATGCTGTAACATTATAATATATATATATATATTTAGTGACAAAATCGAACTTTTTTCTTTTACTTTATTTTTACTTTTTGCCTTTTTTACTTTATGAATCACACTTTTCTTACATAACATATCTCAGATCAATTTAGTGATATGTGTCACTGAAGAGGGAAAAAAGACAAATATGAATGTTTTAAAGACTGTACAAAAATATACTTTCTTTTTTTCTTTTTCTTTTTTTTTGAGACAGAGTTTTGCTCTTTGTTGCCCAGGCTTGAGTACAGTGGTGCGATCTCGGCTCACCTCAACCTCCGCCTCCCAGGTTCAAGCGGTTCTCCTGCCTCAGCCTCCCGAGCAGCTGGGATTACAGGCACGTGCTACCACGCCCAGCTAATTTTGTATTTTTAGTAGAGATGGGGTTTCTCCATGTTGGTCAGGCTGGTCTTGAACTCCCAAACTCAAGTGATCCACCTGCCTCAGCCTCCCAAAGTGCTGGGATTACAGGCCCAGCCCATGCCCAGCCAAAAATATTCTTTCAATACATGAATTAAGAATACACCACTCTAGGCCAGGTGTGGTGGCTCACGCCTGTAATCCCAGCACTTTAGGAGGCTGAGGTGGGAGAATTGCTTGAGCCCAGGCGTTCAAGACCAGCCTGAGCAATATAGTGAGACCCTGTCTCTACAAAAAATTTAAAAATTAGCTAAGCATGGTGCATGCATATAGTCCCAGCTACTTAGGAGGCCGAGGTTGGAGGATAGCTTGAGCCCAAGAGTTTGAGGCTGCAGTGAGCCATGATCGTGCCGGCACACTCCAACCTGGGCCACAGAGTAAGGCCCTGTCTCAAAAGAAACTTTTTTTTTTTTTTTTGGTAGATCAGATGGCGTCTTGCTATATTACACATGCTGCCTCAAAAACAAACAAACAAACAACAACAACAACAACAAAAAAAACTCTATAAAATGGTCTACTTAAAATCCCTTCTTTATTATGTATCACTCAAAAAGGAGAAGCGTATTTCCATTTACAGAAAGGTTTAAAAAATTATACATGAGTCAAACTATGGGAGAAAACAAACTCTCATCGGGACCTATTAGATCTAATTTCAACTTTTTAGTTTCTTTTTAGAAGTTCTATTCTTAAGGATTCATATTACTTGATTTTTATTATTTCTTAAAGGTTTTCCAAAGGAAAAAAAGTAATTACTTATTTTTCCTGAAAAAAAAAAAAGACTTACTCTATATTGCAATTATTATATGCATCCACTGGACCCTTTTATACATCTAAGTTATAGCTGAGGAGTTTAGGGTTCTTATTTTTTCTGTATCTTTAAACATTTTTGCTATTTCATCATTACTCATGAATTATTTCAAACTGTACTTTTAGAAAAAGAATGGCAGAATGACCTAGATTAGAAGAATGGTGCGATCATGAGATTAATCATCACTCACTTTCATCACTCTCAGTTTTCCTGTTGCCTTGGCAAAAGTACGGCATCATCTTCAAGAAGGTGTAAAGCGGATGGAGACACCATCCCTGCGGTCTGCTTTTTGCTTGCATTGAATGCAGTTGAAAATTCAGAATTTTTTACTTTCAGTCTATAATGGCAAAGAGAAAAAATGTATAGGAAGATGTTCCACACCTGTTAGGTGAATTCAAAGGAGAAAGCAAAGAGATAGCAGGTCTCTAGATACTAATGACGGTGATGAAATTGATCACGTAAGTGAAATCTCAGATCATACACCTACAGATGACAATATCCTCAACACAGTTCTCAGACTCAAAATTTGGCGGATGAATGATATATTTCCATAGACCTAAAGGGAATATGGTGTTCTCATCCAGTTAGTCATTCCACCAGAATGATTTTATTATGCAATATTCTGTCAACAGCACCTGGACTATGGTATTTGCTAAAAAGATTCCTGGCAGTGTTTTTTCAACTTTTATGGTGTCTGTACACTGAGATTTACTTGGTTTTTTTAGTTTGTTGGTTTGCTTGCTTGCTTGTTTGTGTGTCAGAGATGGAGTCTCGCTCTGTCACCCAGGCTGGAGTGTAGTGGTGCAATTATGAGGCCTCAAACTCCTGGGCCCAAGAGGTCCTCCTGCCTCATCCCCCTGCACAGCTGGAACTTACAGCCACGAGCCATCACACTCAGCTTTTTATTATAATTTTTTTTTCTTGGTAGAGACGGGTCTCTCTATAGTGCCCAGGTTGGTCTCGAGCTCCTGGCCTCAAGTGATCCTCCCATCTCAGCCTCCCAATGTGCTAGGATTACAGGTGTGAGCCACTGAAATTTCAGCCCAGCCTGAAATTTACTTGATATGTGTTGTTACGTGAACAGATATTGAAGGCAAGTGTGTATACAAAGGTCACTGGAAGGAAATAAAAAAGCTTGATCATCTTAAATCGTGTTTACAAATCTAAAAATAAAATCGCTCTGCAATTATGAAGCAAAAAAGATGGTCATCTTCTCTTTAACAAAACGGTTTTTGAAGACTTCAAAATTGTTTCATGTATTTTGACAATGCAAGTGCAAGAAGAGGCGGAAGGAATGGTAAGTGTGAACTTTAACTGGAGATGGGCTTGAAGTCTGAATCAGTGTATCTAAGATGGATGTTCCAGATTCAGGCATGACAGCCGAAGAGCAGCTGGTTGCCTTTGGAGAGTATTGCACTTTGAGTTATATACAGCTTCAAAATCAAGAAAACGTCGAATTTTTAAAAACTGGACTTGCTGTGTTTAAATCCTGGTGTCTGAATTTCTAGCAGAGTTGTGTTTCACTCTCCTTCTATTCTTATTTCTACAAACTATATGTAAAATGATTGAAAAGCATTTTATAGAGTCCACTGCATCTAGATGGTAAACGGAGATGGCCATTTTTCTTCTGATAAACGGAGGGTTACAGAGGCAGAAATTTCCCAAAATGTGTTCTGCAGAACACTGTGGTGAAATATGTTTGAGAAATGTTGACTAAAACAGAACAAAAAGTTTTTTAACTGCAGGACTTCTCTAAATCTTTAACATGCAAGATGTCCAAAATTAGTTTGAACATAGAATTCTTTGGGGGCAGGATATTACCTAGAACTGGAGTCATCTGTAGAACACTTTTAAAATGTCTGGAAGGTGAAAAGACAGAAAGCCAAACCATATTACTAGTTAGCTAAGATCAAATTTATGGGGGCTTTTCCCCTTTTTTAGGAAAAAAAAAACATTAGAAAACCTGCTCCTTGGGAGAAGCCTTACCACAGTACGGGGGTGAGAGGGACAAGAATGGGCTATGATCCCTAAGGGTGTCTGAGGCGGCTCTACTTTAAAAGATAGGTGCAGCCGGACGCAGTGGCTCAAGCCTGCAATGCCAGCACTTTGGGAGGCTGAGGTGGGTGGATCACAAGGTCAGGAGTTCAAGACCAGCCTGGCCAAGATGGTGAAACCGCATCTCTACTAAAAATACTAGCCAGGTGTGGTACTGGGTACCTGTAATCCAGCTACTTGGGAGTCTGAGGCAGAGAACTGCCTGAACCCAGCAGGTGGAGGCTACAGTGAGCCAAGATCTTGCCACTGCATCCAGCCTGGGTGACAGAGCTTGACAAAAAAAAAAAAAAAGGTGCAGAGTGATAGTCCTTTATTCTCCAAGAGGACTTGAAGAGGAGTTACTTTATTAGGTTTCTTTCTAAGGGAAGTAACAAAAAGTAGCCCATTCTCCTAGGGACAGGGGATGTAACCAGACCCTCAGTATATAAAGGGTTTATTTACCAGGGCGGGTTGCCACTCACACCTGTAATCCCAACACCTTGAGAGGCCGAGGTGGTGGATCACTTGAGTCCAGGGGTTTGAAACCAGCCTGGACAAAACGCTGAAATCCCATCTCTACATAAAATACAAAATTAACCAGGCATGGTGGCACACACCTATAGTCCCAGCTGCCCTAGAGGCTGAGGTGAAAGGATCGCTTGACCCTGGGGATCAGAAGTTGCAGTGAGCCCAGACCATGTCACTGCACCTAAGTCTGCGTGACAAAGCAGGATCCTGTCTAGCTACACCCACAAGAAAGTAAGTGCTTTGTGTGCAGGGCTTTCTAACTGGCTTAGAGCCCTCCTATGCACACAGCAGGTGTTTGTGTAAGAAACTCTGGACCGGCCCACTTAACACCCATGGCATCTGAAGTGCAACAGTCATCACAGCGGGAAGTTGCTTTCCTGAAATGCAGAAGCTAGGACTCTAAAAACCACATTTCCCAAGCACCTCTGCAACAAAGTCCCAGTTGTAATTTAAATTCCTCAAATAACAGGCAGTTACACAAGACTTGAATTTGGAACTGGGTTCAGCGGGGAGAGAAGCCTTGGACGTGAGGCCTCCAGTTGGGGGCACAGAGTGGAGCATCCGTAGGGCAGCCTGGCAGTGAGTAGCCAGCTTCCTGGTGGCAGCTGCTCTTAGTGGACTCGTCCATGAAAGTTCAGCCTAGAACTAGACATCTGTGATGTCATTAGGGACCACCCAGATAATCCAGAAGAATCTCCCCATCTTAAGATTCTTAATCACATCTGCAAAATCCTCTGTGAGTGTGTGTGTGAGACAGAGCCTCACTCTGTTGCCCAGGCTGGAGTGCAATGGCACCATATCAGCTCACTGCCACCTCCGCCTCCTGGGCTCAAGCGATCCTCCTGCCTCAGATTCTCGAGTAGTTGGGATTACAGAAATCCGTCACCAAGCCCAGCTAACTTCTTTGCATTTTTAGTAGAGATGGGGTTTCACCATGTTGGCCAGGTGGGTCTCGAACTTTTGGCCTCAAGTGATCTGCCCTCCTCAGCCCCCCTGAGTTCTGAGATTACAGGCATAAACCACCTCATGTAGCCCTGCAAAATTCTTTTTATCCAAATAAGGTAAATGTTTCCAGGCTGCTGTAACAAACTGCTATAAACTGAGTGGCTTATAAACAACAGGAATTTGTTTATCACAGTTCTGGAGGCTGGCAAGTCCAAGGTCAAGACACTGGCAGAGTTGATGTCTTGGTGAGACAGGAGAATAGGGAATTAGGATAACCAAGGGTTAAGACAAAAGCAAAAGAATAGCAGGTACAGCCAGTTCTAGGCAAGATTAGGCAGCTTACATGCCACACTCTTACTCCTGTGATAACAAGACACGTTTGACTGACGGTGGGCCAAGCTTCCACTTAAGCCCCTGATTGGTCACAGGCCAATCCTTCATAATATGTAACCAACTGGGGACCTTTAAAGGGCACCTACGGATGTTACCAAATTCTTTTAGCTTAATAAAAACCCTAATTAGGGGGTTCTTGAGCTGCTTGCTCGAGCTCCTTCCCACTCTGTGGAGTGTGCTTTTGCCTCAATAAATCCGTGTTTTCGTTACTTCGTTCTCCCATTGCTTCGTTTGTCTTTCATTGCTTCATTCTTTTGTTGCTTTGTTTGTGCATTTTGTTCAATTCTTTGTTCCACACACCACGAACCTGGACAACTCACAGTCAAGACCTTCCATCCAGTAACACAGGGAGGGCTCGCGTCCCGGTTCATAGATGGTGACGTATTTTCTTGTTGTGTCCTCACATGGCAGGAGGGGCTAGTTCTGCAGTCTCTTTTATTAGGGCACCTCCCAAAGGCCCCATCTCAAAGGTTAGGATTTCAGCAGATGAATTTGGGAGAGGACACAAATATTCAGATGTAATATTTACAGGTTCCAGGAATTAGAACCTGATATTTGGGGGGAAGCAATAATTTAGCTTACTACGCTGGCCTTGACCAGAAAACTCTGTTCTAAGATCTTTCCCAGCTATTCAAAGGGAATGCCACTGTGCGTGCCCATCCCCTACGTCACCTCCATTTATTCCTCCCTTGAAAAACTTACCTAAAGAGGGAAAGTGAGAAGGGGAAAGAGCTCACGGGCAGTGGCTGCAGACACTCAGCCAAGGAAGCTAGGGAATGAGCGAGCCAAGCTCTGATCAGTTGTAGACACTCAGCCGGGAGCAGAAAACGAATAACCACATTGCTGGAGCATCAGCCAAATGTATTCCTCTGCATCTCATAGGCCAAGACAGGGACAAGTGCTTGGCATGTTCACCCTAGCAGACAGATGCACTGGGCCTGGTACACGCTCTTGGAAAAAGATCCTGTCCCAGGTGAGGGCTGGCTTTCCAGGATAACTCCAGCCAGCCTCACCCATTTTTAAGGCCAAGGAGGAGAAAGGAGGCTAGAGAGGGAATGAGAATAGAGAAGTAGGAACAGATGGCTTCCTGGACCCAGGAGGCTAGTCAACAAAGACCAAAAGAAGTGAGGAGTTGAAGCAATTATCTGGATGAATTAAGCAAAAATAAAAAGAGGCAATGGGACTTGGGGACCTTTCCAGCCAGGGCCTGTTGTCTACACTACACAATTAATCAAACTTTTCTGCATGTGGGAGGGCAACAAAAATCTGACCCCAGGCCAGGTCTAGAAGCCCCCGGTTCCTTCTCCCATCTTAGCACCCATTTGACATTAAGTTAAGCTATTCAACCTGAGTAGAAATAAAATAAGAATATCAAAGTGGTCCCTGCATATAATTAGGCAATACTGAATTGACCAAAATAAAGTGGGTTTGATCTTTTTAGTGGGTGGATAAAATGCTGAGATCAGTACTATGTTGTTTGGCAAAATGTGCAATAATAATTCATTCATTTGATAACTAGTAAGTACCTGGGGATATATTGATTAATCAGACATGAATCTTGCTCTCAAGGAGCTTACAGTCTAATAAATGACACAGAACATACTCCTAAATAATGCATTTAATCTTATCAATAAACCTGTGAGTTAGTCACTCTGACTCCCACTTTATGGATGAAGAAAACTCAAGTTTGCAGTAAACACTTTGTACAGAGTCATACAGTTAGTGACAGAGCCTGGATTTGAGCCACATCTCTCGCTGCTGAAACCATACTTTTTTCACATGACGCTAGGTTTTCTGAAGGAAAAACCTTTGAATTTTCAAAGCTACGTGGGATTTGAACAAGTGGAGATGAAAGAAAGAGCACTTAATGTAGAGAAAAAAGAAGGAGAATAGAGATGCTGTTATGATAGTAATCGACATGGGGAATTAGAAGAAATAGGAAGTTTGTGGATGGAAATTATAAGCTCAAGTTTTTAAAATATCTTTGAAGGACTTCTAGGACATGCAGCTAGAAAAAACAGCAGTCATTCAGAAATGTAAAACCAGAACCCCACAGAGAAGCCTATGCCAGATATTTAGATCGGGGTGTCCTTACACAAAAAAAGAATGGTGAAAGACACGAATTTACTAAGGCAAAAAGTCTATAATGAGAAGAGAAGAAGAACCTTTGGAAAAGAAAAACAAAAGCATTACGGCCAGGCATGGTGGCTCACGGCTGTAATCCTGCACTTTGGGAGGCCGAGGTGGGCGGATTACTTGAGGTCAGGAGCTCCAAGACCAGCTTGGCTAACATCGGGGAAGCCCGTCTCTACTAAAAATACAAAAAATTAGCCGGGCATGGTGGCAGGTGCCTGTAATCCCAGTTACTCAGGAGGCCAAGGCAGGAGAATCGCCTGAACTTGGGAAGCAGAGGTTGCAGCAAGCCGATTCCAGCCTGGGCAACAGAGCAAGACTCCATCTCAAAAAATAAAAATTAAAAAATAACACATTATAAATTTTCCTCTTGCATCTTTTTATTTTTTTAATCTTCCTCCTTCACTCTTCTCTGTGTAAACTCGTTCTGGCCAAGTGAATCAATCAAGATGGGAACACTGATTTGAGCAGACTTGTCAACATTACTCTGGGGAAAAAAGGAGTTGATAAACTATTGGCAAGAGTCGTTACCAAAAATAGTACCACGCAGGCTTGTGACTGGAAAGAACAGCAGAGTTTAGGAAAGCATATGTTTGTTTACAGGATAGTTGAACATGTTTGTAGGGAAAGCGCTAGTGTTAAAGGAGAGATTGAAGATGCTTTATGATTCTAGACCAGTATGGAAAGAAAGGAGATCAAGTCACACTTATACGGGCTGGCTTTAGAGAGAAGAAGGGGCATTTCCTTCCCTGAAATATCCATGAAAAATAAAAGAAAGAAGGCTGACAGTGATGGGAAATTAGAGGCAGACAACCATGGAAACTAGATAATTCATACCAATCTTCCCAATGAGGACAAACATAGAAGCCACATTAAATATAAGGATTATCTTTTGGAAGCGTCAGACAGTAACACAAGAGTGAAGCTTCAGCAAGCCGGGGACTGGGAAAAATGGAGGCCTAGGAGGTAAACCCAGAATCTAAAGCCACTCTTCTACATTGTTAGTTAACTTCAGGTGACACAGCAGTGAGGATGAGAGTCTGAGCAACACTTTACACAGCACTAGATGATTAGAGGATCCAATACTGGGGTCCAGGGCCCATCAAGGTGAGTGTCCCAGGAAAATCCTTATCTTTGGGTTGTAACCCTAAAGGACGATATTGTAGGAATAAATACAAGGCAGAAACAGCCAGGCTTTTGCAGACATTGTAGTTCACCTTCAAATCATTTCAATCCATGAAACTGGATTAAATTAATCTCAGGGTACTCTTGGCCCCAGACTCCTGACAAAAGCAGAGTAAGTCCTCTCTAGAGGAAGATAACATCATCCTAGGCCTCGAATCAGTTCCACAGTTAATCGTATAACCACGCCCACTATAACAGCAAAAATAACTAAATAAGAAAAGATAATAAAAATAAACACCAGCATAATGGGACATAGAAAAATGGATGCTCAGAGAGTCTCCAGATACTGAGGCTAACAGAAACTCTAGAAATGAAAAATATAATAACTACATTTAATAAGTCATGGGTGTGTTATATAGGCCATTAGACTCCTATAAAGCTGAAGTAAATTGGATGTTGGATCAGAAGAAAATATTTGGAATGAAGCATGAAGGAATAAAAGAATGAAAAAGACAAAAGAGAAGTTGAGAGAGGGACAATAGAATGGGAATATGTAATATACATGCAGTGGGAATCCTGAAAAGACAAGAGAGAAAATGGAAGAGAAGCAATATTTGAAAAGATAATAACTGAGATTTTTTCCAAAGCAAATTAGGCACAAAGCTACAGATTCAAGAAGCCCATAAGAACTCCAAGCGTGACAAGGAAACACACCTAGGTACATTATAGTAAAATTGCTGAAAACAAAGGAAAAAGAAATATCTTAAAAGAAGCTAGAATAAAGACATATCGCTGTCAAAGGAGCAACAATTAGACTGACAGCTGATTTCTCAAGAGTAACAAGGAAATCTAGAAAATAATGGAATGCCCTTAACATACTAAACTACTGCCAGCCTAGAACTTTATGGTCCCCAAAAATTATCCTTCAAGTATAAAGATTAATTAAAGATAACAAACCAAAACAGATTTATCTGTTACTCACAATAAAGGAAATACTGAAGACTATTCTTCAGGCCTAAGGAAAACAGTTTCAGACGGAAAGTCAGATGTAAGAAGCAAAGAGTAATACATTAAAAAATGGCAAGTATTAATATATAGGTAAGTATAAATTGAGAGTGACTATAAAAAATAAAAAATGTTGAATTTAAAATATATATTGCTTAAAATACATGACAACAATCATACAAAATTTGGGACAGGAGTAGATTTAGGGTATTTCAGAGTTATTCAAATGCCTGAAAAGAGCATAAAGCACCAATTAATATAAGACAAGAATGAGTACTGTGATCTTGGTGCTTATCACCAAAAGAAGAGTAAAAAGAATATAGAATTTCCAAGATAACAGAGGAAGGCAATGGAATATTTTAAAAAAATAGTTAATCCAGGCCAGGTGCCACAGCTTACGCCTGTGATCCTAGCACTTTGGGAGGCCAAGGCAGGTGGATCACGAGGTCAGGAGTTCAAGACCAACCTGGCCAATGTGGTGAACCCTTGTCCCAACTAAAAATACAAAAATTAGCTGGGTGTGGTGGTGAGAGCCTGCAGTCCCAGATGCTCGGGAGGCTGAGGCACGAGAATCGCTTGAACTCGGGAGGTGGAGTTTGCAGTGAGCCAAGATTGCACCACTGCACTCCAACCTGGGTGACAGAGCAAGACTCCATCTCAAAAAAAAAACAATAGTCGATCCAAAATAAACAATGAAATGAGAGAAAGATGAACATGGAGTATAAGTAGGACAAATAGGAAACACTCAACAGCATGGGAGATCTAAATCCAAATATATTAGGGGTTAGGCCAGGCGCAGTGGTTCATGCCTGTAATTTCAGCATTTTGGAAGCCCAAGGCCGGCAGATTGCCAGAGCTCAGGAGTTCAAGACCAGCCTGAGAAATAGGGTGAAACCCTATCTCTACAAAAAGTACAAAATTAGCCAGCATGGTGGCGCACGCTGTAGTCCCAGCTGCTTGCAGGGCTGAGGCAGGAAGATCTCTTGGGCCCAGGAGGTCAAGGCTGCAGTGAGCCATGTTCACACCATAACACTTGAGTCTGAATGACAAAGCTAGACCCTGTCTCTCCACCAACAAAAGAAATCAGGAATTACATTAAATATAAAGGGATTAAATGGTCCAACTATAAGACAAAGATTGTCAGATAATTAGTTTTTTAAATTGTATAGAGTTTACAGAAGAAGATTACATTAAGGATATAAAATGGGCCGGGCACGGTGGCTCACGCCTGTAATCCTAGCACTTTGGGAGACCAAGGCATGTACATTACTTGAGGCCAGGAGTTCGAGACTAGCCTGGCCAACATGGTGAAACCCCATATCTACTAAACATTCAAAAATTCGCCAGCCATGGCGGCAGCCACCTGTAATACCAGCTGCTCAGGAGGCTGAGGCAGGAGAATTGCTTGAATTCTGGAAGTGGAGGTTGCAGCGAGCCAAAATTGCAGTGAGAAAAAAAAAAAAGATACAGAATGGATAAAAGTAAAGGTATGGAAAATACATACCATACTAATCCAAAGAAAATTGGACTATCTATATTATTAATTATCAAACAAAATAGAATTTAAAGCAGAAAGTGTTACTAGAGATAAAGAAGGCCCTGTCTTAATAATGAGATTTCCGATTTCCCAAGAAGTTATAATATTATAAAATTATATACACCTAATACCTCAAAATACATGAAGCAAAAAGTAATATATCTACATATAGACTAGTTCCCAATCATTATGGTAGAATTTTACACACTTCTGGCAATATTTAACAGAACAAGCAGACAAGTCAGTAAGAATATAAAAGATTCAAACAACACAACCAGCAACTATAACCTAACGAACATATATAGAATACTGAGCTCACAACTACAAGTGTACATTTTTTTCAAACAAAATTTCTGAAATCAACCATATACTGAGTCATAAAGCTTAAATGACTGAAATTATACAAAGGACACTTTCTAAATACATTACAAGTAAGGTTAAAAAAAAAAAAAAACAGTAACAAAAATGATGATTAGAAAACTCCATGTATTTTTTTTTTTTTTTTTTTGGTTGAGATGGAGTCTCGCTCTGTTACCCAGGCTAGAATGCAGTGGTGCAACCTCGGCTCACTGCAACCTCCACCTCCCTGGTTCAAGTGATTCTCCCGCCTCAGCCTCCTGAGTAGCTGGGATCACAGATGCGTGCCACCATGCCTGGCTAATTTCTGTATTTTTAGTACAGACAGGGTTTCACCATGTTGGCCAGGCTGGTCTTGAACTCCTGACCTCAGGCGATCCACCCGCCCTGGCCTCCCAAAGTGCTGGGATTACAGGTGTGAGCCACTGCACCCAGCCCCATGTATTTGAGAATGCAGACGTACATCTAAATAACCCATGAAAACAATCAAAATAAAATGTTAACATTTTAATAGAATAATAAAAATATTGCATAATGAAAGTCATGGGATGAGGTTAAAGCTATGATTTGATGAATATTCATAATTGCATATATTAGATTATAGGAAAGGTTTAAAATTAATGAACTAAGCAGCCATCTCAAGAAATTAGGAAAAGTACAGAAAATTAAACCCAAAGAAAGAGAAAAAAAGAATTTAATGCACTAAAAAACAAATATAAAATATGAAATATAGATGGCCCCCAACTTACAATGGTTCAACTTACGGTTTTATGACTCCCTTAATATGAAAGCAATATGCATGCAGTATGCTCCTCAACTGACATTGGAATTATGTCCAAATAAACCCATCGTAAGTTGAAAATATCTTTAGTTAAAAATACACTTTTATTGGGACACAACTTCATTGCAAATGAAGAAGCGTCTATATCAACAAAATCAAAATCTGCATTTTTTGGGAAAGAGAAATAAAATTGATTAAAAACCTTAGCAAAGGCTGGGCGCTGTGGCTCATGCCTGTAATCCCAGCACTTTGGGAGACCGAGGCAGGTGAATCACCTGAGATCAAGAGTTTGAGAACAGCCTGACCAACATGGAGAAACCCCATCTCTACTAAAAATACAAAATTAGCTGGGCGTGGTGGCACATGCCTGTAATCCCAGCTACTCGGGAGGCTGAGGCAGGAGAATTGCTTGAACCCAGGAGGTGGAAGTTGTATTGAGCCAAGATCGGGCCATTGCACTCCAGTCTGGGCAACAAGAGCAAAACTCTGTCTCAAAAAAAAAAAAAAAAAATCCCCTAGCAAAGCCAGGCATGGTGGCTCATGCCTGTAATCCCAGCACTTTGGGAGGCCAAGGTGGGAGGACTGCTTGAGGCCATGAGCTCAAGACCAGCCTGAGTCTTGAGAAACGTAGTGACACCTGTTTCTACAAACAAACAAACAAAAACTAGCAAGATTTATCAAGGGGAAAAAAGAAAGAAAAAGAAGATTAAAATAATCAGTGTCAGACATGATAAAGAGAAATCACAACAGACCCACCTTTATGAAAGATCATAAGAAGTTATTATGAATAGTTTTATGACAAAACATTTTGCAAATTTAAATTGTTGAATCCTTTAAAAAGAAAATGTATCAAAAATGAACACAAGAAAGTGTGAAATCTTAACTAACCCAATAACTATTCAATAAACTAAATTGATAATTTAAACCCTCCCACAAAGAAAACTCCAGGCTTGGAGTAATATCCTCAGAAACATACATGTGCTTTCACCAGCACACAAGCACAAGGATGATCATAGCAGCATCATGTATAACAGCCCTAGACTGGAAACAACCTAAATGTCCATCAAGAGGAGAACAGATCAACAAATTGAGCCACATTTTTTAATATAATACTATCCGTTGATTAAAAACTGCAAACTACACCTATACCGTTGATAAAAAACAAACTACACCTAACAACCTGGATGATTTTTACAAGTATAATGTTGAGTAAAAAGTGGGGCGCGTGGAAGAATACACACTGTTTAGTTACATTTATATAAAGGTGAAAAAACAGGATTTAGCATTGAGATGCTAAAGTTTAGTTTAGCAAAAAACTAAACTTTGGCATTTAAAGAGATTTTTTTCCCTTTAAGCTTTTATTTTTATTTTTATTATTTTTTAGACAAGAGTCTCACTCTGTCAACCCAGGCTGGAGTGCAGTGGTGCGATCTCAGCTCACTGCAACCTCCGACTCCAGGATTCAAGCCATTCTTCTGCCTTAGCCTCCTGAGTAGCTGGGACTACAGGCATGTGCCCCCATGCTCAGCTAACTTTTGTATTTTTAGTAGAGACGGGGTTTCACCATGTTGGCCAGACTGGTCTTGGACTCCAGACCTTATGATCCACCCGCCTCGGTCTCCCAAAGTGCTGGGATTACAGGCGTGAGCCACTGCACCTGGCCTAAGATTTTATTTTTTTAGAGCAGTTTTAGGTTCACATCAAAATGGAACAGAAGGTACAGAGATATCTCATACACCTCCTGCCCCCACATAAGCACAGCCTTTCCCACTATAAACATCCCCCATCTAACTGGTTTGTTTGTTGCAATCCACAAGCCTACAATGACACATCAGTACTCCAGGATCCATAGTTCACATTAGGGTTCTCTTTGGTCTTGTACATTCGATAAGTTTTGACAAATGTATGACAGGTGTCCGTCATGACAGTATCATACAGAGTAGTTCACTGCCCTGAAAACCTTCTGTGCTGTACTGATTGATCCCTCCCTCCCCTTAACCTCTAGCAATTCCTGATCCTTTTACCGCCTCTGCGGTTTTGCCTTTTCCAGATGTCATATAGTTGGAATCATACAGCATACAGTCTTTTCAGACTGTCTTCTTTCACTTGGTAATATGCATTTAAGGTTCCTCCATGTCATGTCATGGCTTGATAGCTCATTTCTTTTGAGGACAGAATAACGCTGCATTGCCCGATACATCACAGTTTATTTTCTACTTGCCTACTAAAGGACATCTTGGTTGCTTCCAAGGTTTTGCACTTATAAATAAAGCTGCTGTGAACATCTGTTTTTATATATTTTTTGGTGGTAAAAATATGTAAAGCAAAGGTGCTTTACATAAAAAGGATAATGGTCACCTCTGATAGAGAGGGAGGATAGAAGTGGGCAGGAGGAATAAGGCGTAAATCCAGGGTGAGGGCAGAGTTCCATTTCCCAACCAGGCTGATAGTGACAGTGGTGTTGACTTTGTGATAAATCACTGAACTGTATATCTCTGTTTTTGTTTTTTGGGGTTGTTTTTTTGGTTTGGTTTTGTTTTTGAGACAGAGTTTCACTCTTGTTGCCCAGGCTGGAGTGCAATGGCATGATCTCGGCTCACTGCAACCTCTGTCTCCCAGGTTCAATCGACTCTTCTGCCTCGGCCTCCCTTTTCTGTAGGTGCATTCTATTTTACAATTTTTAAAACTGATGAAGAAAGAAAAAGGGAGTCAGAAAGGAGAGAAGGAGGAAGTAATGGAGGGAGAGCAGAGAACTTAGAAGCTGAAAGGCAAAAAGCTGAGGCGTTGAAGCACGTGTTGTGTGGCCTCAATCTTTTCAATAATGTATGAGGCACGGTCTCCCAGAGAGATCAAGGGTCTGAAAGGTCTGGACAAGACTTGCGACAACCGCATTAGAAATGTCGTGGGCCAGGAATCCACTATAGATCAGGAAAGGATTGCTGAATAAACTCTACTGAGCATGGGCTGCAAACTCAAATGTCCGGGGGACAGGCAGGTATCTCATGAATCAGGTCGTCTGGGGAGCGGGAGGAAGCAAGCCCATTGATCAGTGACATCTAATTCTGTTTCGGGTCCAGGAATACACTTTCTGTTGTTGCAGAGATGATGTCTACCCCATGTCAGAGAAGCTGCTGCCTCTCGGCTCCAGGCAGTGGTCATTCCAGAGTGGGTAAAGACCAAGTACCACCAGCTCTCAGTTCTGTCTGCTAGTGGAGCTAAAACTCTGGATTTTCTGGTGATCTCCTGTTTCTTCAATGCTCACAACTAAATCAAATTGTTTTAAATATTATTCGGGCCACACAAACCCCACATTTGATGTTCCTGATGAGGTCTGTGAGGTCCGAGACCCCTGGGTGAACCAGTCAGATCACCGTGGAACAAGTCGCCTCAGGGCCTGGCTGTCTCCAGCCGCTCTGAGTAGCTGTGCAGCCAGCCAGTCTCCGATTTGGGCTGTGATGAGTCTGGATGGCAGAAGAATAAGAGGGATGGGAAATTGAGGGAGGGCCTCATTGAAAGGGCTCACTCCAGGAGCCAGAAAGCCAGAAGACCCAGAGCTACAGTGAGATCAGAGACGCACAGTCCCCATGAGGACAAAGAGCCCAGCAAGGGGAATGAGAGAGGTAAAAGGATGAAAGAGTCAGAAGGAGTTTCAGAATCTAAGTGCTCCAAAAATAAACCTTTCCCTTTGTATCACTTTTCTCTTTTGACTTTAGTTGCTCTCAACTTGCTGCTTCCTTTTTTAAAAAATTCTAACAATTCTGCAGAAAACCAGAAGTGTGAACCCAACACAGTAACTCTAGGTGTTATGGCGCTGTCCTGCTCACTTTCTTTTGGCCTACTGGCTTCAAAGGTAGGCACACACACATCCCTTTTCTAATGATCCAGTGGTGGATTCAGGCTCAGTAAGCCAAGGCCACAAGCAACAGCGCTTGGGTTCCATCTCGGCCCCTTGTAGCTGCCTTCCAGGAAGTGCTGGAACAGCAGAAGCAGCCAGCAGTATGCTCAAGAAGTGGTCAGCAGTGGGGAGCAGCCAGAGAGGGGAGGCCAGTGAGCAAATATCAGTTTGGGAAATCGGGTTTGGGCTGAACAAAGTTCACTGTTGTTTTCCAAGAAAGCAGAGCCTGGTTGAGCCACCCTAGGGAATAAGGAGAGGGGCAACTTGAACTGAGTATTGGCTCCAAACTTCTACAGCCTGATACACTTGGCCACCCAATGATGATCAGAGCCATTGGTGTTCCCACGGGGGGCGGGGGCAGAGGGCAGGCTCGGAGTAAAAGGGGAAGACAGACAGGTAGTCTAAATACCACCAAACCACAGAGATTGAGACCAAGACGAAAGGAAAAAAACAGCAGAAGGGATTTTTGTCCTTGAGATGTGCTTTGCAAATTCTTTTCAATTAGTTCCCCATTGATTATTCCATCTTGAACATTTAGAGCTGTTCAAGCCAGGCGGCATGTATGTTTTGAAGTGGTAAGTTCTCCATTCCTAGCAGAGTCTGAGCAGAAGCTCAGCTGTTATCTACCAGAAATTCTATCAACAGGATGAAAGGTTGAACTATTCTGAAGACTGTAATTCAGCAGAACTGGGTAATCTCTGGCAAATGATACCCTTTCTGAGTATGCATGTGTCACTAAAAGTCACTCAGGCAAACCAGGCTGTTTGTAAATAGGTCTGATTATCTGCAAATTAGCTGATTGAAGGTTCCTGGGTATGAAGCAGGGCTTATTTTAAGAAATTAAGTTAATTTAGATAATAGTTGTATTGAAAAGCAACAAGTTCAAAAACAATTAGAAAGAATGCAGCTTCCATTTTATTTTTTTCAACTCTATATTTTCTTTTCAAATTGTTTCTAATAGGCTATCTGTTAAGAAATAATATCTTTTGACCTGGTGTGGTGGTTCATGCCTGTAATCCCAACACTTTGGGAGGCCAAGGCAGTTGGATCACCTGAGGTCAGGAGTTTAAGACCAACCTGGGCAACACAGTGAAACCCCGTCTCTACTAAAAACACAAAATTAGCCAGCCAGGTGTGGTGGCGCGCGCCTATAATCCCAGCTACTTGGGAGGCTGAGGCACGAGAATTGCTTGAACCTGGGAGACAGAGAGGTTGCAGTGAGATGAGATAGCACCATTTTATTCCAGCCTGAGAGACACAGCAAGACTCCATCTCAAAAAAAAAAAAA
Source organism: Sapajus apella (assembly GCF_009761245.1). Classification (NCBI taxonomy): domain Eukaryota; kingdom Metazoa; phylum Chordata; class Mammalia; order Primates; family Cebidae; genus Sapajus; species Sapajus apella. The sequence continues at coordinate 12,618,977 of NW_022436989.1, read as the reverse complement.
AAAAAAAAAAAAAGGTTCTTTGGTAAATTACTTAAATATTCTTGGAAGTCATTATTACTTTCTAAGTCAATAGAAGTATTTTTTATCTAATAGCATATTAATTCCTATCTTTACGCGTTTGTACCCATACAACACCCAGCCCTGCACCTGACATATAACGGGTACTCAATAGATGTTCACTGAATTAATTGGTTGCAAAAACCAAGTATATCAGTTGAACGTTTCTGCGTATTCGTGATAACTGCATTTGGAACACCTGTTCAATGCCAGCGACTGGGTCAAATAAACACTCATCCTCATAGTAATCACTACGAAGTGATTGCTACATTAGCCCCATTTTACAGATGATGCCACTGAGGCCGGTGAGTAGCTGAGCCAGGATTCAAGGCCAGGCCCGTCCAACTCCTAAGCTGAAGCTCTCAGCGAGGGTATTAAACTGAATCTGAATCCTCTGCTCATTTTATCTATTTTGAAGCACTGCATGTGGTGCGTTCAGCAGATGAAAACTCTCTGATGAGGCACATGTGGACGGGATGGCAGGGCTGAGAAGGGCAGGGGGGGGCACACAACCTACTTCCCCAGCTGTTTCTGCTACCTACCGGCTGGGGCCTTCAGCTCCACCGCCTCCCCTCCCCCAGGCCCTAAATCACTCTTGGGCCCTTTGTTCTTCTCCACAGCTGCTCAGCAAATTCCTTGATTTGAAATTACGATCACAGGTTGGAGTGCTACTTAAAATAATTTTGCCAAATGTTCCATCTCTGTGTGTTGATGAATATAATGGATGACAATTTAAAGAGCAAAAAAAAAAAAAAAAATGTATTCACATTGTCGAAGACAAAAAAAAAAAAATCATAGGCTGCATGCATAGCATGAGTTTGAAGGATTCACTCCCCCAGGAAGCTACCAAATGCTGGACTTTTGTGAGCCCTCGGCATGGCCGGGAGAGTGGGCTGCTGGCAGGTATGGCCTGCAACAGAGGAAGAGAGCAAAGGTCAGGGCGTTTGTTGGGTTTGTTTAAGCATGAGTCAGAGGAGTGGGGGCAGACCTGTGGATCCAATTTCCAATTTCCTGTGCAAGTCACTGAGTGGCACTTCTCCCCTTCCCCAAAAGCCTTTTATGCACACCGCTCTGCAGAACAAAGGGAGATAGGGTAGGGGACACATAAATCACCTAAGCAGGCAGGTCCTCTGGAAGGGAGAGAGCCTCTTGAATTCGGAAAATGCAAGCTCTAAGGGAAGCTGGGACGGAGGCAGACCACGTGCATCTAGCACTTTGGCCAACTGAGGCTTAACGGGCTTGGAGTTCCTCACCCTGGGTCTGAGTGCAGTGTGAAGCCATGGGCCAGCCCTTCCTGCAGGCGGGCCCTGCGGCCAGGCTCAGCTCTGGCGACAGGTGGCTGGGCCATCAGGAATCAGAACAAGGCTTCTTCCTTCACACCTGGTCCTTTCTCAGCAGGTGGGCTCCACATTAGACATTTTCCCCATGTCCTAAGCATTCTTCCAGGCGTGAGCAGGTGGGGAGAGATGAGCAAATCCCGAGCAAAGAAGAGGAGGCGGTGGCGCTTTTCTCAAGTTTTCCATATCAGAAAAAGCCCTGGCACAGGGCAGGCCCTGCTGGCAGCCCGGCCCCACAACCTCCCTTCCAGGCCTGCCTCCAGGGCAGGAATCCAATAGGAACATGGGCCCCCAGGGCCACCAGAGGTGCAAACTGCCCTCTGAAAACAGGGCTACCTCTCTGTAGGAGTCTTGCCATGCAGAAAACACCAAGCCCTCTGGAAACTGCCCGTTCACTGAGGGTCTCTGGCTAGCTGGCACTGCCCATCAAGGCCACATCCCATAGGGGACACACCAGGCTTGTACTGAATCACAACAAGCTGGGAGCTCCGTGCATCCCCCAAAATGATCTTCCACACAGTGCAAGGCACTCAAATGGTTCCAGCTGCTGGGGGCTCCCGTCAGCCTTTGAGGGCAGTGAGGTGTCGAGGTGGCAACCTCTGGGGTAGACAAGTCCCAGATCCACCACTTCCCAGCTGGGGAAGCTTCCTGCCCCTTTCTGGGCCTCAATTTCCTCATCTCTGAAATGGGCATAACCGTATCACTTCACCAGGGGGTTGTAATGGGTCAATGCCCCTACCCTGTTGATAAGCAGGAGTCTTGAGCTATTTCCACCAGAAATGGCAGCAGGATGGCAGGGCAGGAGAAGCCCCCGTCTGTGGGTCAGGACAGAAGCAAGGGTGTCTTTACACACAGAGGATGCTACAGTTCTTTGTCGCATCCTCGATCTGCCAGACTGTCTGCTTGGCTGTACAGTCTGCTTACCGTATTCCCTCCAAAGTAGGGCCCCAGGCCCTCATGGACTCCACTCCAGACCCTCCTCCTCGATGGGCGGGGGAGAGAGACAGAGCCTGCCGTGCCCACCTCACTGGCTGTGGCAGTTCCCGCTCTTCCTTTCTCTCAGGTGACTCTTCGGACCCTCATTTGACACCTCCAACCTCTCTTGCTTGGAAGAGGAAAGAGACATCTCGGGTTCCTTTGTTTTCAGGTCACACTAGCTCTAAGGACACCCCAAGAGGGAGTGGAAGGACTGGCTGCCCAACAGAAGGAGATTTTATCGCTGATATTGTTTGGACTTAATGGTGTGTGGCAATTAAAATGGTTTAAAAGCAGTCTGACTTGGAGCTGGATTGATTCTTGTCTTTAAACTGTCTAGGGACAATGCGGTCCTCACTGCCAGCCCCCAAGGCACACCCATCCCTGCACCCTCCTGGCTACTGCTCACCCAGGGCCCATCTTTACAGGCCTCTCAAGTCATAAGGGGTCACTCTCTTGTCTCCTTGGATGCCCTTAACACAGAAAATGATCTGCACCCTAGTTCACGCCTCTCCTATAGCTCCGGAGACAGACCTGTCGGGAATCCTCAGAAAGGGTGCTCTCCCTCTCCCCAGAAGCTCTTGTTGGGTCCTTTGGGAAAGCAAAGAAATAACCCATCCCCCAAATCCCCATGGGCATAAGAGGAGGGTCTTTGATGCCTAATTTTTTGTGTGTGTTTTTATTTTTCCTTTTTGCAGATCTCTGCACTTAATGAGGAAGTGCTGTCAGCAGAAAGGAGAGGAAGCTTCATCCCGACCCCCAAAGGACCCACATCCCTCTCAGCAGGGAGGCAGAATCATTCTTTTACCCCCGGCCTTGAAGGGCAGCTCCAGACACTGACGCGGACCCAAGCAGAAAAAGCACAGAGCCTGTCATCACACTGTGTACCTTGCACAGGTGACGTCCTGCAGAAATTTCTGGAAAGAGAAAACAGAAATTTTATGACCCACAATTAAAACGACTTCAGTAATAAATAACCCTGATAGCTTGCCCCTCCAAGTGTATGCTGCGTTCCACGCCCCCAGCCAGCCCTTCACCTCCATGTCCTCCTCCTCCATCTCCTCCTTCTCCTTGCTGAGCTCTCTAACAACCTTACGAGGGAGAGACTTCTTACCCTCACTTCACAGAGGAGGACATCGAGGCCAAAGAAGGGAAAGGATTCCCCAGGTGACACCTAAAGTGACAGAGTTGAGACCCACATTGAGCTTGTCTGAAGTCGAGGTCACTCTAATTCCTCACACAGCCCTGCCAGAGGTTCCCACAGTGCTGTGTGCCAGCCAGGTGATAGGCCTTTCCACAAAGGACATCAAAAACCCGATCAGGCCGGGTGCAGTGGCTCATGCCTGTAATCCCGGAACTTTGGGAGGCTGAGGTAGGCTGATCACCCGAGGTCAGGGGTTTGAGGCCAGCCTGGCCAACATGGCGAAACCCCACCTCTACTAAAAATACAAAAAAATTACCCAGGTGTGGCAATCCTGGGATTAACTGTAGTCCCAGCTACTCAGGAGGCTGAGGCAGGAGAATCGCTTGAACCCAGGAGGTGGAGTTTGCAGTGAGCTGAGATCACGCCACTGCACTCCAGCCTGGGTGACGGAGCGAGACTCCTTCTCAAAAAAAAAAAAAAAAAAAAAAACCCCCTCATCAGTAGAGAACTCTCGCCTTCCTAAACTGGGAAACTGAAACTTTTAAAAGCAAACAGATTTCCAAACTTGGGGTTAATGATAAAACTGGAAAAACGTAAAAGACTCCCTGTTCCTCTCCTCCATTATCAATATGTGACTTAGATTTGGATGCCAAGTCAAATTTCACCAGAACTATATCCTCCATGGTAACTTATTAAAGAGTCAATCAAAGTTTGCTTTAAGAGAAAAGTAAACACACCCAACTTTCTGTACAACGCCGGACCCTGAGTTCACTTCCTGGTTCCACTGTTGACTCAGGTTGCAATCCTAGATAAGTAGCTACGTACACTCACTGCCCTGGGCCCAAAGCACAGAGCTGGGGCGGGGGCATAACGTCAGCACAGCCCCCAGAATTCCGGAACACAGGAAAGTGCCCATCTTTAGTGGAGGGGGCATGCCTCAGCGAGGAAAATCAGTAAAGGCCATGTGCAAAGCTCCACGTGCAGGTGCAAGCTGCTTGTCCCTGTGTCTCTGATTGCGAGGAAAGGGGTGACCCGTTTGTCACACCACCAACAAAACCCTGCCATCCTTTGGCTCTGCACTCACCCATAATTACTGGGCGTGAGGTGGGAAGGGCTGCCCTTTGGGACTCAGGTGGTGGGGAGGATAGAGGACAGAGTCAGCAAGTCAACTCCAATCACACAGTGAGCGTTTTCAAAGAAACAAATAAAAATAGCCAGAAGTGGGTCAGCACTTACAGTGAGGTTAGAGACAGGAAATTGGGACAGACTCCCAGGCCTGTGTAGAGGCATAGAAGTTTCATTTCATAAGTACAAACTCATACTGTCTTTCCAATCTGATTCCTCGTTTCTCTTCTTTTGCTTTCTCATCTCCTCTGTCTTTTGGATATGCAGGAAACACACACACAGCTAACAAAAACAGTGTGATGTTGAATCCTTGCTACTTCTAAGATCCTCTTTTTCTTGAGGCTGAAGAAAAAAGATACTTAAAGAAAACTCACTTGAGAGTCAGGCAGGAAGGGGAGGTGGGATACACACTTTGCCTCTTCAGGTTTCTGCAATCTCAGCACATGCTGCTTAAGAGGAAAAGAGCAGCAACCCAGACGAAAAGTACCATGTCCATAAGTGATTTACTCATTCCCAAGGAAACCTGCCTCACAGCGGCGTCCCTCCAACTGCCCGTCACTGACCCTCCCACCACCTTATCTGTGGCATCTGGTGTGCTGCACACACAGTATATGTGTGCAAGTGTATGGTATATACACATAGCACACATGCATACATACTGTAAATACGTGCCCAGACATATGCAAATGCTCAGGTACGCATAGTGCACACACCCGTTAGACACATACACTCACAGTACACAGACATGGTGCTCATGCACATGTGGTAGTGCATGGTGAATCCACATGGCACCCATGCACATAGTACCCACACACACAGGCGGTGCACACGCATGGCACCCATGCACACACACACAGTACCCACGCGCACAGGCAGTGCACACGCATGGTGCTCATGCACACACACAGTACACACGCACACAGGCAGTGCACACGCATGGTGCTCATGCACACACACAGTACCCACTCACACAGGCGGTGCACACGCATGGCGTCCATGCACACACACACAATACCCACGCACACAGGCGGTGCACACGCATGGCGTCCATGCACACACACAGTACCCACGTACACAGGCGGTGCACACGCATGGCGTCCATGCACACACACAGTACCCACGCACACAGGAGGTGCACACGCATAGTGCTCATGCACATAGTACCCACGCACACAGGAGGTGCACACGCATGGCGTCCATGCACACACACAGTAGACATGCATAACCCAGAAAGTGGTTGTCGCTCTCTCTGTAACCTTAAGACTTTGGCAGTTTTTGCTAACTCCCACACTTGGCAGGATTATATTTCCTTGTGGCCTCAATGACGTGACTGGGGCAGACTTATTGGGCTTACAGAAAAAAAGAGAGAGGAGAGAGAGTGAGCAAGCGAACGGTAAACTCTGCTGTTCAGTCAACCTGGGCCTTGGTTTTAAATTGCAGATCATCAGGGCCAAGACAGAAGATTTGGCAAGATGGGGCCGTTTGGTGAGAGTCAGCATGCTTCACTGGTAATCTGCTGGAACACTAAAATACACACTTCCAAAGGTTACCTTCTTTCAATTCACTGAAAAACAAAAGGAGCGCTAAGGCTGGAGCCACTAACATAAGTAACGCATGCACGCATGCGTAGATGCAAACGTGTACCTAAGATGTGTAGCAAACAATACAGGCACAGTGCTTTCAGGAGAAACTTGGGAGTGGAAGTGAGTTCTACCTTTTTGCTCTCTTTTCCTCCTGGAGGGAGAGAGGAAAAGTAGTTGCCTAAATGCACAGTCAGCCCACAAGCTGTCATGCATGAATCTCTCCAGGGCAGACAGAAGAGCACGGACCCCTTTCTGAAGTTGAGTTCTGATGCGGAATGTTTTCAGGGCTTAAGACCGACACAGCTAGCCAACAGAACTTTCTAGGCTGCGGTCAGTTAGCTATGTCGCACAGGAATGGCATCTGCTTTCACTTATTTCAGAACTCAAGATGAGTCCTGGGAGTATTTGACCAAAAGAGCCCCCCACTTGGCGTGCGAGGGTTAGGTTTCCAGAAGATGTAGCCCTTACCTGCGCTTCCAACTCCCAGAAGCCAAAGCTGGGGAAAGATCTCAGCATGTTTTTTTCATTTTATTTTAAAATCATACCATTTTAAAAGATCTGCTTGTTATAAATCCAGCCTAAAAGCAGATGAATGAAACACAGACTCACACACAAAAATCTACAAGAATAGATCTTTTTTTTTTAACTTGGGGTTTTTGGGGAGGGAGTTTAGAGGAGTGGCAGGGAAGCTACTAGGCTGAGATAAACTCCTTAAAAGCATGGGCAAAATTCCCTTTTCTGTGACCAGTGTTTTAAAGAAATGACAAAGTCACACAAGAGAGGAAATGAAAAGGGAAATTTTTAGACTTCTCATCTGTGCTGAAAGCCCCGGGCTGTTTCAGAACCCGGTCAGGGTAACCGTCGGGCCTGCGGTCACCGCGCTGCAATCCCAGGAGGCCTTGCGTCAGCGGCCATTATATCAATAAGGAAGTACAATCAGCTAACCACAAGCAGCCTGCTTTTCTAAGCCCACATGTTGCTTTAGAGGGTTTTCAAACAAGAGACTTTCCTGTTTTTGAAACCTGTGAATCCACAGGTCTTACAGGTTACTCAAATTATCTTATCACTTGCAGCATGAATTTCAAAACTGCTTATGCAGCCTTCCCCTCCCCTGGAGGAGCAGACGCCCATTTAGAAACCAGAATCCTTATTTACAGAATCCTGTGGCCAACTGCTGACACAGAAGGGGAAAGGATACCAGTTACACATTAAGCTTTAAGGTTAAAGTATCTGTGCCAGACGCTGTCCAAACACCATCTATTCACTGACCTGAAGGCAGGATGACCACACCAGAGAAATTCCACAGAAACAGCTTTGCGGTCACAGCGGCATTCCTTCCCAGAGCCAGATGATGAGTTCCTACAGATGCATACGCATGCTTGCAAATGTAGTGTACGAAATCATCACAATTCACAGGAAACATATTTATCCTAGGATGTGCAGCAAATCTCTCAGAAGTTTTTAAACACAATCAAAAGACATCCCAAACAACCTGTGAGGTTGCCTCCCAGGTTGCTGGAAAACTCAGTGTAGGATAGTATCGGTAGAAGACGCTACGGGGGCGCAGGTGACAGACGTAAACTGTCCAGTCTAAATCCTCAGTGGTAAGACTTGCTTTCCTCTTGAGCAAACAGGAAGATTCAGATTAAAGAGTGACTTATAGAACTGACACAGAGCTCTACATAGAACTGATAGAGTTCCTCTATAAGAGTGTCTTAGAGATGAGATAAATCCCCAAACAAACGTCTCTCTTTCCTGCTCAGCTCAGAAGCTTGAGAAAGATGTGCAAAACCCAACAACTGCATTTGATAGCCATCTCCTGGTTTAACTTCTACCCTGGCCAGTGGCCACCTGGCATTGCCCAAGCAATGCCTGCAGACTTCATCATGCGCTCCCTCGCTGGAAGCGTCCCTCCTAAGGCAGACCTGAATTTCACAGAGGGCCTCTAGACAGTAGTTCACATTCTGTTTTCAGTGGTGGCCCAATCAGACTGAGAATAAACAACAAATGAACTTTATCCTGCGGCTCCAACCAGTGACCTCTAAGCCCATTTCACAGAACGCACATGTCAATAATGGATCTAGCAGACACTTACCTAATCTCACACTTTTCCTTCATTTTGGGTTATAATTAACACTTAGCTCATCCAAAAAAAAAAAAAGTTTTCAAAAAATGAACGTGCTCTCAGTTTGAGCACACTGGGATTGTGTTTATCTTATTTTATTCATCTGTATTCCAATAAATCTTCTAGCACTGAAACATTGAGAGAGACGTTCATTCTAACATCGTGATGCTGTGATCTTTATGTTTGAGGGAAGGTTCTTTCCAAGTAGCCAAAATCATCTCTCTTATGAAATGTGAAGTGTGAATGAAAGCACACTGAAAAGTCTCAGAAATAAATCTCTCAAAGATTATAACCAACCTATTGTGGAATAATGCAATATATCCTTAAGGGAAAATACAATAAAGTAAAAGAATTCCAGGCTTCCCACACAGGCCCGGTAGATCTGTTTTATCACAGTAACTTGTCGGTAAATGGCCTCCTATGTCCATATGGAAAACATCCTCTTTTCAACCCTGTTTTAAAAACAAGCCTGCAAGATCTGCACATGTACCCCAGAGCTGAAAGTACGATTAAAAACAAACAAAAAGAAGCTACAATAAAGATAAATACGTCTAAGTGCAAAAAAATAAAATAACTTTTCCTTTCCCCCTTTGGAAAAGCCATTGCTACAAAATTCACCTAAGACAAATATGGACTGGCTTTCTGTTCCTTTCACTCTCTGTTCCTAACACTTCAGGCTGTGGGAACCGGGGCTCCTCGGCCTAAATATGCTTGCCTGACTTTGCCCGACTTTGCTGGAGAATTGCTCAACCACCCTCTCACTTTGGCTGTGTAGACCGTGGCTCTTGCCCTCCCTCCAGGGGACAGACATTAACTAATGAAGAAAACAGTGACTCTCCCCTCTTCTGCCACCACTGACACTCCATACCCAGGCCTGTGCCACCAGGCCTGCTTCCAGGACGGTAGGCGGCCTGTTCCCTGCTATCCTGAGCCTTCCAGCTCCAGTGCCAACAAGGGCACTAGGTAATGGGTACTTCTGATGAAGGGCACTGCAGGAGCTCTCCCCGTCACTTCTCTAGAGAAGTGTTCCATTTGGGGTCATTACCAACCCTGTCTCCTCAGACCAGCACAGCATAGAGAAAAATAAGATGGACAGGCAAGTATAAGGTGTCACCTTACATTTGTGTCTGCAAAAAGCTCTTAATATTACAGGATTTCTTTATTTGGAACAAGAAAATACTCCAAAAGGAATCTCATCAATTTTAGTTTGGAATGTTTATAAAAGTTGTCTGGAAGAAGAGTTTTTGTTGATTTGTTTTTTTAATACAAAGAAAAATAAAAGTTTTTGTAGTTATTCTTGGAGGTATGACCTCCAATTACAAGTATTAGAATTTTTAAATTTCATGCCCTTATTTTTTTTTTTTTTTTTGGAGAGACAGGGTTTTAGCACATTGCCCAGGCTGGTCTCGAACTCCTAGACTCAAGCAACCTGTCCACCTCAGCCTCGCAAAGTGCTGGGATTATAATTGTGAGCAACCATGCCCAGCCTGTAAGCCAGTCTTCTAAAGCTCATTTAAAATATTTTTTTTCTTTCTTTTTTGAGACAGAGTCTTGCGCTGTCATCTAGGCTGGAGCGCAGGGGCACAACCTCAGCTCACTGCAACCTCCACCTCCCAGGTTCAAGCAATTTTCATGCCTCAGCCTCCCAAGTAGCTGGGATTACAGGTGCCCACCACCACGCGTGGCTAATGTTTGTATTTTTAGTAGAGATGGGGTTTCACCATATTGGCCGGGATGGTCTCGGACTGCTAACCTCAAGTGATCCACCTGCCTCAGCCTCCCAAAGTGCTGGGATTACAGGCGTGAGCCACCAGGCCCAGCCCATTTTAACTTTTATTGTGACAATTTTCAAGCATGTAGAAAGAGCATATAGCATAGTGACTCTCCACAGAGCTATCACTTAATCAACAGTTACCCAGATTTGTTAACATTTGCTTCATTTTGTGTGTTTTGCTTATTTTTCTCTTTGCTGAAATCTTTTAAAGAGCATCACAGGCCTCACGTCATTTCACTCCTTCCTACTCTAATATGCGTCTCTAAAACACATGAACATTTCCTTTCATAGCCACAACCCCATGAAGATCGCTTTTAAAAGCAATGCAGGAAGTTGGCTTTGTGGAGATGGCAAATAGCACATGGATATGAAGGCCTGAGGTAGCATTTCCAGCGAGCATGGCATACACATTCAGAAAGTCCTAGATCTCAAAGACAACTGGGCAGAAGCAAGATGAAGTGTTCTGGAAGACTGAGTCAGATCATTCAAAAAGGGGCACAAGGCCGGGCACCGTGGCTCATGCCTGTAATCCCAGCACTTTGGGAGGCCATGGCAGGCAGACTGACTGAGATCAGGAGTTCAAGACCCAGCCTGGCCAACATAATGAAATCCGTCTCCACTAAAAATACAAAAATAAGCCGTGCATGATGGCGCATGCCTGTTGTCCCAGCTACTTGGGGGGCTGAAGAAAGAGAATCACTTGAACCCAGGGGAGGCAGAGGTTGCAGTGAGCTGAGGTCGTGCCACTGCACTCCAGCCTAGGTGACACAGAAAGACTCCGTCACAAAAAAAGAAAAAAATGGGGGGCACAAGTGATGACAAAGATAGTTGATAACAAAGAGTCTGAATAATGAGTTAATGAATAACAATAAGGCAAGATTCCTAAGTATATTTATGCACATGATTCTATATAACTGGCCAGCTTCAGTAGCTCACACCTATAATCCCAGCACTTTGGGAGGCCCAGGCAGGCGAATCACTTGAGGTCAGGAATTTCAGACCAGCCTGGCCAACATGGTGAAACCCTGTCTCTGCTAAAAGTACAAAAATTAGCCAGGTGTGGTGGTGTGCGCCTGTAGTCCCAGCTGCTTCGGAGGCTGAAGCAGGAGAATTGCTTGAACCCAGAAGGCAGAGGTTTCAATGAGCCGAGATTGCACCACTGCACTCCAGCCTTAGTGACAGAGCAAGACTCTGTCTCAAACAAGCAAACAAACAAACAAACAAACAAGTAAGTAAGTGAGTAAATTCTTAACTAGAAATGTGACTATTTCACTTGCATCATTAAAAGTATATATTCAAGCTGCTGGGCGTGGTGATGCACATCTGTAATCCCAGCACTTTAGGAGGCTGAGGCAGGCGGATCACTTGAAGTCAGGAGTTCAAGACCAGCCTGGCCAACATGTGAAACCCTGTCTCTACTAAAAATACAAAAATTCTCTGGGCATGATAGCACATGCCTATAATTTCAGCTACTTGGGAGGCTAAGGCAGGAGAATTGCTTGAACCTGGGAGGTGGAGGTTGCAGTGAGCCGAGATTGCACCACCACACTCTAGCCTGGGCAACAGAGTGAGACTCCATCTCAGAGAGAGAGTGTGTGTGTGTGTGTGTGTGTGTGTGTGTGTGTGTGTGTGTGTGTGTGTCTATGTGTGGTGTGTATATATATATATATGTACACACACACATATATATATTTTTTTTTTCAAGCCAGGTGTGGTGGCTCACACCTATAATCCCAACACTTGGGGAGGCGAAGGCAGGCAGATCACCTGAGGTCAAGGGTTCAAGACCAGCCTGGCCAACATGGTGAAACCATGTCTTGACTACAAAATACAAAAATTAGCCTGGTGTGATGGCGCACAACTCTAATCCCAGCTACTCGGGAGGCTGAGGCAGAAAGAATTGCTTGAAGTCGAGAGGCGGAGGTTGCAGTGAGCGAATACCGCACCACTACACTCCAGCCTGGGTGACAGAGCAAGATGCTGTCTCAAAAGGAAAAGAAAAAAAGTATATATTCAGGGAGGCAAAAAAAAAAAAAAAGGACACAAAATTTGTGTAACCTGCCCGTTGGGAAATGGGGCATTACCTCATATTTGGGCTTGCATACATGGTATCTTCAACCCATCACCTACCTGCCTCCACCAAGCCTACTCTTCTGGCAAGAGTCCTTCTTCAGTGTCTACCAGATGCCAGGCACCATGCCAAGCCCTGAGTATAATGTCCCTTTTGGGCACAGCCACCCTGTAAGGAACATCCTACTATCCCCTCACTTTTTCAGGGGAGAAAAACTTAGACTTCAAGAAAGTGAGTTATTTTCCCACAGAGAAAATAAAGGTGGAACTGACTTATCCTGTCTTCTGCCCTGAAGAGTCTTTCACTCTCCTTTTCCCCAGAGTAGCGGCTTTAGATCCACCCTAAACCAAGCGGCACTATCAAGGTTTCTAGTCGTACTGGGAAGTAAGGGGAGGTTTATCATCTGCACCATCCCAGGACGGGCATCGCTTCCTTTTGTATTAACCAAATCATTGTTTCTGGCTATGACAGTCCAGTGACAAACAGTGGACGACACTACCCCATGGTGCCTCTAATGCTGCTAACAAAAATAGCCAAGGCATGTGCAGAAGGGCTTAACTGTAGCTACTGGAGTTTCCATCACAGGCTCAACATGCTAGCATTGCTTATGTGCACCGATGCGTCTTCTTCCCAGGCAGGGTTGCTAACTCCATTAGCTAGTTGTTCTCTGCCACTTCCTCTAATATTATCTTCACATGAGATGAGGAAAAGACACACAACAAACAGCCCTGCTCAGCCACGTGGTCCCCCCATACAGGTCTGTGTGCCATATAAACTTGTGGTTCCTTGTTTAGCATCACCCCTGAACTGCAGGATGATCCCCCAGCAAGTCATTTAATCTTTCCTTACTGCAGTTTATCATTAAAACGCGATGTTTGAAGACCACGGCTGAAGTAGCCAAATTATATTATCCAATTAAGGTGAAAAGCACCATATAAATGCTACAGAGGCTAAGACTTAAATAGCCACATATGGTTTGGGGAAAAGCACTCCAGTGCATCAGCTAGCAGTAAAAACACGCAGGAGCGAAATGATCCGGCTGGAAATGAACTGCAAATTGATAAACATTTAGTTGCTAATGCAGTGTTTATTATTTTTTACTAGGATAAAAATTAACTTCTGCGGCCTTAGCCAGCAAACACATTGAACTCTACCATCTGGGTAGTGGAATCGGTATTTCCGTAGCCTCGGGTTACAGGTGACTGTTGCCAGATTTGATTTTCTTTGCAAATAGAGCCTGGTGGGTCCGGACAACAGAACAATGGGATGCTTCTGGGAAGCACAAACACGCCCCACACCAAAGGTTGCCATTCAAGAGGGAGCTTAGGGACGCCTCCAACCAGAATCAGTATCCTGCATTTCCCAAAAAGAGGTTGCTACTTTGTTGAAGAATCGCCTTCAGCCTGTGAAATCAGCCAGGGCTGCAAGGCTGCGGCCTCCCGAGGAACTGGGGGTTCGGGCAGCGGGGAAATAGAGGGCGCCTGGAGCTGGGAGAGGGGCGCCGGGACGGCGCAGGGCCCGGGGGCGAGCCCGAACCCGCGGGGCGGACGCCGGCTGGACCACGTGACAGCACCCGCAGAGGCCCCAGCTGCAGTCCGCTGTCCTCTCCCCGGGGCACTTTTCCATGAGCTTTGCAAGCAGCTGGATCACTTTACTCGAGCCACAGCGCTCTACACAAGCACGGTCTGAATTATCACTCATGGAAATCCCCTCTGTTTCAGGGAATCAGGTAGCTTTCAAACTCCCAACAATTAATGGCCCTTTTGGTCAAAGGAAAATAATATAAAAACAAAACACCTCCCACCCCAACCCACCCCCCAGAAAAACCCAACCCAGACTAACCCGTCTAAGGGCGTCTAAACAGGCCGTTTGGTTTCTAGTAAATTAGAGGGAGTGGGTGGTTGATGTACAAGTAATGCTATCCTGTAGAGTGTGGTCTTCTTTGACGTCAGCAAAATGTTTCTCTCGCGCTTCTCCTTCTTTCCCTCTCTCCCTCCTTTCCCCTCTCTACCTTCCTCCTTCCCTCTTTATGTCAAAGACAGGTGACATAGGGTAGCTGTGGAAAAGTGCTCATAATTTTGCAACACAGCTCACAGGCTCCGAAAAATTCCCACATTTTAAAAAATGAAGGGTATTGGCCGGGCGCGGTGGCTCGTGCCTATAGTCCCAACACTCTGGGAGGCCCAGGCGGGTGGATCACCTGAGGTCAGGAGTTCGAGACCAGCCTGACCAATATGAAGAAACTCCATCTCTACTAAACACATAAAATTAGCCGGGCATGGTGGCATATGCCTGTAATCCCAGCTACTAGGGAGGCTGAGGCAGGAGAATTGCTTGAACCCTGGAGGCGGAGGTTGCAGTGAGCCCAGATTGGGCCACTGCACTTCGGCCTGGGAGACAGAGTGAGACTGTATCTCAAAAAAAAAAAAAAAGGGTATTTCGGGAGGTGGGTGAATTGCCAACACAAAAACACATGCTACCCAGGGAAGGAAGAGGGGAAAGGCTGCTGGGAAGTCAGCCACCTGACGGTGCAGTACTCCCTCCATCCTGCCGGGTTCACAGCTCTGTCTGAGGGAACGTTTTTCGTGTGGCCAAGAACACATCCTCACTCCAGCTGGCCTGAAATGGGATACTGGAGAGCATGCGCCCTGCTCCCTGGCTACTGTATTCATGGGACCCATCCCGGGCTGCTGAGCCAGGATTTCTGCTGGCTCTGCTCCCCCTCACTCACCCCCTCCTCCACTAGAGTTGTTTTTCTCTACTCATCAAAGCAGCAGCTGCCCCCATGTTAGCATAGAACTTTCTAGAATAAGGATTCCAAGTCCAGGCAAACATTTGTAACCTGACCCTGCAGTACTTTGGTTTCCCCTTCAAATTGCTTTTGTCAGCCCCACTGTTTCAACAGGGGCAGCCTTGGACACCCTAGGGGTCTAGCCCAACAGTCTCAGGGTGAGGATTGGTGGAGTGGGCCACTCCTTTTGTGGCTGTGAATTGCCATTTGATCTCTAGCGTAACGTGACTCTGACATTCTCGGCCCAGGCAGCTCTTTAAAAGCAGAAATCTATCCAGACCTCGCAAGTTCTGACGTGCTGACTGCAAGTGTGGTTTCAGCCAGGCGGAGGAAGGAGCAGGCCCAGAATACACATGGGCCTGGTTTTCTCCGTGTGGGGTATACTGGCCTTCCCCTCATCCCTTCCCTGATCTAGACAGCAAGGTCATCAGAGGACCTGAGAAAGGGAGCAAACCAAAGCCTCTAAACGCTCTAAATGCCACAGACACCAGGTTCATGTGAAAAGCATATCCGCCACGGAAAAAATAATGCACAAGAAAATGGAGCAAGGTCACATGAATCTACTCAGAAATTAGACCTGGGGCCTGAAAAAGAACCTGTGTGTGTGTGTGTGTGGTGTGTGTGTGTGTGTGTGTCTGTGTCTGTGTGTGTGTCTGTGTGTGTCTGTGTCTGTGTGTGTGTGTCTGTGTATGTGTGTATTGGAGGAGAGGCGGGTGCGTAGCAGCATTGTAAGCAGTAATATAAGAGCACAGTACACAGTAGATATTAGGTTGTGCAAAAGTAACCAGTTTTTGCCACTAAAAGTAATGGTGAAAACCGAGATTACTTTCTCATTAACGTAATAAGGGTTGAGAAGATGAACAAATGCGCAAGTGAATGAATTACAGGAATGAATTTGTTTAGAAAACAAAGCAAAAGGAAGCTGAAACTTTTTTTTTTGAGATGGATTCTGCTCTGTTGCCACTCACTGCAACCTCTGCCTTATGGGTTCAAGCAATTCTTGTGCCTCAGCCTCCCGAGTAGCTGGAATTACAGGCCCGTGCCACCATACCCATGTAATTTTTTTGTATTATGACTAGAGACAGGGTTTCACCGTGTTAGCCAGGATGGCCTCAATCTCCTGACCTTGTGATCCTCCTGCCTCGGCCTCCCAAAGTGCTGGGATTATAGGCATGAGCTACCATGCCTGGCCTGGAGCCGAAACTTTCTTGGAGGTGGACGGGGGTAGCTGCTGGATCAGTTTGGAAGACAACAGACTTCTAAAGTGTAAACCCAAACCGTGAGTCTGGCATAAGGATGACTGATGACAGTGACACTCAGTAACATGGCTTGGACACTTGCCATGTGCTAGACAGTGAGTGCCTGACACACACCATCTCGGCTGGTTTTCACAGCAACCCCAGGAAGCAGGAACTGGGCTAAGGGTATGTCGACTCTTTAGGGCACCAGAGAAGAAACTCCTGGACCCAAAGGGTCTAGGAAGACTTAAATACAGCCTGGTGGGTGTATCCAACCAGGAGCAACCCATGTGTAACTCCAACTTGACAAAGTGGGTCCTAAGTCTCACCTCCACTGTAGTTTCTGCCTGCCTTGGCCGCTGTTGAGAGGAGACAGTTGCTCTCCTGCTGACTTACTGTGCAGGCACCCCTGAGGGGGCTGACGGAGGAATGGCTCTGATCCCAGGCAGCAAAAGCTGGCCTAGCCACCTTCTCCCTGTTTCTCCCTCTGTCCCGTAAAAACTACGGGAGGAAAGGGAAGATGTGGCATCCCTAGGCTTCGAGGACACTTCCTTCGTGCTTCTGGGCCCAGCCTTCATGGGTAACCGCTGGGCTCTTGAAGAAGCACACTCCAGTTTTCCAGGACATTAGGGGACTCAGGTCGCCAGAGTGATGCCAATGGGCCTGCCCTTGGTGGCCTCCAGGGGCCTTCTCTCACCTTCAAGAGAAGAGCACGGACTGACCCGACTGAAGCACTTGTGCCTCACCCCTCTTGCTGATTAAAGCCGAGCAGGCTCTTTTCAACATCATCACAGGGATCCTTTTCATCCACTTCATGTTTCTCCTCCTGGAAACGCACCTTAGTCATTTTTTGGTCACTTTGGGGGAATTCTCTCTCCTTCATGATCTACTCATTGCTCTACTGAGTTATTCTTTCTTCCAAACATGCTGTTACAGCCCCGACACCAAAGCCATGCATTTAATAAAAACACTCCTGCAGGGGCATGATTTGAAATATCCCTGTCTCGTGTAAGATGTTTCCCTGAGAGGTAGAGTGGGTGAGTAGGGAGGGACCTTGGGAGAGGAGCTTCTGCTTGAACACAGTTCATTACCCTGATCACCAGGACAGAGCAGAGCTGGCTGTCAACGTGAGCTTCTTGCCCACTCTGCATGCCCCCTGGACCCCCATGCCTGTACATTCCAACAGATTGGATTCCTGTTACCCACCCACGGACATGCCACTAAAAATATGGAATAGCAACATCTCCAGAACTTGCTGAACTCTGCAACTCATCAGGTGTATGATCTACCTGAGCAAAAGACAGAGCCCTCAGCCACTGCCAGGTGGTTTAGCAAGGGCGTTTGGAAGCTGTTTGGTTAACAGCGCTCCGACCAGTCTGTGCTCCCGTGATGGGGGCAAAGATGAAGCAGATGCCCTCGTGGCCACCTGACACAGCAAGTTGCCAGCCTCCACTAAACACACACACAACCATGACCTCCAGTGTCCCTGCAGGGTGGCATGGGGAGCAGCCAGGGCACGCTCTCTAGTCCTGGCCAGGACTAGAGTCCAAGCCTTGGATAATAATTCTTCCTTGATGGGCTAATACAATGTAACACTTCTGGCTTCTCTGTTAGGCTCCTTCTTACTATTGGCAGCAGCAGTGTTTACAGTGGCTTGGTGCTGAAGAAGATCGCTGCAATTTACTGAGCAATTTTTATGAGCCATGCGTGTTAAATATATCACCTCTACTCACATTAGCCGGCGAGGTAGGTATCATTATTCCTAGTTTACAAATAAGGAATCTGAGCTTAGAGCAGTTAAGTAATTTGCCCAAAGTCACACAGATAGTGGCAAAGAGGTGGCTCCCATTAAGGTAATCCATGCCTCCTTCACCGCACTGTGCGGACCTGCGTGGAGACAGGTACTCACAGCAGAGCTCCTATTGCGGGGCAGCATAGGGTAAATCCAAGCCATTATGCAAGAGGGTGACAGCCGTGTGTGTGTGTGTGTGCGTGTGCATGCGCGCGCACACCCTCAGCTCAGGACAGCGCTTTTCGGCGGCACACAGTCTGCCAAAGGCCCATGTTCAAAACCGACCTATTGAAAAGTGTGATTCTGACCTTCAGCCCACCACAAATGTGGGAAATAAACAAAGGGCATTCATAAAGACTAGAGTCCACATTCAAAGTTCCCGCACATCATAAAGTTCAACAAACCAAGCGGTCAGCTGTCGGAAACCATCAGTAGACATGCAGGTAATGATACATTTATTTTAAGCAGTCAGAAAGGGGAGAGCAGGCTGGATGCGGTGGCTCACGCCTGTAATCCCAGTACTTTGGGAGGCCGAGGTGGGTGGATCACAAGGTCAGGAGTTCAAGACCAGCCTGGCCAAGATGGTGAAACCCCATCTCTACTAAAAGTACAAGAAAAAGTAGCTGGGTGTGGTGGCGTGTGCCAGTAATCCCAGCTACTCAGGAGGCTGAGGCAGAGAATTGCTTGAACCTGGGAAGCGGAGGTTGCAGTGAGCCAATACCGCGGCACCGCAGCCAGCCTGGATGGCAGAGCAAGGCTCAGAAAGAGAGAGGGAAGGAAGGAAGGCAGGGAGGCAGGGAGGGAGGGAGGGAAAAAGAAAAGACGAAAAGAAAAAAGAAAGAGAGAGGAGGGGAGGGAGAGAAAGAGAAAGAGAAAAGAAAAGAAAGGGAGAGCGAAAGGAAAATCAGTTTCCGCACGGGCAGAGGTTTATCTCGGCACCTTCTCTGAGGTAGAGCTGACAAGCCCGAAGTCACTTGAACAGGGAGAAGGAGCCTCTTGCAGGTCACTGGCATCCATAGATAAACTGTAACGGAAGTGTGCCTGTCGGGGTAAGTGGGTTTAACACATCGGCTTTGCTGACAAACACTCTTTTGCTCTAGATGCCTCCATACCCCCTTCAGTTCCTTGATGATGAAGACTCCCCCTTTAGCTTTTCCAGGCCACTCTTGTTGAGAAGCCAGTATCCTAGAAGTTAAGTGGCTTTGGATGTCATTCTCTATTGCAGCAAACTTTCCTTGCTGAATCAGACCCCATAAAATATCAACTATGAGTCACACACAAGTAAATCGGCCACTGTTGGGAAGAGAGATAATGGGGTGATATTTATCAGTGGCTGAATCTTAGCAAATAATGAGCATTGCCTAATCACTGGTCATGTTCGTGTACGTTACCTTCCAGATCACTGCGTGGTAGCTCTTGGGATCGTTTCTGTCAATATTTATAGGAACCAGGCACTTAACACAGACCAAGTGGGCTGCATGTCTCCATGGATGACTAATGCCAAATGCAGCCTTTTATCTGAGGGTCACTACTCTGAATCCTCATTGGCTGGAGCGGATTGGAAGTGATCAGGTCACTGAAAAGCATGTACATGGCTGTGGGCTCAGTTCAGTTCTTTGGATGTACCAACATTTATGAAACGAAAGCGTAGAAGACAGCAAAGGTTTAAATGCATGTAGAGCAGTAGTATTTGTTTGTTTTCGTTGGCTAGCTAGTCATTATAGCTCTGGGGCTAAGGGAACGTGGCAGTGAGATGGTACCAAGAGCCCACGTCAGTCTCCATTTGCAGCAAGATACATAATAAATATCCTTGGGTAATAGGAGCCCGCATCACCCCAGACCTACCTGAGAAGGCATCGGCACATCAGCCAAACACGCAGACAGACACACTCCGAGGAGGGGGTGCCGCTTAGAACCAGGCAGATCACCTTGCCTGGTTATGTGAGTAAGCAGAGTAGGCCTGTCTGCCCAACCACTCCAGGAGAAAACCTTGGCTCCATTCAAGCACTGGGAGATAATTTCCTTAAAGTCTGAAAGCTTAGGATATTCAGGAATCACTCCTCTAAAACACAGCTAACCTCAAGAGTAGGGAATGCCCAAGGTCCCATCAAGTAAGAGGATTCTGCTTGGCAATAATCCGGGAGCAAGAGGAAGAAGGCAGGGCCGAGGGGCAGAAATGGAGGCCAAGAAAGGAAGGCACTGCAGGAGGAAGCGGGGCAGGACGGGCTGAGCATATGGGGCATTTGGGACACTCTTGCTGGGCTTGCCCTCAGACCATCACTGGAATAGACATAGAAAAGAAAGGGAAGCTTGTTTTAACAACAACATTAAATGAACAAATGCCACTGGACTTCAGAAACACCATCATCAATACGAGGGAAAAGCAACTGTGACGTGCGAATTTCACTCCCCAACATGCACAAAGAAGCTGACTGCAGCCACACTGGCGGTCACATCTTGGCCAAAGTCCTCTGGGGACACAATCCTTCACAACATGGGACCTGTTGGTCAAGACTGAGCTCCTGGAATCCCAGTTCCCTTTAAAATCAGTGAACTAAGCCAGGATTGCAGAAGGACCGACAAGACAGGATTATTATTGTGCTGTGTGATGAAAAATATCTTTGATCCAAAATGGTAGATATTGTAGAAGAAAGAGAAGCATCGAGTCTTCCCTACTGAGCCAGTTTTAAACGGGCCTGGCTTCTTAATAAGCACAGCAGGTTTGAACACTCGGAGGTGTCTCCAGAGATCCCAAGATGATTCCGCAATGAAATGAGCTCGTGATTCCTACAGATAAAGAGATCAGAGCACACAGCCATTTGCCAGGGCCATAAATCAAAGGACCGTCCTCCTGTAGCAATAGCGTGGATCCACAACATTGGCATCATTTGTACACACAAAGGGCAAGAAGTGATGTAATTCGTGCCCCAGAGAATCGTTTTATTGGAGCCTTTTCCAGCCACCATGCCCCATAAAGCTGGGACTGACAAACACTGGCAAACGCACCGCCAGCCACACAGTCACAGCGTGTCCACAGCAGCTGGGGTCCCTGTTCCCAGTCTTCCCAAGACGCACACACGAGGCTGCTCCGTCAGGCCATGTGTGTGTTCTGGCTGTGTGTGTCCATACACGTGAGCTAAAAACAAACTTGGAGAGGTGGGGACAGCCAGAAGAAAATGATGCTTGTGATTCTATACTGAAAGGTGTGCATTCTATTCCAGAGCTTCTGTAGGGCGGCATTGCTGCCCGTTTCATTTCCCCCTAAGTTTCTGCTTTCTGCTGGGGGTAGAGGTAAGAAGAGGCTGAGTAGGGAGGGTTTGAGAGGAGAAAATGAAGAAGAAAAGATGAGCTCGTTCCTGTTCCTCTTTTCCTGTACTTCTTTCCTTCTGTCTGTAGATGGTCTAGAAAACCTGCAGATGACTGTGTGTGCAGTGAATGTGTTGAGAGGCTGTACTGGGCTCCTCGGGCTGCCGTAACGTAACCACAGACTGGCTTCAACAACAGAACTTTATTTCTTCACGGCCTGGAGGCTGGAAGTCTGAGGTGTAGGTGCCAGCAGGGTTGGATTCTTCTGAGGCCTCTCTCTTTGGCTTGCAAATGGCCATCTTCACCTGTGTCCCCAGATAGGCTTCCCTCTGTGTGTGTCTATGTCCTCATCTCCTCTTCTTAGAAGGACACCAGTCATATTGGATTAGGGCCCATCCTTGTGACCTCATTCTAACTAATCGCCTCTTTGACCGGGTGCAGTGGCTCACACCTGTAATCCCAGCACTTTGGGATCACCAAAGTGATCGCCTGAGGTCAGGAGTTTGAGACCAGCCTGGCCAACATGGTGAAACCCTGTCTCTACTGAAAATACAGAAATTAGCCCAGCGTGTTGGTGCATGCCTGTGGTCCCAGATGCTCAGGAGGCTGAGGCAGGAGAATCACTTGAACCTGGGAGGTGGAGGTTGCAGTGAGCTGAGATCGTGCCACTGCAGTCCGGCCTGGGTGATAGATCGAGACTCCATATCAAAAATTTTAAAAATGATAAATAAATAAAGACCTTATCACCAAATAAGGTCACATTCTGAGGTCCTGGGGGTTAGACATTCAACCATAACAAAGGCAGAGCAGGAAGAGATCTCAACAAGTGTATAGCGCACTGGCAGGAGCTTGGCACTGTGCAAGGCGAGGCAGAGAAGGTGGGAGAGACTTCATCTCAATGTGACTGAATGATGAAATGATAGCCCTGGTGAGTGAGTAAGTGAATAGGTGGATGGATCAATCATGAATGCATTGAATGAACATCAAAACTGCTCCCCGAATCCAGAGGACTCAACAGACTCCAGGCATACTGAGTCCAGAAGCCGAGTCCAGAGCTGACAGCCCGCTCCCATCTCTATCTCCCATGGAGCAGCAGAGATCATTAGGGAACTAATGTGGCCACTGTTTCATGCCCCCAGAGGAAGCTCACCAGCTCTTGCCCAGAGCAGAACCATCGTGCAGAGAGGCGAGGCACTCCCAGATGAAATCCAGGCCTTCCCCGATGCCTGCTGTGAGCCCTCTCCCAAAGTGGGCTCACAGCAGCCCACAGCCACAAAGCAGAACTGAAAGCCCCTACAGGCAGCATCTCGGGTCAGCTGTGTGGACAGCGCTACCTGTCACAGGCCACACCAGCTGCAGTGCGGTGACGGGTGGTGGTCTGTGCCCAGGATCGTGTCACACTGCCAAATGAGAGTGAAAGTTTCCACATCCTCCACACCATCCCCTCAACTCAAAATACTCCCAGTGCCCAAAACTGCACCCCTAAGTAAGGAAGTCAAATTAGAGGAACGGAGAGGGAACATGCCTGCGAGATTTCTCATCAGCGCATTCTTCCACTCACAGCAGATAATTCAGCTACGTCACTCAATTATGATTATCTGTGCTGTGAGTGTTTATTTAATCAATCTTCAAAGAGCTTTCCACACCGGTGTTTTGGTGACTAAATCGAGGTCAGAGTTCCTCCTGCAATCGAGCAGCGGCAGCAGGGGGCAGGCCCAGCTGACAGTCATCTGATCTCGGCAGCTGTGCACAAACTTTGACCCAGTTCCTGTACAGTGTCTCTTTCAGGCTCCCCATGAACCCCGGTCCTTAGTCGACTCCTGAACTGCAGCAGCACACCACACAAATGCACGGTGAAGCCTCCCTCTCTTGGATGACTCTTTACATCCTTTTCCTGCACATTCTCCCTCCAGTCCCAACATAAGCAAGCTGCACAGCCTAACTGTGAATCTTTGCTTTATTACAGAATCTGCAGCACAAAAGCACTGGCTTGGTATTTCCTCTGCCCCACAGGGATTTTTATGGGGTTTTTATTTGGTTTCATTTTTGCCATGCTTCTGAGAATGATTCTTTTGTTGTCCCTTTACTCCTTCGCTTGGATCCTCCAAGGCATTCCGCTCAGAAAATCACACAGCTGCTGCCCCCATTCCAAGAAAAAAAGAGAAAAATCCCCATTTTCCTATGGATTTTCAAGCCAGAAAACAACGGGCTCTCTGGACAGATGCCACCCCTGCCCCAGCCCATGCCCCTCCCTGCCAGGCAGGGGAAGCAGAGGCTATGGGAGAGGGCCCACTGCACCCTAGGACTTGGGACTAGCTCTCAACACCAGGGTGGTGGGCTCATTGTATGTCTCCCAGGACAGGGACCCCTTCTAGAAAGTTCTCCCTCCCCAGCACAAATCAGAGCCCAGATGTGAACAGCCATCAGTTCAGCTCTTCCCAGGCAGCAGTGATTGAGCCAATGACAGTCACCTGGCCCCGATGAAAGCTATGAAGGCCTCTCTCGGTCCCTCTCCGGCGGTGAAGTCATGGGGCACAATGAGCAAAGCTGCCATCGTCCACATTACCTGCCATGGAGAGGAAGCTTAGCAAAGAGATTTAGATCAGTATTCGGAGGAAGTTGGAGTGTGAGAAAAGAGAGAGCTTGTGGCAGTGTTGGGTCCCAGTTGCAGGTATCCGGGGTCACACAAAGCCCCCTTTTAAAAGCCTGACCTGGGCTGGGCGTGGTGGCTCACGCCTGTAATCCCAACACTTTAGGAGGCTGAGGTAGGCGGATCACGAGGTCAGGAGTTTGAGACTAGCCTGGCCAATATAGTGAAACCCCATCTCTACTAAAAATACAAAAATTAGCTGGGCATAGTGGCACACGCCTGAAGTCCCAGCTACTCGGGAGGCTGAGGCAGGAGAATTGCTTGAATCCAGCAGGCGGAGGTTGCGGTGAGCCGAGATCACGCCATTGCACTCCAGCCTGGGTAACAAGAGCGAAACTCCGTCTCAAAAAAAGAAAAAAAAAGCCCGAGCTGGGCTGGGCGCGGTGGCTCATGCCTGTAATCCCAGCACTTTAGGAGGCTGAGGTAGGCAGATCACAGGGTCAGGAGTTCGAGACCAGCCTGGCCAATATGGTGAAACCCCGTCTCTACTAAAAATACAAAAATTAGCTGGTCGTGGTGGCAGGCTTCTGTAATCCCAGCCACTTGGAAGGCTCAGGCAGGAGAATCGCTTGAACCCAGGAGGCAGAGGTTGCAGTGAGCTGAGATTGCACCACTGCACTCCAGCCTGGGCGACAGAGCAAGACCTCATCTCAAAAAACAAAACAAAACAAAACAAAAAAAGCCCCGGCTGGTTCGACTTGCATTTCTCTCTCTCAAGTGACCAATAGAGTCCTCGCTGAATATGGCAGTGACCAGATGCTGGTCATCTGCCTGAACTAGAACAGCCAAGCCCTGCTCTACCCAAGGAAATGGGAGGAGATGGAGGGAGAAAAGAGGAAATGGGAGAGAACGAACAGGAAGAAGAGACCACTGTCCAAGGTGACGGAGGGCATAGAACACAGAACACCTGTAGCAGTTTCGCAGAGGGCTTCCAACTGTTTATCAAGTCTGTGCTCCACTCTTAGGGTTAGACAGTCTTAGGCACAAGTAATTATCTGAGGACTTGGAGTGTTTCTTAGAACAGGTTTTAGGTGTCAGCAGTGATGGCTGTTCAGACAGCACACTAGCAACAGATCCTAGGAAAGCTCATGCTCTGGAATAAAAAGCCAATCCTGATTTTCACTTCGGAATGTCTCAGCCCCCTACCTGAGCCTCTCTATCATATCATTGGCTAAATGGACAAATGGACCACAAGAAAACTACCTCTTCCTTCAACTGCCTCCTCCATCAGTCTAGCACCTGCCTAGGTGGAACCCCTCAGAACCATGCTGTTCCCCAAATGCAATTCCCAAAAAGAAGGGAGCCCTTGAGGTGGGCACAGATCCAGGAGTTGTCTCAGCTCTCCATGTCACTGGCCTCTCTCCGCTGAAACCACAGGAAGGCCTCAGATCAGAAGGGCTGACCCAGCCTGGAGCAAGGTCATAGGATCTAGCTGAACCCCCTCACTCATCTAAAGGGGTCAAAGCACGGCCAGCAGCTACAAGGGGTCAGAGCCTCAAGTTTGACTCCAAGTTCAAAGAATCTAGCTAAAGCCACACTGTGCCCCCTGGCACCACCCTCAGAAACAGATCCAATCCTGAGTCAGAGAGGAAGCAGACACTCACTGAATCACCCATCCACTTCCTCCTACCCACAGCCGCTCAGCCAAGACCAGCAGCCACTTCCAAGGGACAAATTAGTGGCTGACACTTGGAAAAGCTGACACTCTAAAGGAGAGCAAGCAGGGCGCCACGCACGCGGTGTGAACCACCAGGACCGAGTTTACTGTGGCTCCCCACCCGCTGCATTTTTCAGAGTAAAGCTGCACATTTTGTAACAGCCCCTATCCTGTCCTGCACTGACCTTGGCTGTGTTCTTTTTCACTTCCCTGTTCCGAATACAGCCACACTTTCCAAATGCCATGAATCATCACCACCGAGCAACGGCCATTTAGCAAGGCAGGAAACCACTGCGCGCCAGCCCTGGAAGGAGCAGCTCCCTGCAGCGGGCCTCTCCCACCCTGGCTGGTCCTTGTGGCAAGAGTCCACCACGGAAGCCAGCAGGGCAGAGTTGCCACTCTGTGTTCTCAATTTCTCCACCATCGTCCCTGGGGGCTTCCGTTTTCCCCTTGCACTAGGTCACAGGCAGCATTAGGCATCTGCTGACTTTTCTGAAGGCTCTCTTGGGTTGCATTGGCTGAAATGAAGCTGTCACCTTCCAAACCTGGAAGGGAGAGAAATTCTTGGTGGCACTAGCTGAAGTGAAGCTGTCATCTTCCTATCCCAGGAAGGAAGGAAATGGGCAGACCCATTCAAGACCAAGGGAGGGGAGGCACCATGACTCTTGCCTGTAACCCTAGTACTTTGGAAGACCGAGGTAGGCAGATCATCGGTTGAGTCCAGGAGTTCGAGACCAGCCTGGGCAACATGGTGAAACCTCGTCTCTACTAAAAATACAAAAATTAGCTGGGCGTGGTGGTGCATGCCTGTAGTCCCAACTACTTGGAGGCAGCTGAAGCAAGAGGATCCGTTGAGCCAGGGAGGTCAGGTAGATTCGATCAGGTGGATCTTGTACAGAACGGAACCATCAACAAGACATTGGAAATGCATTCTGCCTGCACGTGGCCTTGCAGTTAGAGGCAAATGTCATCCTGTCATCCTTTATGACTAGAGCCATGCAGTTCCTCAAAGTAGTCACCATTGAGTCCATAAATCAATCAATCAGCAAAATATTATTACCCTCCAAGAGTTATCAAACTTCCGTGCTGGGCACCTGGCACCATGGCTCTCTGCATAACATATGTCTGCCTTCATGCCAGTCTTAATTCCTCAGGTAGTAATGAAATCCTCATGTGAAGTCATTATTTTTGCCTCTATTTAACCATAAACAGTACCATTCAAAGGTAAAATGATCTAGGAAACACAAATCAATACAGCAATAAAACATCGGTTTTAACCTATCAGATTGGCCAAAACTTTCAATATTGGCAATGGCTAGTGTTGGCCAGAGCATGTGGAAATGGGCACTCTCCTTATTGTGGGCAGATGTTTAGTGTTATACATTTTCTGGAGGAAATTTGACCCTTCACATTACAATTATTCATGAGTACCTTTTGTCTTATTAATTTTAAAACTAGGAATTTATTCTCAGCTGAGCCACCAGAAAAAAAATGCACAGTCATCACAGTGTGGCAAATAAATCAAAAAAATAAATAAAGCAGAAACAATCTAGATGTGATTGAGTCAGTGACTTACAGTAGATTTAATCAAATACTACGCAACCATTAAACATAATGTTGGAAATCTACATCCAAAGCCATAGGAAGATATTCACATGGATCGTTTTGATCGATGAAAAGTAGGAGCTGATATAACGTGTGTAGCCCACGTATGTAAAAATGTTATAATGAGTGTGTGTTCATAAAAGAGACACCTAGAGGTTTATCAAACCATTGACAGCGGTCACCTCTGCAGAGTGGGATCTCGGGATGATTTTTACATTCTTCACATTTTCTCTATTTTTTAAAATTCCCTACAATACATATGAAGCATACGTATGATCAGAAAATATACACACACAGGCTGGGTACGGCGACTCATGCCTATAATCCCAGCATGCTAGGAGGCCAAGGTGGGTGCATCACCTGAGGTCAAGAGTTCGAGACCAGCCTGACCAATATGGTAAAAATTTATTTCTAAAAAATACAAAACTTAGCTGGGCCTTAGTAGTGGCAAGCACCTGTAATCCAAGCTACTCAGGAGAGTGAGGCAGGAAAATCACTTGAACTAGGGAGGCACAGGTTGCAGTGAGCCGAGATCACCCCACTGCACTCCAACCTGGGTGACGGATCGAGACTCCACCTCAAAAAAAAATTTTTTTTAATTTTAAAAAAAAGAAAGTTTGCATACATTTATTCTCATTTTAAAACCAAAAGCAACACAAATTCAACAGCTGTTTGCCAAACAGATCATAACTGTACAAGTTAAGTTTTACATGTTCTCTCTGATGGAAGGCGTTACTGTGGACATTCCACCAGAAGGTGGTGGGCTCTGTTTTTCCAGCGCTCTGATGGGCTGAAGTATGTTCACACTCTTACACAGCCCCCGTGTGGCGACCAGGATGGCTGACCAGGGTGAAGGCAGGGGCATGGCAGAGTTTTCTCCAACAGATGCCAAGTATCCAGTATGGTAATCAAATCCCAGCTTGGAATTAACTAAATTAACTGCCACAGACCTCTCTGGGTGGCCAAGCAAATTCAGAAGTTTTGAAAATAAATAAATCACAACCCCTCTCTCTCCTCAGCTCCAGAAATAAATTCCAGACCCATGGAGATCACAGAAACTTAAAGCCAGAAAGATTCTTAAGAAGTCATATATTTTGGACTCCTCATTTGACATTTGAGGGAACCAAGGCTCAGAGAAGTAAAGTGACTTACTCAAGGTCACACAGCATAAGTGTGGCAGACACAACTTATGTCTCTTCATCTGTAATCCAAGGTTGTTTTTGCTGTACTACAACTAGCACCAGTACAGTGGCCAGGGGGCGGCATTAGTGTGGAAGATGTCCTTCATACCATCAGAAACGATTCCTGTGAGGGGTCCAGAATACACTACGATGGTCTCTGGCCCTATGGAAGAGTCTAGTTAGAGTTATATGTGAGCATTCTTAACCAGGAAGTAATGCATTTTTCCAAAAGGGATATATAGAGAGCTTTCACTGTATTTTCAAAGGGGTCCCATAACACAAGGAAAACTAAAAACGGATGAACTAAAGCATGGGTTAGCAGACTTTTTCTATAAAGATCCATGGAGTAAATATTTTGGGCTTTGCAGGCCACATGGTGTCTCTCCCAACTACTCAACTCTGCCCTTGTACTGTGAAAGCAGCCATTGATCAAATGTGAACAAATGGGCATGGCTGTGTTCCAATAAATCTTTATTTACAAAAACAAGCTGTGGGCCAGATCTGGCCCAGGCAACAGTTTGCCAACCCCAAAACCTGAGGATCTGATCAACTTCCTTTCCAGTACATCAGATTCTGCTTGCTCTCGGCTGAACTAAATAACGTCCATATTCCCGGCAATGGATCCAGCCCTGAACCAGGGACCACCAAGGAAGTGGGGAGGCACATAAAAGGCATTCGTTTCACTTTTTCATTAAACAACAACGTCTTTGAATTCCTAATTGGAAACTTTCACACAAGAATCGAGATTGCTGCAACTCATTTCCTGCCGCACTGCTTGCAGTGTATTTTCAGCAAAATAATTGTTGAGTGTGAAGGCTGACATTTGACCTCTGGCGGCTGCCAGCAACATACTTTGCTGACTCATTTGCATACACGGTGCTTGAAACACAGTGGCACATTCTTCCCTTTTCACATAAGTCCTGACTTCCCTGATTAACTTGGGACTAAAATAAGATCTCAAGGTGGAACGAGGCTAGGAGGGAACTAGAGATTTTTTTTTCTCCTGCTGTGGCCAAGGAGCACTTTAATGCAAGTGGAGAAGTACTCAGCACCTCCTCTGTCCCCAAGGCAGGCCTTGGGATGTGTACAGAGCCCAGGGACTGGGATCCAGGACATTGGTCCTCTGCATTTGTCAGACCCCATTTGTCCTGGGGTCCCCCATGAGACATGGCACTCTCCTGCCCCATAGATCCTCACCTACCTACAACCCTTGGGCCTTGCCCCTTCCAAATTCTGGCACCAAAAGGACTGAGTCAGTTGGTTCTAAAAGTAAGAGGCAGGGCCAGGTGCAGTGGCTCACACCTGGAATCCCAGCACTCTGGGGAGGCCAAGGCGGGCGCATCACGAGGTCAGGAGATCGAAACCATCCTGGCTAACACGGTGAAACCCTGTCTCTACTAAATATACAAAAAAATTACCCGGGTGTGGTGGCAGGCATCTGTAGTCCCAGCTACCCAGGAG
Organism: Sapajus apella; assembly: GCF_009761245.1. Classification (NCBI taxonomy): domain Eukaryota; kingdom Metazoa; phylum Chordata; class Mammalia; order Primates; family Cebidae; genus Sapajus; species Sapajus apella. Next base: position 12,589,105 of record NW_022436989.1, on the reverse strand, counting down.
GTTGAGGCAGGAGAATTGCTTGAACCTGGGAGGCGGAGATTTCAGTGAGCTGAGATCATGCCACTGCACTCCAGCCTGGGCAACAAAGTGAGACTCTGTCGGAAAAAAAAAAAAAAAGTTTGAGAGGCAGGTGAAACAAATGTTTTTCCTTTTGTGCAATGATAGTTGTGAATACTCTCTGACCCTGTACAGCAGGAACGTCATCTGTGGATAATAGCCTGGAGGTGGGAATGCTTTCTCTGGGCTGTTTTACCCCTTTCCATGCTTTGGCATTAGGACATACACTTCTCTAAGGGTCACAAGAGGTGACAAAGCTCTCCTTCAAAGAGGACAGTGTAGGAGGGAGAGACCAGGCTGGCGTCCGACCAGCAAGGAGCCAGTGCTGAGTCCTGCACTCCTTCTCCCATCTGGTGTCCTGGTCCCTGGACAAGGTGGCTCCTGTGGGAGGCCCACATTTCACATCTCAAACGGCTTCCAGAGGATTCAAGGAGATTTTTTTCTCCTTTTCCTCTTGTTATATAAAAATTATAGGCCAGGTGCAGTGGCTCACACCTGTAATCCCAACACTTTGGAAGGCCAAGGCTGGCTGATCACAAGGTCAGGAGTTCGAGACCAGGCTGGCCAACATTGTCATACCCCATCTCAACTAAAAATACAAAACTTAGCCAGGCATGGTGGTGGCAATCTGTGATCCCAGCTACTCAGGAGGCTGAGGAAGGAGAATTGCTTGAACCCAGGAGGCGGAGAATGCAGTGAGCCGAGATGGCCCCACTGTATTCCAGCCTGGGTGACAGAGCAAGAATCCACCTCGGGAAAAAAAAAAATTATAGGAGGCCATTGTTTTGGACTAAGCTCCTGCAGTAGGCCCCAACAGACCAGACTAATAATCAAAATGGGCCAGGCACAGTGGCTCACACCTGTAATCCCAGCACTTTGGGAGTCTGAGGCAGGCAGATCACTTGAGCCCAGGAGTTTGAGATCAGCCTGGCCAACATGGTGAAACCCTGTGTCTACAAAAAATATAAAAATTAGCAAGGTGTGATGGTGTGCACCTGTAGTCCCAGCTACTCGGGAGGCTGAGGTGGGAGAATCACCTGAGCCTGGGAGGTCGAGGTTCCAGTGAGCAGAGATCATACCTCTGCACCCCAGCCTGGGCAACAGAGTGAGATCCTGTCTCAAAAAAAAAAAAAAAAAAAAAAATCAAACTGGAGTCACCCACGCTAAAGTTCCATACCACCAAACCAAAACAAGCTTGTTATGTGACCTTCTGAGAATCGAGAGAGAGAGAGAGAGAGAGAGAGAGAGAGCGCGCAAGCATGAAAACAGCCAACAAGACCAGCTCAGATCTTCAGTCAGAATGTTAATTAAGTTCTTTCTGCTTTAATCCTGCCACAAAAGAAGGGAGCATGAAGTCACCCGAGGTTAACAAATTAGTGATTTTTCTATTGTTCTATGTCCCCATCCCCTCCTTACAAGAATAAGTAACGTTGAAAAGTAACTAATACACTCTTTGTTCCCTGTTTCTGCTTTCTTCAGCCCTTCTCTGGCTACAAAGCCAGCCCCTTCAGTTCTACCATGGAACACTTACTCTGCTGTGTGGAATGAGTGTCGCTCAAGGCCAGAATCACAAATCAAGCCAATCAAGGTCTTTAAACTCAATTTGTTATCATTCTGGTTTTTGACGCTCTTTTCTACCAGGACCCGTTTCCCAGCCTTCTCATGGAAAATCCCTGAGCTGGCCACTTCCTGTTTTTGTTTTGCTCTTCTCCTCCACTGGTGTACCCTTTGACCTTTTGTCCCTTGTGGTGATCCTCCATCTCAAACTGGGAGGCCGTGCACAAGCCAAATCCCCAGCCCCGGGCAGCTCACTCCAGGCCGCATGTACTAGATAAGTCCTTTCTCCAAGGGATCCCGTGAGTTGCTTCCTCGCCTAAAAATGGGATGCCAAGAAGACTAAGATTTGTTTTGGGCTCTGCTGGGCTCAATACCCTGCGTCGTGATCCCAGCAAAGCCCTGGGCAGGGCGCACGTGCGGATCTCTACATGCAACCTTGAGTAACAATTGTCACTGAGCTCTGAAACGTCTTGATCCACTTTGATTTGAAGCTAGGAGTTCTCTTCTGCTTTGTTTTGACAACTAGACTGGCTAGAGGATGGCCTGGTGAAGCCTGTTCTTTTGCTTTCTTTCTCCTGTTTCGTCCCCTGCCTCTGGGCCCGGCATTCCTGGCATATTTGGAAAGAGTAGGAGCTGGCCTGAGGCCACTTTTCCGAGTATCTTCTCAGCCCTACAGTCCCGTTTCCAACACAGTCTCTTTGCTTTTGTTTATTCTGAGCTTTGCACTCCCAGGCCGGAGCCCACCCAGGGACCAGGCTGCATGGGCAGGCGAGCAGGCTGGAAACGCCAGGGTCCTCACCGCCTCTGCAGGTGGAACATGCAAACCGGTCAGACAAAGCAGAGGTTAACCTCGTGCCCATTTTATGGGGAATTTCCCCAGATACATCTGGCACTTACGGAGTAAAAGGGAAAAAAGAACCCCACACAGTAAGCCCCGCTGCCTTTGAGGATTTACTGCCTAGAGCATGGTCCACTGCGATCTCTAAGGGCTGCACGTTAAGCACTACTTCCCTTGGTCTCTGTCTCCCTGGCTGACCTTCGCTAGCACACTTTAACTCTCTGGCCTCAACTTTCCTCTCTCTGGAGGTGCCGAACAGGCTTACAGAGCAAGGCGCTTCCAGCCAGGGCTCAGTCTAGTAGTATCTGGGGTGACCTCATTTTCTGGCAAGCCCAGCTGGGTCTGTGTTACATCTTACCTGGAGGAAAGGTCAACCCAATTCATAGCAGAGGAAAATATGAAGTTTACTCTAGTCTCTAAATTGTTTTCAAGTTCCCCTGGGGGGAAGAGATTGATTCATTTTGTTAATAAGCAAAGGTCTTATTTTTCCACCTTTGGTCGTATAAACGTCAAAGTGGGGAGAAAGCTTTGTATTCAATCAAAAGACAGTTCCAGCATCTTTAAAAAGTCAAGTGGAGATGAAACAGAGGATCTTCCAGGAAAAAAAAAAAATAGTCTTAACTCCCAAATTATAACACCTTAAATTATCTCATGTTTAGCAACAAAGTTCCCAGTGTTTGCCTGTGTTAAAGAGTAGTTAAAAGCGGCGGGGCACAGTGGCTCACACCTATAATCCCAGCACTTTGGGAGGCCGAGGCGGGTGGATCACAAGGCCAGGAGTTCGAGACCAGCGTGGCCAACATGGAGGAGAAACCCGGTTTCTACTAAAAATGCAAAAAATTAGCCAAGTGTGGTGGTGGTGTGCGCCTGTAATCCCAGCTGCTCTAGAGCCCGAGGCAAAAGAGTCTCATCAACCTGGGAGGCAAAGGTCACAGTGAGCCGAGATCACGTCATTGCACACCAGCCCAGACGACAGTGAAAGACTGTCTAAAAAAAAAAAGAATAGTTAAAAGCATAGACTGTGTAGGAGCAACAGCCAAGATTCTTCCAGGTTTCTTATACCCTTCAACGAATCAAACCACAGAGCTAAGAAATGCATGTAAGTAGAGCTATAATATAAAATTCAGAGTTCTGGCGGTACACCATTTCACAGCAGTGTGGCTCAGAAATTGCCAAAAGATTAGCAGATGCATGGATAAACAAAATGTGGTAAATCCACACAATAATGGAATATTATTCTGCCTTGAAAAGGAAGGAAATTCTGATACTTGCTATAACATGGATGAACCTTGAAGGCATGAGGCTAAGTGAAATAAGCTGGTCACAAAAGGACAAATACTGCATGATCACAATTATATGAGGTTCCTAGAGGGGTCAAATTCATGGAGACAGAAAATAGAACGGTGTTTCCTGGGGCTGGTAAGAGGAGCAATGGGGACTTAGTGTTAACAAGAGTTTCGGAAGTTTTGCAAAAGAAAAAGCTCTAGAGACAGAGGTAGTAACGGTTGTACAACATGAATGTACATAACACTACGAACTGTACACTTAGAAATAGTAAAAGTGGCCCAGACGCAGTGGCTCACACCTGTAATCCAGCACTTTGGGAGGCTGAGGCGGGCAGATCACGAGGTCAGGAGATCGAGACCATCCTGGCCAACACGGTCTCTACTAAAAATACAAAAATTAGCTGGGCGTGGTGGTGCATGCCTGTAGTCCCAGCTACTCGAGAGGCTGAGGCAGGAGAATCACTTGAACCCGGAAGGAAGAGGTTGCAGTCAGTCGAGATAGCGCCACTGCACTCTAGCCTCGTGACAGAGCGAGACTCCATCTCAAAAAAAAAAAAAAGAAAGAAAGAAAGAAAGTTAAGATGGTACATTTTATGTGTCTTGCCACAATTTTTTGTTATATATCTTACCATAATTTTTTAAACGTTTAATTAAATTTTTTTAAATTCCAGAGTTGCAAATAAAGAATCCTGAATGGCTAAGCCTTCCCCTTCTCTGTACATACAGAGCTGTGTATATACAGCTCTTCTCTGAGAACCATTGATTGTGCCTTTTATTTGGAGCCTACGCAGAATCATGAATGCACACACCCACTTTTCTGCTTCAGATCTTAGCCGGAGCTACCACATCCCCCACCGTGAGGGAGAGAGGGCAGCTATTTGCCCTGTTTGACTAATGGAAAAACCAAAGGTCATGAAGGTTAAGTAACTTGCTCAAAGTTACACAGTTCACAGGAGCTGCTCCTAGTTAAAAGTTCCTGGTGAAACCATCTCCAGATTTATAGCCCCCCAAAGCATTGAATAAACCTGAGTAAAAACCAGCCTTTGTCGATGGAGAGATTGGAATGTCATTCCAGGAGCAATTTTCCAAAATGGGCTCTAAAATCAGTGCCACTTCAACAACAGCAATCCAGAGGGACATCACATTTGTTCATTCAAACAGTGTTCATGGCAAGGCGCAGTGGCTCACACCTGTAACACCAGCATTTTGGAAGTCCCAAGTGGAAGGATCACTTGAACTCAGGAGTTCAAGACCAGTCTGGCAACATAGGGAGCTCCTGTCTCTACAAAAAATTTAAAAAGCAGGGGGGATTAGGGGAGGGGCAGAGTGGAGTAGGGAGGTTGGGGAGGGATAACATGGGGAGAAATGCCAGACATAGGTGATGGGGGGATGGAGGCAGCAAACCACATTGCCACATATGTACCTATGCAACAATCCTGCATGATTTGCACATGTGCCCCAGAACCTAAAGTACAATAAAAAACAAAAATAAATAAAATAAATTTTAAAAGCATTAGCTGGGTATGGTGACTCATGCCTGGAGTACCAGCTACTGGAGAGGCTAAGGTGAGAGGATTGCTTGAGCCCAGGAGGTTGAGGCTACAGTGAGCCGTGATCACACCGCTGCACTCCAGCCTGGGCGACAGAGTGAGATCCTGTCTCAAAAACAAAACATAAACAGTGCTCACTGAGCCCCTACTGTGGGCTGGGCTCTCTGCAAGATACAGCATCCGTGTCTGGGTCTCCACCAAGTTTGGGGCAGGGGAGGACGCAGGATGCAGGCATTCAACAACCAACTGCAAGACAGGGTGGCAGTGCAGAAATGGAGAAAGTGGCAAGTGTGGCCGGTGCACAAAGGAGAGTTCTAGATCTACCTAGAGAGATGGAGCCATCAGCTGAGGCACTAGGGGAGGCGGTGCGTGGTGCATGTGCAAAATCCCAGGACACTGAGAGCCTGGTGCCTTGCAGAGAACCCTTTCTCTGCTCTCCCGAATGCCCTGTTTCTCCTCAATACTGATCATTCCTGTTTTCCTATAAACATGCTATTCTTTCTTATTAAAAAAACCATGAACCCCACATTGGCATCAGCTATCGCCTTTTATTAGCTTCCTGGGGCTGCTGCTGTAAAGTACCAGACTGGGTGGCTTAAACAACAGAGATTGACTGTCGCCAGCTCTGGAGCCTGGGAGGCCGAGACGAAGGCACTGGCAGGGTCGATTTCTTCTGAGAGTATGCAGAAGACTCCGGGCCCAGGCCCCTCTCCTGACTTCTGTAGCCTCGGGCATTCCTTGGCTTGTAGATGGCTGTCATCAACCTGTGTCTTCACATCGCCCTCCCTCTACGTGTGTCCGCCTCTGCATCTGAATTTCCCCCAGTCATATTGGATGAGGGCCCTCCCTGATGACCTCGACTTCATCATCCTCAGACACCCTATTTCCAAATAAGCTGACATTCACAGGTACTGGGGGTCAGGCTTTCAGCATCCTTTGAGATGGACACAATTTATCTCATAACACTCGCCATTGCTCTGCTCTCCTTTGTAGCAAAAAGCCCTCCAAAGAGTCATCTAGACTCAGGGACCAAATCCGGAACCCACCGATCTCACTCTGTATTCTTAAAGCCATCGCTTTTCAGCACCCCTCAAATTTGCACCTCCGCCTCAACCTCACCCCGGAGCTTCAGACTCATATACCCTCATCCCTTGATTCAGTAAATTCGGAGCAAAGCCCACCAGACATCCTGACTCAGCTCTTGCCCCTCCCACCCCCCAGCCCCGACCCCTTCACTCAGAGAGGATGGCTTAACCTTCAACACCTGTGGCCAGGACTATGCCTTCTGGCCGCCTCCTCACCATCGTCCCTCCCCTGCAGCCTGAAAGGAAAGTTCTCACCGCTCTCTCTACTGCCACCCACACACTCAGTGCCAACACAGTAGCCAGATTACACGTCCCACTGTGCACTTAAACCCTCCTGTCACATGCCAAATAAGAGCCAAATTCCTTACTGTGGCCATCCAGGGCCACCTGGCTACCAGTCAGCCCCTCTGCCTATCACTCTCCGTGTTTCTCACCCAGCTCTCGCTACACATGCCTTGTTATTTCTCATTTACTCCAAGCTCATTCCTACCACAGGGCCTTTGCACATGCTTTTTGCTTTTAGCTGCAATGCTCCTTCCCCTTACTGCAGGGACTCACTTCACTCCATCTCAGCTTCACTGTCATCTCCCGTGGGAGGCCCCCTTAGACCTTCTGTTCTAATACTCACTCCTCCCAGGTCACTCTCCATCCCTCGCCTTGCCTTATTTTCTTCAGTATCACCTATCACTCTATGCAATTAAGTTGTCTCTTTATTCAGTTATTATCTGTCATCAGTCTAGAATGTTAAGACCCATGAGGGCAGGAACATGTCTCATTCACTGCAGCGTCTTCAATGCCTGTGACTGATGCTTGTTGAAAAATAAGGATCTTGGGCCTGGCACTGTGGCTCACAACTGTAATCCCAGCACTTTGGGATGCCAAGGCAGGCAGATCACCTGAAGTCAGGCGTTTGAGACAGTCTGGCCAACATGGCGAAACCCTGTCTCTACTAAAAAGACAAAAATTAGCTGGGCATGGTAGCACACGCCTGTAATCCCAGCTACTCAGGAGGCTGAGGCAGGAGAATTTCTTGAACCCAGGAGGCAGAGGTTGCAGTGAGCCAAGATCACGCCGCTGCACTCCAGCCTGGGCAATAAGAGCGAAACTCCATCTCAAAAAAAAAAAAAAAAGAAAGAAAAGAAAAGAAAGAAAAATAAGGACTTTGTTTCGGGACCAATGGGGAAACTGTCAGGGTATAAGGAGAGGAGTGCCACGTCAGGGTTTCGTTTCGAGAGTTCCTTCTGGTTGCGGCATGCAGAAGAGACAAGGCCGGGCCAGTACCCAGGCGAGAGGCTGTGCACCAGCCCCCTGGGGAGGTTCGGGGGTGTCTGGTAACCTGGAGAGTTTGGGAATCCCATGGTCTTGAGTTAAATCTCTCTGGGACTTCAGGCACGTCTGTAAGCCTCTGCATGCCTTGGATTCTTCATATACTAAATAACGTTATCTGAATTCCTGCTACAGTCGGCCCTCAGTATACAAGGGGGACTGGTTTCAGCAACCCCTTGTATGCTCACATCTGCGCATACTCAAGTGTGTAGTCAGCCCTGCAGAATCTGCCAGTATGAAATGTCCCCCTGTTCTATATGCAGGTTTCACATCCTGTGAAGACAATTTTCCATCCACATTTGGTTGAAAAAGTCTGCATATAAGTGGACCCACAGAGTTCAAACCCATATTGTTCAAGGGTCAAATATAAACAGAATTGGGGGGCAGGGGTTAGAGGAGACTATGCCCATAAAGCTCTGAGATCATGGCCAGCGTTCAGCCAACATTGGCTATTGTCTTTATTGGAATTGACGTCGAATTTACTGGAGGTGAGACGTGGGAGGAAGGAGGATGCGGGGGAAGAAGCCCAAGGTGTCCGCCTGAGAAGTGGGGTGAAGGGTGCTGCTATTTATGAAGCTGGGGTGCTGCAGGAGAGGCACAGGTTTGGGAAGGGAGATGGACTTGGGTTGTGTTTGGGTCGTATGGTAGTGGCTGCACCTTTGAGATCTCAGGTCCAGAGCTGAGAAGGCTGGGCAGAAGATAGTGATTTGAAAGTCATATGGGCATAGAAATGGCATTGGAAGCCACAGGGATGATTTGAGGGGAGAATCCATTTAATGAGACATGTGCCAGGGACAAAGTGCCAAGAACACCCACAATTAAAGGAACAAGGTTCCCAGCAAAGGACTCTCAGGGAGTGTGGCCTCGGGGGAACAGAATAAAAAGCAACAGGATGGCACGGAACTCAAGGAAAAGGGACCTCCGAGAAGGCAAAGGGGGAAGTCAGCGGTGCCCACTACTTGTTTTTCCCTTTCTAGAACTAAAAGCCAGAATGATTGACAAGGCCCCCCAGTGATGGGGACCATGATCCATTCACTCCCAGCAAATCATGGAGTGGAGGATGCGGCATGGAGGTGGCCCGTGGAGGAGGATGGAATCCTGCCTTCTGCCAGGGTTTGGTGGCAGCCATCCAGCCATGCTGTGGTGGTTTCATTGCAAATCACCAGGTCCTGGGTCAGACAGTTTACTTTCCCAGTTCCTGAAGAGCAACTGTCACGCAAGCTGATCTGAACCTCCACAGGCTTCTCAGACTCAAACCAAGCCCTCCTTCTCCTCCTGGGACCAGAGTTCTATTCAGAGTGGGCCCTGGAGGCCTTCAAAGCTGGGCCCCAGGGTTCTCAGGGTAAACTAAACTTTCTCCACAGACCCCATTGGCCCCACACCTGGCTTCTCTGGCTCCAGCCCTGAGCCATCCGGCACTGTTCTGATGCAACAGACACGTTCAGCAGAGACGCACAAGGATTGGCAAGCATGCTTCATACTAGTCAATCCTAAATCTAAAAGACTTTTTTTGCTACATTCAAACACATGCATCACACACCTGTATGCACACATGAACACATACATGGACACATGCACACTTTTTCTTCCAGTTTAACTCATGCTATTTAGAGAACCAGATACAAGGTGAGCTTTCTCCTAGGCCCTCTCATTACAGGTGAGGACACCCAGGCCCCAGGAAGCGCAGCATTGCACCATCAACCCTTGGAAGTGACAGTGAGCGTCACCCCCCTTATTCTCTCCCAGCTCAGTGCTCTTTTTAACTTCCTCTTCTTATTTTATTTCTTGCCAATGAATGCCCTGCTTTCCCTCCAGAATTCAACCCTGGACCTTCTCCCACTGACAAAACCCTCTGTAACCAGCCCCTGCTAACCCCTCAGAATGAGCGGACACCAGAGAACGTTGACTTTCTCCAAGAAGAATGTGAAGGGAGCAGCAGCCTCCTGTCGGCCAGATCCCACCAAGACCCTTCCCAAGGACTCCTTTGATGCTGCCTCTCACGGCAGCAGGGGAATGCTTGGAGCAGGTGGCTCTGCTTCTCATACCAGAGAAAATTCTTTTTGTTCTATTAAAAATGCATGCACCACACAAGCTTCTCAGAGGCCAGGCGGGCTTCAGGGCTACCAGAGTACCTGGATGGGCTCCAGCCCACGCCCAGAACCCCAAGAGCTGGAGGGAGTCCACTTTCTCCGAACTTCTCAGGAAGCCACCCAGCCCACTGACATCCCTCAGAAACAAGTTCCCTGGGCAGGCTGCGCTTGGAGGAAGCATCCTCTAACGGGGAGACCTGAAGCTGACTCTTTTCAAAGCAGTTTTTCCATCAAGGCCTGGGCAAAATGCATTCATTTGAGAAATCAGAGATGGAAAGAATCTCATGAACTCATGAGAGCAAACAGAATCTGCAGCTGGCTTACGGCCATCTCTCTGGTATCCCAGGAAAAATATATCCTGCAGTCTATCCTAGGGATGCCATCAGAGAAACGTATATATATTACATACACACACACACACACACACACACACACACACACACACCCCATATATCTGTGTGTGTATGAATCCTGTTTATATATAAATCCTGTTTATGTATATACTATGTGTGTATGCATACGTATGCATCTATACAAATATACACCTGTTCATACATGTAAAACGTATACACACAAAAGCATATTTATGTGCTGTTTTTAACAGCAAAACATTGGAGACTTCTTAAATGTCCATCAGTAGGTGACAAGTTGAATCACAGATCTGCAAGTGGGCCATTGTGACAAAACCCAGTCGAGGACCTATTTTTTTGAATAAAGTTTTATTGGAACATAGCCACACCTGGTCATTTACGTCTTTGACCAGTTTGGAGCTACAACAACAGAGCTGAGTATCTGTAGCAACAACCATCTGACCCACAAAACCAAAAACATTTACTATCTGGCCATTCACAGAAAAAGTTTGTTGACGCCTAGGTTAAATTATGATTCCTCTAAATACAGCTATGAAATGATCCTATAAGTCTGTAATTATGGCTATGAAAAGTCCATGATCTCTTAAAAAGAAAGAAAATCAGTCAGAAAATGTTGACAAAATCCCATTCTTATAAAAGGAAATGTATTTTCCTGAATGTGCATACAAAAATTTACATCGAAAACTATATTTCCTCTAGCAAGTTGTGGGAGAAGGAGGATAATAAATGGGATTTTTAAAATTTCTTCCTTATATTTTTGTGTGTGTTTGATTTTTAAATAATGAGTACATCTTAAAGTTCTTTTCATTGGGGGCAAAAGTTGCTCACTTCCTCCACTCCCTAATAGCTGGTGAAAGGTGTCAGCTTTAGGAAGGGCTGAGTCAGGGTAACATCTTGGCTTCTGGGGTGTTGGGGCAGCAGAGGGCCAGGAAAGACAGTCCGTCAAAGAAGCAGACCACAGTGACATCCTTGGGCAGGCTCCCGCCTGAGCACCAACTTCCTCCAGCTCCGTCTCCCACTACCGCCTGCCCCTGGCGCGGTCCAGAGCTGCAATGGCGAAAACTCATCACCAAGCATGGCCTCCGCTGCACCCAACCTGGCAGAAGAGTCCAGAGAACGTCCTGGTCCTGAGTCAGCCCCTGGCCTTGACCCACAGGACACCACAGGACATGGCATGGTGCCAAGTACCAGGGCTCCGAGGAGACAGAGTGTGATGTCCAAACATGAATGGCTTATTTTTAGCAAAGTCCAGCCCTCATGTCCTGGCCCCGGTCCAGGGTGAGCAACAGCACTCCCTCTGACTCAGCTCCGCAAGCTGACTCTGTCTCAGAGGAGCAGGGTAGTCTCTCCTTGCTGACAGGAGCCTCAGGCAGTCCTCGCCTTCGGGAAACATCTCTACAGCAGTTCTGATTCCTTGTGGGACTGCGTGCAGGCTGCTCCCAGAAAAAACATCACCCTTCCCTTCTGGGCTTTGGAACGGAGCACAGAAACTTCCACACGCCAACACCTGGACTCCCATTTCCTAACCTTCCTGTGGAATTTCCAAGGAAACCAGAGGGCTGCCTTCCCCCTCCTCCTCCTCATGCACAGTGAGCCGAGAGCCCCAATCCTGCAGCCCTGGCCAGAAACTGGGGCCTGTTTCTTGGGGGCTTCTCAGTCTCTTCGATCAATCCCCACACTGTATCCAGCAGACTAGTGCAACAAACAGAGGAATCGTTTTCTTCCCGTGACGACACTAGAACCCATGTTCTGCTGTAACAAATAATGTAGGTTTGCCAGGGAGACGTGTCATCCACGCCAGTAAAACAAGGCAGCCTACAGATACCTCGAGAGACTCACAGCCCCGATAGGTTTGTGTATGTTTTGGGTTTGGGGGACATGACAGAATGAGAGGTTATTTTCCTTCCCAAACGTTCTCAACAGTCCTGAAATAGCAAGGAAACAGCTGTCCCTCCCCAGTTGTCCCTGTGCGATTGGAGTTGCAGGTGTCAGTTGTCTCACAGCAAAGAGTACAGAACCTGCACATATCCAGATCTTCCGAAAGACAAGGCCCCTGTTCTCCTGGCCTGGCGCCTGGGTTTCTCATCTGCTCCTGCGTCTCTCGTGCTGTACCGCCTGCATCCCGGGCAACGCAAGTGGCCCGCGGAACAAGTCGAGACCTCTTTGGATGAGGTCAAGAGCTGGAGCTTCCCCTTATTTTGTTAGGAGGCACCATGCATCAGCCTTTATTCACGCCCTATAAAGTTGTAATGCATCAGTCTGTATTCACACACTATAAAGTTGTAGCCTTTAAGGTTAGTCTCTTCCACACCTATAATTCTCCACCAGAGCAATTTGCTGCGGAGGAAGAGCCCTCCAGCAGGCAGCACCTGTGAGTCACGGCTTCTTCTCAGGGCCCACCTGAAAGGAGCAGCTACTAACAGGCAGCTTTGATCCTCGGGCTGCTCTGGGAGTCAGAAGAGTCGCTGAGGCTCACCTGTACTCATAAGGTCAAGAGGCTTGGCATGAGAAACAGGAACAGTGGCACCACCTGGATCCCACCCAGGGTCTTCTCCTTTGGGCCTCTGTTCTTCCTGTCGGGGTTGGCTCTTTCAACTCCGCCATCTGCCTTTCAAATCCTCAATTCTATTTTTGTTTTGTTTTTGTTTTTGTTTTTGTTTTTGAGACAAAGTCTTGCTCTGTTGCCCAGGCTGGAGTACAATGGTGCCATCTGGGCTCACTGCAACCTCCACCTCCCGGGTTCAAGCAGTTCTCCTCCTGCCTTAGCCTCCCAAGTAGATGGGACTACGGCACTGCCAGGCTAATTTTTGTATTTTTAGTAGACAAGAGGTTTCACCATGTTATCCAGGCTGGTCTTGAACGCCTGACCTCAAATGATCCACCCACCTCGGCCTCCCAAAGTGCTGGTGTTACAGGCATGAGCCACCACACCTGGCCTGGTTCTATTTTTGAATGGACAACACCTCCATTGAAAGGGCAAGGTCTCCTTGGTATGTGGCCTCACTGCGGAGTAGAGTCTCTCCAGGGCCTCTCCCAGGGCTGTTCAAATGGCCCAGGACAACCCTTCAAGCGACTTCACTTGTCTAAGACTCTATTTCCTTATCTGTCCAATGGTGGAATTGGAGTAAATAGTTGCTAAGTTTCCATCTAGCTCTAATGTACTAAAAAATCTATGAAAATTTGGATTTTCCGTTTCCAGACAACTGGTCCTACTCAGCCTGAATATAAGGCCGCCAGGTGGAAATCCCAGAGCCAACTCTGACGCCAGCGCAGTGCTCTTCAGTCCACGATCACCGCTCTCACTGGAGCCCCACCAGACCTCGACGATGGGGACAGGGCCGGTTGCAGTCACCCCCTGGAGATGAGAAACACTGCCAAATAGCAGCACTAATAACGTAGCAGCCCTGGGGCCCAAGCCTGGCCTCCTGACTCCGAGGTTAGCGCCCCACTCAGCAGCCCCGCCTCTCCCCATGGGTGTCTACACAGCCAGAAACAACACGGGCCAAAGGCCGACCCTGAACCTGCAGCAGTCAGCGGGCATTCAAATGGACCTGCTAGGCTGGACAGAGAGACTGGGAAAGGCAGGAAGGCCTGTTTCTTCCTCCATTTTGGCTGATACAGTCTCATTAGCACCCAGCCATCTGACCACCCTCAGATAAAGCTCTGTTCTCTCCATCCCTTTCCTCCTCCTCAGTGTCGGGGATCAGATGGGTCCAGGGTCCTGTTCGGGGGATACTGAGAGCTGTGCATTCAGGTCAAACATGCACAGTTTAAAATTCACAGAGGAGACCAAGTGCAGTGGCTCACGCCAAAAATCCAGCACTTTGGGAGGCCAAGGTGGGCAGATCATCTGAGGTCAGGAGTTCAAGACCAGCCTGGCCAACATGACAGAAACCCCGTCTCTACTAAAAATACAAAAATTAGCAGGGCGTAGTGGCAGGCGCCTGTAATCCCAGCTACTCTAGAGGCTGAGGCGGGAGAATTGCTTGAAACTGGGAGGCAGATGGAGGTTGCAGTGAGCTGAGATCGTGCCACTGCACTCCAGCCTGGGCGTCAAGAGCAAAACTCAGTCTTGAAAAATAATAAATAGGGCCGGGCGCACTGGTTCACACCTATAATCTCAGAACTTTGGGAAGCCAAGGCGGGTGGATCATGAGGTCAAGAGATTGAGACCATCCTGGTCAACACGGTGAAACCCCATCTCTACTAAAAAATACAAAAATTAGCTGGGCATGGTGGCGTGCACCTATAGTCCCAGCTACTTGGGAGGCTGAGGCAGGAGAATTGCTTGAACCCAGGAGGCAGAGGTTGCAGTGACCCAAGATCGCGCCATTGCACTCCAGCCTGGGTAACAAGAGCGAAACTCCGTCTCAAGGAAAAAAATAAATTAATTAATTAATTAAAAATAAATAAATAAAATTCACAAAGGAGCCTCATGTCCCTTCACCTCACCCCCATGCAAAAAGGGGCAAAGGAATCGTCACAGTGTAAACCAAGTTTGGGCTTAAACCAGGGGCCTCCTCCAGCCCCTCAGCCATGTCAAAGTCGGTCAGAATAGGATGCAGGGGGCATTCTCTCTCAGTGAGCCTGAGGTCTACTGAAGTGACAGGAGACGTTGGGTGGGGGCGGACGGGAGGGAGGTATCTGTGTCTCGTCAGAGTCAGAAATTTCCCAGAACATTTAGCAGGCCCCACCCAGCCTTCATCTGCAGGTCCTTCGGCTTCCGCTGTGGCTCACACTCGAAAAGACAACAGCCTTCTCAAAACATGTACATTTCTGCCAGGCAAAGATTCATGTGACTTTGAATCCCAGAGGACACAGGTTGTCACAGGAAGATGAAAAGAGAATCCTGAAGGTTTCATGACAAGTTAGCCAGTCTTGTCAAATGTCATATAAAGAAAAAAACAAAGAAGAAGAAGAATCCTTATTTTGCTTGCTTGTATTTTCTTTTCTTTCTGGAATCTGCATGCGTCAGTTTTATAACTTCATTGACAACTTTCAATTGGAATTTAAATAAAAGAAAATAGAGGCCAGGCACGGTGGCTCACGCCTGTAATCCCAGCACTTTGGGAGGCTGAAGCAGGTGGATCACTTGAGGTCAGGAATTCGAGACCAGCCTGGCCAACATGGTGAAACCCCGTCTCTACTAAAAATACAAAAATTAGCTGGGAGTGTTGGTGTGCACCTGTAGTTCCAGCTACTTGGGAAGCTGAGGCAGGAAAATTGCTTGAACCTGGGAGACGGAGGTTGCAGTGAGCCAAGACAGTCCCATTGCACTCCAGCCTGGGCAACAAGAGTGAAACTCCATCTTTAAAAAAAAAAAAAAAAAAACGCAAAGCTAAAAAAAAAGGATCTTCATCTCTTCACAGTTAGACCCATGTTAGAAAATCTGAGTCAAAATAAAGCATGTACATTCAATATTTGTGTGCACATCAATGAAAACAATGCTTGTATACCATCGGCCCTGACCCTGGGATATTATTAGAATGTTTTTTAACCAGAGTGGAGATCTCTGTTTGGGTTTTGATTATTGTTCAACACTGAAGTTACAATGACAGTGGCTGTGATGAGTCTCCCTGACTAACGGGGACAGTGAGGCACAGAGAAAGCCAGGGCAGACGATGGGAGTGGGTTGGAGAGTGAGGTGCTCACAATAGCCACAGCACATGGCAGCACACACACTCCACCACCCTAGAGCTGGAGTCAGCATTCAGTGAAGATGGTGTGCGAGAAAGTATAAATCCAGAGTCCTGGGTGTTCAATCCTGAATTAGAACACATCACCTATACTTCTCAAGACTTACCAGGAATTTGCATTCCTTCCATCTACTAGTATAAACTACAAATAACTGAGGGGTCCTTGTGAAGGAGAAGGAGTGTCTGAGTCCATTTTCTGTTGCTTATAACAGAATATCTAAAATTGGATAATTTATAAAGAAAATAAATTTGAGCCAATCACATGAATCTAAAGTGGTTCATGCCTATAATTCCAACACTTTAGGAGGCCCAGGTGGGAGAACACTTGAGTCCAGGAATTCAAGACCAGCCTTGGAAACATAGGGAGACTTCCATCTCTACAAAAATTTTAAAAATTAGTTAGGTGTGGTGGTGCACACCTGTGTTCCCAGCTACTCAGGAGGCTAAGGCAGGATCACCTTTAGCCCAAGACATTGAGGCTGCAGTGAAACATGACCACACCACTGGAGCCCAGCCTGGATGACAGAGAAAAACCTGTCTCAAAAAAAAAAACAAAAAAAAAAAGGGAGAAAATTTTTTTTTCTTTTTTTTTTTTTTTTTTTTTTGAGACGGAATTTCGCTCTTGTTACCCAGGCTGGAGTGCAATGGCACGATCTTGGCTCACTGCAACCTCTGCCTCCTGGGTTCAAGCAATTCTCCTGCCTCAGCCTCCTGAGTAGCTGGGATTACAGGCACGTGCCACCATGCCCAGCTAATTTTTTGTATTTTTAGTAGAGACGGGGTTTCACCGTGTTGACCAGGATGGTCTAGATCTCTTGACCTCGTGATCCACCCGCCTCGGCCTCCCAAAGTGCTGGGATTACAGGCATGAGCCACCGCGCCCAACAGAAATGTACTTCTTACAGTTATGAAGGCTGAGAAGTCCAAGGTCAAGGGTCTACATCTAGTGAGAACCTTCTTGCCGGCGGGGACTCTGCAGAGTTCCAAGGCGGTGCAGGGCGTCACATGGACAGCGGGCTGAGTGTGCTGGAGTGCTCAGGTCTCCCTTCCTCTTCTTATAAAGCCACCAGTTCCACTCCCGTGACCACCCATTAATCCATTCATCCATAAATGGGTTAATCCATTCATGAGAACAGAGATATCATGGTCCAATCACCTCTTAAAGGGCCCCCTCTCCATATGCCACTTCAAGGATTAAATTTCAACATGAAAGGGGACAAACATTCAAATCATAGCAGGGAGATACCCCTAAATAGATCTAAGAGGGCTGAAGACACAGGGATGAAGAGCTACAGTCTTACTCCACTAATGGTGCCACTGTCCTGCCAGTTTTGAGATTGTCCATCGGGACATTTTACTATCCTTGGTGATTAAATAAATAATAACTACTTATTCTTTCATGGTGGATATGATTTGTGGGGGCAACCAAGAGAAGACAGTAGAGCACAGAGGTGAAGAACTTGAATTTTTTTGGACTAGCGGTTGTGTCACTGGATTAAAGTCTCCCAAGGGACTGCTCCAGTCTACACATAGCAACATCACTACTATGGCTTGAAAATTTGTCCCCTCCAAAGTTCATGTGAAAATATAATTACCATTGTAACAGTATTAAGAGGTAGGACTCTTTAAGAAGAGTTTAGGTCATGAAGGCTCTTTTCCCATGGGTGAAATTAACGCCATTATAAAGGATGAGCCAGCTGGGTGCAGTGGCTCACACCTGTAATCCCAGCACTTTGATAGTCCAAGGTGGACGGATCACTCGAGGTCAGAGGTTCAGATCAGCCTGGCCAACATGGTGAAACCCTGTCTCTACTAAAAATATAAAAATTAGCCAGGCATGGTGGTGCATTCCTGTAATCCTAGCTACTTGGGAGGCTGAGGCAGGAGAATTGCTTGAACCCCGGGAGATGGAAGTTGCAGTGAGCCAAGATTGCACCACTGCACTCCAGCCTGGGTGACAGAGCAAGACTCCATCTCAAAATAAATAAATAAATAAATAAAGACTCCATCCCCCTTTTCTCTCTCTGCCTTTCTGCCGTGGGCCATGTGAGGACAAGGTGCTGCTCCCCTCTGGAGGATGCAGTGTTCAAGGCGCCATCTTGAAATCTGCTACTTCTTGATATTAGACTTCCCAGCCTTCAGAACTGTGAGCAAATAAACTTCCGTTTTTTATAAATTACCAGTCTGTGATATTCTGTTATAGCAGCAAAAAATCAACTAAGATAATCACTTCCTCTCATGTTCCACTGGTGAAAAGCAACCCATAGTTCCACTAGATGGAGGGACTAGCCAAGTAGCAGAGAAGAAGATAAAAGCAACTATGAAGAAGCACAACCCAAGGAATGGATCACTCCTGCCCTGCCCAGAACTCATCCTCCCAATGGCATCAATGCAGGGAAGCATGGTGCCCCTTCTAAAACAAATATGTCTACATTGGTGACCTATCAAATCAGTGAGAAAACAGATCTGTGGTAATCCCAGATGTCTCAAATGTGCAGGCTTGGATTTAGATATTTATCCAAACACCAAATCCTCTGTTGAGTCTGCCCAGAATTCCACTCACGATACTCAAAAATTCCGCTCATGTGGTGCTAGACCACTGCCCCCTTACCCACCCCAGAGTGTCTCGTGGTCCTGCTTTGGTAATTGCCATAATGCAATCTGCTTTTCTTCCAGGTGTGTACAACCTGTATTATGTATCTGTGATGCAAATCATGCAAAGAAGCAGGTGGCTACTTTCCATTTTGTCTCATGTTCTCAGCTGGTATTAAACAGACCTGTCTGATTTTCCTCATCTGTATACTTTCGGTTCTGTTTTTGATGCTTACCTATTATTACTTGTATTATTTCATGGTTCATGTTACCTTTCATCAATTTGCTCTCCTATCTTATATCTATAAAATACCTCCAAATACATAAGAAAGCAATATATAAGTGGCCTCAGGGGAATAGAATGGGGTGGATATAGGACTGTCTATAGGGAGATTTAAGAACATGAGCAAATGCTTAATCAATGCTTTTTTTTTTTTTTTTTTTTGAGATGGAGTCTCCCTCTGTCACCCAGGCTGGAGTACAGTGGCACAATCTTGGATCACTGCATCCTTTGCCTCCCAGGCTCAAGCAATTCTCCTCCCTCAGCCCCCCAAGTGGCTGGGATTATAGGTGCCTGCCACCACGCTCAGCTAATATTTGTATTTTTAGCAGAGATGGGGTTTTACCACATTGGCCATTGGCCAGGCTGGTCTCAAACGCCTGGTCTCAGGTGATCCATCCACCTCAGCTTCCCAAAGTGCTGGGATTACAGGCATGAGCCACCTCGCCCGGCCTCAAAAATAGTTTTGAAACAATTAATAATAATTAAATTAATAATGTTCATTGTTGTGATAAGGCTAGCAAGGAGATCTTATTGGAATGGAGGAGAATGGGGAAAGAGGAGTCATCTGTGACCTGAAATAGAATCCCAGAGAAAAAGAGAGCGGCTTAAAGAACACATTTAAAAACACTTGTGATGTGATATGGAATGTGACCACCTTTCTCCCACCTCCACCAAGAAATATTCAGGAAAAGCTACAAAACCCATCAACGCTTTGGGAGTCAAGGGTGTGGAGAAATTGGAAGCTTTATGCCCTGTGGGTGGAAATGTAAGATGGTGCAGCTGCTATGAAAAACAGCATGAAGCTTCCTCAAAAAATTACAGATAGAATTCCCATATGATCCTAGAATTTTACTTCTGGGTCTATAACCAAAAGAACTGAAATCAGGGTCTCAAACAGGTATTTGCACACCCAGTTTTACCATAGCAGCATTATTCACAATAATAAAGGTAGAAGCAACTCAAGTATCTACTGTCAGATGAATGAATAAACAAGCTGTGGTCTATCCATACAATGGAAGATTATTCAACCTTGAAAAGGAAGGAAATTCTGACACATGCTACAATGTGAACGAACCTTGAGGACATTATGCTGAGTGAAATAAGCCACACACAAAAGAGCAAATGCTGTATGATCCCACTTACAGGAGGCATCGAGAATAGTCAAATGTATAGAAACAGAAAGTAGAAGAGTGGTTGAGGGGGCCGCTGGTGTGAGGGTGGGGAAAGAATGGGGAGTTAGTGTTTCCTGGGTATAGAGTTTCAGTTTTGCAAGATGAAAAGCGTTTTGGGGATAGATGGAGCTGATGGTTGCAGAACGGTGTGAATTCACTTAACCTTACTAAGCTGCACACTTAGAAATGGTTACAGTGGTAAATTTCATGCTATGTGTGTCTACTATGGTTTAATTTTTTAGTTAAAAAAATACTTTATATATTGTGTGTGAGGTGTGTGTGTGTGTGTGTGTGTGTGTGTGTGTGTGTGTGTGTTGGGTTGGGTTGCTTGGGAGTGGGGGCAATGGTGGGTGATATTGTACTAAGCCTGGATGCAAGGTAAGGGCAAGATGGACCTGTAACATCTGTGTGACATCTCTAGGACAATCCTTTGGCAAATGATGAGCAGTGCTCAGGTGGTTTACTTGGCTCCAAAAGTATCCTGAGTCTCCTCCAGCAGTGCTGCCAACTTTCGCACCCAGCATGGTGTCGCATGCTTCTTCGTTGATAGAAAAAATTACCTACTTTGGAGGACATACTAGTGTGGCTTCTGACAATTTCCGTGTTTGTCTTGGAGTGAGATTTTCCTTACTTCCCTTCTAATGGTATTTAGACCCACCTGAATAATCCAGGATAATCTTCTCATCTCAAAATCTTAATATAAACTCTTGTGCACTATTGGTGGGAATGTAAGAAGGTTCGGTCACTATGTAAAACCATATGACAGCTTCCCAAAATATTAAACATAGAATTACCATATGACCCAGCAATTCCTCTCCTGGGTATAGATCCCAAAGAACTGAAAGCAAAGTCTAAAGAGATATGTGTGCACCCACATTCACAACAGCTTTATTCACAACAGCCAAAAAGTGAAAGTAATGCAAGTGTCCATCAATAGATGAATAAACAAATGTGATATATACACACAATGGAATGTGATTCAGCCTGAAAAAGGAAGGAAATTCTCACATACTCTACGGAAATAAGCCAGTCACAAAAGGGCAAAGAACAATATGAGTCCACTTTTTAATTTCATGTTATTTTTTAGACAGGGTCTCATTCTGTACCTAGGCTGGGGCACAGTGGTGTGATCATAGCTCATTGCAGCCTCTGACTCCTGGGCTCAAGTGATTCTCCCACTTCAGCCTCCCCAGCAGCTGGGACCACAAGTGTGCACCACCACATCTGGTATATTAGTCCATTTTCACACTGCTGATAAAAATACACCTGAGACTGGGCAATTTACAAAAGAAAGATGTTTAATGCATAAGACCTAACACCATAAAAACCCTAGGAGAAAACCTAGCAAAACCATTCAGGACATAGGCATAGGCAAGGACTTCATGGCTAAAATACCAAAAGCAATGGCAACAAAAGCCAAAATAGACAAATGGGATCTAAGTAAACTCCAGAGCTTCTGTACAGCAAAGGAAACAATCATTAGAGCAAACCAGCAACCAACAGAATGGGAAAAAATTTTTGCAATCTACCCATCTGACAAAGGGCTAATATTCAGACTCTACAAAGAACTAAAACAGATTTGTAAGAAAAAACCAAACAAACCCATTCAAAAGTGGGCGAAAGATATGAACAGACACTTTACAAAAGAAGACATCCATGAGACCAACAAACATATGAAAAAATGCTTGTCATCACTGGTCATTAGAGAAATGCAAATCAAAACCACATTGAGATACCATCTCACGCCAATTAGAATGGCAATCATTAAAAAATCTGGAGACAACAGATGCTGGAGAGGATGTGGAGAAATAGGAACACTTTTACGCTGGGAGTGCAAATTAGTGCAACCATTGTGGAAGACAGTGTGGTGATTCCTCAAAGGACCTAGAAATAGAAATTCCATTTGACCCAGCAATCCCATTACTGGGTATATATCCAAAGAATTATAAATTATTCTATTATAAAGACACATGCACACGTATGTTCATTGCAGCACTGTTTACAATAGCAAAGACTTGGAACCAACCCAAATGTCCATCAATGATAGACTGGATAAAGACAATGTGGCACGTATACACCATGAAATACTATGCAGCCATAAAAAATGATGAGTTTGTGTCCTTCATAGGGACATGGATGAATCTGGAAACCATCACTCTCAGCAAACTGACACAAGAGCAGAAAACCAAACACCTCATGTTATCACTTACAGATGGGTGTTGAACAATTAGAACATGTGGACACAGGGAGGAGAGCATCACAGACTGTGGTCAGCTGAGGGGGGCTAGGGGAGAGACAGCAGGGGGTGGGGAGGGATAATGAGGGGAGAAATACCAGATATAGGTGATGGGGGGTTAGAGGCAGCAAACCACCTTGCCATGTATGTATGTATGCAACAATCCTGCATGATATCTGCACATGTACCCCAGAACCTAAAGTACGATTAAAAAAAAAAAAAGAAAGAAAGAGGTTTAATGGACTTACAGTTCCACATGACTGGAGAGGCTTCAGAATCATGGCAGAAGGCAAGAAAGAGCAAGTCACATCTTACGTGGATAGCTGACGGCAAAGAGAAAGCTTGTGCAGGGAAACTCCCATTTTTAAAACTATCAGATCTCATGAGACTTATTCACTATCACAAGAACTGCACGGAAAGATCTGCCCCCATGATTCAATTACCTCCCACTGGATTCCTCCCACCACTCTTGGGAATTCTGTGAGTTATAATTCAAGATGAGATTTGGGTAGGGACACAGCCAAACCATATCACCTAATTTTTTTTAATTTTTGGCAGAGACGAAGTCTGACTATTTGCCCAGGCTGGTCTCGAACTCCTGGGCTTAAACGATCCTCCCACCTTAGCCTCCCAAAGTACCAGGATTGCAGGCATGAGCTACTGTGCCTGGCCTGATTCTACTTAATATGAGGTATCTAGAGTAGTCAAATGCATAGGCAGAGAAAGTGGAAGAGTCGTTGCCAGGGGCTGAGGAGAGGGGGAAATGGAAATTATTCTTTAATGGGTACACAGTTTCAGTTTTGCAAGACAAAAAGAGTTCTAGAAGTGGATGGTGGTGATGGTCACACAATATAGGTATATACTTAATGACACTGAACTCTAAGATGATTAAATTGGTCAATTTTATGTTGTATATTTTATCACAATTTTAGAATTTTTTTAAGTGCCAGCAATTGGCACTTGATATCTTTGGGGCCACTATTTGGACTGCTACAATCACTCAGGAGACTATTGCCGTGGTCCAGAGAAGAAGTAATGGAGGCTTGGACCAGACCACAGGCAGCAGGGGCTCTGGCGCTGCCAGGGAGGCACTGCTGGCGGGAGCTGGGAACCAGGAGGGAAGAGGCATGCCTGGCACCCTGGTTTCTGGCTGGGGCAATGTGCAGAAGCTCTCAGGAATGCTGAGACAAGAGCAGATGGGAGATGGGATCCAAGAAGGGACTGGTGTTGGGGAAGTTGAGATGAGTTTTAGACACATTTGCAGGAGTCCACCAAAAGCTGGGCCACTGACCAGAGACCTGCCTACATCTTGAGGCCCCACACAAAGATCTTGTTCCAAATGGGTGAGCCATGGCAGAGGGGGGATGCTAGGGAGGGAGGAGGGAGCCACAGGCAGGACTCGGGGATAGTCTGAAAAACAGAGAATGAGAGGAGCCATGGGAAAGAGGCGAGGCCTGTGGAGATGCCGCAGGAAGGCACTGGGCACTGGCTCCAACTGAGAGTCAGGAACTCAGGAAAGCTCAAGTGGCCAGACCAGGCCACGCAGCAGACGCGGAATGACAATGGCCTTCCGTGAGGGCAAGGCCATCTCTAGCAAAATGTCCACCCCCCACGTCAAGCCTCCCTCCCAAACAAACACCCCTTCTGATTTCCCATGCTATGAGGGCCTGGGGACCGGAGCCCTTGGAGAGAAGATCCGTCGGAGGAGGGAAGGTGGGAGGACCCACGCGGCTCAGGTCAAACTTAAACCTGGCTTTGCATGGAAAAGTCTTGGTGAACTTCTGAAAAACAAATCAAGTTAAAACGGCTGATATAAAGGGTGGTTTCCCAGGAGCCACTGAGATCATCAGTAGGGGCCTGTAGACTTTCATCCAAGTCAGACTCAACTGTATTTTTTTTCCAATTTTTAAAAAAATCGTAGTAAAATACACATAGCAGAAAATTTGCCATCTTCACCATTTTTTTTTGGCAGTAGGGGGATGGAGTCTCGCTGTGTTGCCCAGGCTGGAGTGCAGTGGTGCCATCTCGGCTCACTGCAACCTCCACCTCCTGGGTTCAAGTGATTCTCCTGCCTCCATGCCCCGAGTAGCTGGGATTACAGGTGTGCGCCACCAAGCCCAGCTAATTTGTGTATTTTTAGTAGAGACGGGGTTTCACCATGTTGGCCAGATTGGTCTCAAAACACCTGACCTCAAGTGATCCGCCCACTTCCGCCTCCGAAAGTGCTGGGATTACACGCGTGAGCTACGGTGCCAGGCCTCCATCTTAACCATTTTTAAGCACATTGTTCAGTGCTGTGACATACATTCCCATTGCTGTGCAACCATCGCTGCTAACCATCTCCACGGGCTTTCACCTGGTAAAACTGAAACTCTGCACCCATTCAACAGTCACTCCCCACATCTCATTCCCCTCAACTGTATCTTCGTAAAGTGCTTTTCCCAGTGAAGTTTCTAACATTGCTGAAGAACAGAAAGACACGGTCACGCAGCAGGGGCTTTTTGCCTTGCACAATGCCCGCTAAACTCTTTTTGTATGTGTGATTTTTTTTAATCAAGGAAATAGGGGATGCCCAAGATGTGGTCCCCAAGCCAGAAAGACTTGCATCAAGCAGGGGGTTTTAGCGCACTCCCCCATGGGGACTCTGTCGCACGCTGCACCACGGGTGTTCCCCCGCCCCTGCCTTTTCCTCTCTCACCTCCTTCCACCCCTCTCAGCCTTGCAGTCGGCCTGGCTCTCCTCTGGCTCCTCCATCTGCAGAGAGGTTCTGCTTGAAGGGAGTTCCCATTCTCTCTCACCCAAAGTCAAGGCTCTTGACTTTGTTGCACCTAAAAACCTCCTGAGGAATTTGACAAGGCCCCAACCTCAGAGATTAGGGGTGAAGCCCAGGAATCTGCATTTTTAACAAGCACCCCAGGTGATCCTGATGCAAGGACAGAACACACATGCATACTCCGCCACACACCCACACCAACTACCCACACTCTCCCACGGCTCAGAAGGCTGCAGGACCCACAGCAGGTACTCGGGACTATTTGTTCAGTCCACACCTGAGTCGCTGCACAATGATGCTCAAGTCCCTCAGAGCACCTCGCTGCCATCTGACAGCTTCTCATCCAGAAACCACATAGTACAGTAAAAAACAGAAAAAAAGAAAGCCGTTAGACCCCAGTGAATGTTATTTTTAATGAAAGTGGTGCACTTTGACTCACAATGTTGAAACCAGGTTATAAATGAGTCATCAGTGAATCGACCACAGAGTCTTTGCGGAGGTGATTTACAGGAGAGCTCTTATGTCTGCTGTCCCCTGCACATGCTTCATGCTGCACATGCTGTCAGATGTGGAGCTGGTCTGGGGCATCTGCTGCCGCGTCAGCTCAAAAGGATGCTATGCTGTCACCAGTGGGATTCCCCAGCCCGGGCGGTGTCGCGATCCCACCCACACAAGGAAGGCAGCCATCACTGAACAATGCTTGTGGTTACGTCATCATTGCTGGTTTCCAGGTAGTGACTAGCAGATACTGGAGAGAGACAGGCCATCTGCTCTTCCTGTGTGCCCAGCTCCTCCCTCATACCCACATCCTCTCTCCCGGTCTTCTAGAAGCATCCCCATCTCATGCAGGCAGACCAGCAGGACTGAAAATTGGACAGATTCGAGCCGGAGAGCCAGGCAGAACAACCTGGCCAGAAAGAGTCTGGCCACAAAGAGTCCAGCCACAGCCCCGCTTTCCTCACCTTTGAAATGTCCACAGGGCTGCCTGCCCTGCCCTGCCCAATGGAATGTTGCAAGGCTCTCATGGGAACCATGCCTGTGAAAGTGTTTTGAGGACTATCACAGGCTGTCCCAAGGTCAGTGGACAGTAGAAAACAAACTTGCTTTCAGAGGGTGCTTAGCAACGCCAGCTGAATCCCTCCTCTACACCGCAGATGCAGGGCCAGTCTCAGCAGCAAAGAGGAAGAGAAAAATGAAAACAAAAACAGGTTTTTAGAGTCCGACCAATCTGGAGTTGAATGCCAGTCTTCCCCTCACTGGTTCTGGGTCCTTTAGGAGGCCATATTGTCCCTGGACCTCTCCTGCTTCAGTGGTCTTCCTCCGAGGATTGCCGTGAGGATTAAATGGACTCATATGTGTGTTATACCTACACAGTACCTGGACCATGGTAAACAGCCAATAAATGCTGGTTTCTTGCTACAAGAAATTGCAAAATATGGCCACAAATTCCTCCTATCTTGGTAAGCACATCCCTTGGCAATGACTTAGCTGCTACTCCCCTCAAGAGTTGAAGTCTATGTCTCTACCCCTGGAATTCGGGCTAGCCTGGGACTTGCCTCGATCAGTAGAATTGAACAGAAGTAACAGCGTGTGACTTCCAAGGCTAGCCCTTGCAGCTTCTACTTTTGCCCTCTTGGAATGCTGCCCAGAGACTACCATCTAAGGACGCTGATCTAGCCCACTGGAAGAGGGCTGGGAATATGGAGAAGTGAGGTCCCCCAACCAGCTGCCAGTCACATGAGAGAGGCCATCTCAGATCTTTCAGCCCAGCTGAGCATTCAACTAAGTGCAGTCACATGAGTGAGCCCAAGCAAAACCAGCAGGACTGTCCACACAACTCATAAAATCAGGAAAATAATAAGTTCTTGTTGTTTTAAGTCACTAAGCCTTGGGATAATTTCGTATGCAGCAAATTCTTACCACACCACATCTGACAGATTATTCTACGAAAAACGAAGAGTTTCTGGGGTAAGGAACTATGGTTTTCACAGTCATCAAGTCATTTTTATGCCCACATGTTACAGTAATTAATCAAACAATGAAGCAGCATCTGCCAACCTAGGTTGATAATTAGCAAGTCTGCCTACTCTACCTTTAAAATAGAGGGCAAATTCAACCACTCATCTCCAATTCCACCACAATCTCCTACCTGGATTATTGTGTTCAACTCCTAATTGGTCTCTTCCTTCTATTTATGGCTCTCTACACATTGCTCTTCTCCACAATGAAACCAGAAAGATTTTTGAAATATGTCCACTCATGCATTCACTCCAACAACAAAAATTTAATTTTTGACCAAAAATATCTGCCTCCGTGGAATTTACATTCTAGTTGACATTTGAGAAATAAAAAAATTAATGAATAAAATATATGATATTATATACTCAGCAAACAATGATGCAGGAAATGTGGAGGCATGGATAGACCGTGTTGGGAGGGGTAGCAGTTGTGGATAAGGCAACCAGGGAAGGTTTCAATGAGAAGGTGACACTCACAGACCAATGGAACAGCCAGCGTAAGCACCCTGAGACAGAACCGTGCCTGGCATACTGCAGAAACAGCAAGGAGGCTAGTGTGGCTGCACAGAATAAGCAAGGGAGGTGTGCCACTGCACATCAGCCTGGGCAACAGAGTGAGAGCCTGTCTCAATAAATAAATAAATTAGCAAGGGACAGAGTTAGGATGAAATGAATTCAGAGAAGTAACAGGGAAGGGAGGTGGAGAAAGTCAGATTACACAACACCCTGTAAACCAGTGTAAAGACTTAGGCTTGCCAGGTGCAGTGGCTCACACCTGTAATCCTAGCACTTTGGGAGGCTGAGGCAGGTGGATCACAAGGTCAGTTTGAGACCAGCCTGACCAACGTGGTGAAATCCAGTCTCTACTAAAAATTCAAAAATTAGCTGGACATGGTGGCACGTGCCTGTAATCCCAGCTACTCAGGAGGCTGAGGCAGGCCCGGCAGGCGGAGGTGGCGGTGAACCAAGATCATGCCACTGCACTCCAGTCTGGGTGACAGACTGACACTCCATCTCAAAAAAAAAAAAAAAGACTTAGGCTTTTGCTCTAGTGGTATGGAGAGCCATTAAAGCATTTTCCCCAGAGGAGTTACATGATGTCATGTATATATTAATAGTACCACTCTAGATAATGTATTGAATACAGACTGAAGAATATTCTGAGATGATGCCTATCACATAATTTTTTAATGTCCTCAAATACTAACATCAAAAATAGGTAGTACAGCTGGGTATGGTGGCTCAGGCCTGTAATCCCAGCACTTTGGGAGGCCAAGGCAGGCAGACCACTTGAGGTCAGGGGTTTGAGACCAGCCTGGCCAACATGGTGAAACTCTGTCTCTACTGAAAATACAAAAATTAGCCAGCATGGTGGTGCGTGCCTGTAATCCTAGCCACTCAGTAGGCTGAGGCAGGAGAATCACTTGAACCTGGGAGGTGGCTGTTGCAGTGAGCTGAGATTGCACTACTGGACTCCAGCCTGGGCAACAAAGTGAGACTCTGTCTCAAAAAAAAAAAAAAGGTAGTACAAGTACTAGAGAAGAGCAAAACCAAAAGTCCATTTGCCATATTTGTCACAAAACTACCTAACGAAGTATCCCCATCGTTTCCAAAATACAAGTGGATGGGGAGAAACCACTAACAGATACCAGACCCAAGTAGTATTAACATCTGTATAAAAGGAAGCAAAGGCGGAGCTGGTACATGTGACAGACTTGAGAATCCCCAAATACCCAAGAGGACTCTATGGAAAGCTGAGAGTCAGTTTGAGAATAAGAGCTAAAACGAGAAGGGTTTTGCCCACTCAAATAGTGGGTGAGTTCAAAGAGTCAGCAGTAAAGGTCTGAAAGGGCTAGGACTGTCTGAGAAAGTCCCATAAATTCTAAAAACTACCCAACCAAAACTCCTTCTGTGACAAAGCCTCACACTGCAAAGAAACTTCTAGGAATAGGATCCAATTTGAGCAACACATGGGGCAAGAGAGACAAAAGAAAAAGGAAAGGGTAAAAAGAGGGTGAGAGGAACACAGAGCCTAGAGACCTCAAAAAGTTAGCCAGCACATTCCTAAACACTTGTGGAAACAACAGAAGAGAGATCCTTAGAGCAGTGAGGCAAAAAAAAAAAAAAAAAAAAAGGCCAACTAGTACTGTATCTGCTAGAGATTCACAGAAACTAGTTTACATAAAAATTTTTAATACAAAACTATTGGCCGGGAGCAGTGGTTCACACCTGAAATCCCAACACTTTGGGAGGCCACAGTGGGTGAATCACCAGTGGTTAGGAGTTCAAGACCAGCTTAACCAACACAGAGAAAGCCCGTCTCTACTAAAAATACAAAACTAGCCAGGCATAGTGGCACATGCCTGTAATCCCAGCTATTCAGGAGGCAGAGGCAGGAGAATCACTTGAACCAGGGAGGCAGAGGTTTCAGAGATCCAAGATGGCGCCATGGCACTCCAGCCTGGGCAACAGAGCAAGACTTCATCTCAAAACAAAAAACAAACAAACAAACAAACAAAAAACTATTAAAGGCTGGGTACAGTGGCTCACACCTGTAATCCAGCACTTTGGGAGGCTGAGGTGGGTGAATCATCTGAGGTCAGGAGTTCAACACCAGTCTGGCCAATACGGTGAAACCCTATCTCTACTAAAAATAGAAAAATTAGCTGGGCATGGTGGTGTGTGCCTATAATTCCAACTATTTGGGAGGCTAAGGCAGGAGAATTGCTTGAAATTGGGAGGTGAAGTTTGCAGTGAGCTGAGATCATACCACTGCACTCCAGCCTAGGCAACAGAGCAACACTTTGTCTCAAAAAAAAAAGAAAGAAAGAAAGAAAAGAAAACTATGAAAGTCAAATAATATATAGTTGTTTAGGAAAAAAAGATAAAAATTACAGAATCATATCACGTCCCTACAGACCATAAAACATCATAAAGACATGCCTACAAAATGAATAAAATCCACAGCTTATTTCAAAACAAGCCAAAAGACCCACAAAAATTAGAGCAAGAAAAACTTGAGAAGTAAAATGATGAAATTCAGGGAAGTATTAGGAATCTTTTTAACTGTTAGCAATTACTGATAAATTAAAAAGAAGGCAAGAGGATATAAATCCAGTGGATAATTTCTTAAGAGAAACAGAAAGTATAAAGCAAAAAAAAAAAAAAAGTTAAAATAAATGAAAAAAGAAGAGGAATTTGAGAGAAATTAACAAATACAGAAGACAGACATAGAAGATCCAACATTTGTGTAAAAGGAGTCCCCAGACGAGAAAACCAAAGTAAGGAAAACAACACAAACTAAAAACTACAATGTGGGAGAATTTTTCTGAAATTAATTTCTAAAGACTTGAGACTATATAAAGTCAGAATCACCCCAAAACACACAACACCAAAACTAATTCTGATATCATTTTTAGACTTTAAAGAAAAATAAAAAATCCCTTGGACATCCAGGAACGAAGATCACGCTGCTTATGAGGGAGAGAAAACCAGGTCATCCTCAGACTTCTCAACAGCCATACTTTGTGCCAGGAGAACAGATGGGAAGAGGGTAAGGATGGAAGAAGGGAGAATTGATAGGAGGCAGAGCCAACTGGACTTTCTGGTGGATCAAACATGAGATGTCAGAAGACCTGAGCAGCTAGGATGGAGTTGCCATTGGATTCTATTGAGTAGAGTGTGGGAGGCAGAAGTTTAGGCGCAGAGAATAAGCTTGTAGTTTTTGCATACTACGTTTTAAACGTCTATTAATAATCCACATGGAGAGCTGAGTAAACAGCTTTATAAAGAATGTGGCCGGGCGCAGTGGCTCACGCCTGTAATCCCAGCACTTTGGGAGGCCGAGGTGGGTGGATCATGAGGTCAAGAGGTCGAGACCATCCTGGTCAACATGGTGAAACCCCGTCTCTACTAAAAATACAAAAATTAGCCGGGCATGGTGGCACATGCCTGAAGTCCCAGCTACTCGGGAAGCTGAGGCAGGAGAATCGCTTGAACCCAGGAGGCAGAAGTTGCAGTAAGCCAAGATCGCACCACTGCACTGCAGCCTAGGTAACAAGAGCGAAACTCCGTCTCAAAAATAAATAAATAAATAAATAAATAAAATTTAAAAAGGAATGTGGTGTTTGGAGCAGAGGTCTGGGTTAGAAATATGTATTTGGAAAAGATCAGCATATGGAAGCCATTTGAAGTCATGAACCTGGATAAAATCAATGAGGGAATGTGTGAGGAGAATATACCCCTATTTAAAACTTCACACTGGCTTATAACAAAAAAACAAACACTATCTTGACCAATAACGTCCTAACACGTGGGTCCCTCTCTCACCTCATCTCCTACCACTCTCCTCCTCACTCCAGGAGCTCTAGGCACACAGGGCACCTTGCTATCCCTTGAGCAACTTCACTCCCATGTGAGAGTACGTACATGTGCTCTTCCCTATGACCAGGACATGTTCCCTGAGATGTTTGCATGTCTGCATGCTGACATTGTTCAGCTCTCTGCGTAAATGTCAGCTCCTCACAGAAGTCTTCCGACACCCTATCCAAAATATCTGCCCCCCTCCCTAAACCTGCCACTCTCAGTCTCTGACCCCTTAATCTGCTTTATTTTTCCATTATTCATAGGTTCCTTTTTCAGTTTCTATTGCTGCAAAACAAATTACCCCAAAACTTAATGTCTTCTCACAGCCATTTTACTATGCACACAGATTCTGTGGGTCAGGAACTTGGACAAGGTGCAGAAAGAATGCCTCGTCTCTGCTCTACAACATTTGGGGCCTCAACAAGAAGGCTCAAAGGCTGGGGTGACTCGGCAGCTAGGGTTTGGAATCATCTGAGTGCTTGTTCACTCCTGTGTCTGGCATGAGAGCTCAGATGATTCAAAGACTGGGAATGCCGACCAGAGGTCTCCACATGGTCTCTCTGTGTGGCTTGGCTTCCTGACAGCATGGCCGTCTCAGGCAGTCAGACTTCTTACTTAGTTACAGAGATCCAGGGCAAGTGTCCCAGCAAACGTGGAGGAATCTACACTGCCTTTCAAGAGCCAACTTCAGGAGCCATACAGCAACCCTTCCCTGACAACTCGCAGGTCAAAGTAGTCTCAAGCCTGGCAAAAGGAGGAATGCAAGACTACATCTCTTAACAGAAAAAGAATCAAAGTGCTGAGGCAGGAGAATTGCTTGAACCCAGGAGGCAGAGGTTGCAGGGAGCCAAGATCGTGCCATTGCATTCCAGCCTGAGTAACAAGATCGAAAGTCCGTCTCAAAAGAAAAAAAAAAAAAAAAGAATCAAAGAATGTTGAGGCTCTGTCCCACCATACTGCCTGAGACAGGGCTGAGCTCTTCTTCCCAAGCCTGTCACTAGATGCCTGTTGAAAGAATGAATTGCCTCCTTAATATTTGTCTGTTGACCTGCGAATGTCTTGCTCTCACTATCTCCTCCTACCCTAGAGAGCGGACTCTGAACTCCCAGCTGCTCTAGTATTTATCAGGTCTTGATATAAGATCTTGACTCCACAAAATGGAGAACACAGTGGTTCTCTCTTTACAGCAGGGCTCCTAAATCTGTCAACAGCCCCTCCTCCACACGGATGGTCCATGTCCGTTTTACAACCTGGTCCCTGTTAATTCTCTGTAACTTCTTGTCAGGACTTCTTAAAAGGATAAAATGTTTTTCTGAATGTTGGAAAAACCCACAAAAATACAACAGAAGAATTATTAAACAAGTTCACAGAGGCTTGTTCACAATGCCATTTGATTAAAAATAATTGAACAAGGAAAATTAATTCCAGACAGAACTGAGTACTTATTTTCCTAAATGGGAAGAAATGCTTCTCTTTCCACCATCAAAGCCCCTAAAAATGCCACCAAGATTGTTGAATAACATTAACTTGAGACCGAAAACCACATGACTTTACGCCCACACACTCGCCCTTTGGCCTGGGCATGCTTGATTCAAGAGAAGAGTTACATGGGCCTGAGTACAGTACCTCCCATCAAGTTTTAGAAGCTTTGCATTGCACTGACCAAGAGTTTCTCTTGGATTATAGATAAGGCTGGGCTTAGGCTTGTGTTCAATCATGGGACAGAAAGAGGCAGAGGCTGCATCTTAAAGGGAGATCAAAGGAGGCAAAACAAAGAAAGGGAAGGACCAGACCCAAATCCAGATCCCACCAGCAGGCTAGAACATGGCTTGGGTTGCCTGGAAGCAGTTCCCAGACAGAAACCTCAGTGTGGTGAATCAGTTTCCTTGGACATCAAGAGGATAAAGAATCTGCCATAGAGACAGAACATATTTATTCAAGGAATGGCCGTGAGAATCGGACATGGGCTGCGGTGGGTGGAAAGAGGATGGAGTATGTGGCGGGGAAAAGCCACCATGAATCCCCAGTCTAGACACTAATCCCATCACGCCCAGAGAGAAGCAAACTATCTAGAAGAAAGGGCATGTTTGGGAGACGCCAGTTGGGCATAGCTCTGAAATGACTGGTTGTGAGACCCGAGTCAGGTATTTCAAGACAAATCTTTTAAAATCACAGAGAGGAGAAAATAGACATAATAAAAAAAGACAAATGGTAGGCGCCACACAAATCTTCTTTTCTGTCCTGTAAATCAAATTCCACTATAAACAATGCCATAAAAAAATGTCTACTCCCCTAAATAGCAAAGATTTCCAAGTACGAAAAGAAGGCCCCCGTATATCAAGCAATGCAATTACATCACAGCATGAAAGCAATGTTCAGAGAATCTTGTATTATTCAGGACGATCATCTGTTATCGTGAGCCTGATGGTATGCACCCCCACACTCAGGCAAGGGAGAAAAGACACTTGACAAGCAACGTCCTACAGTATTCACTTGGAAAGGATAACGCATTTCCTCTTTTACCACACACCCTGCTTCTTAAAGGTAGGTCCCAATTCTCTTGTGACCAGCCCTACAAATGCCTAGTAAATGTGAGGATACTTGTGGCTGCAGCAATTATTTGCAGGGGATGGAGTTCTGGGACACTTTCCCTTTAAGTGTTTTCAGGCTGAGCCCAGTGGCTTGTGCCTATAATCCCAACACATTGGGAGGTTGAGGGAGAGGATCACTTAAGACCAGGATTTCAAGACCAGCCTGGACTACATAGCAAACTCTCCCATCTCTCTAAAAACTAATTAAAACAATAACAGGAGGCTGGGGGTGACAGATGGGGGAGAATCATCTGAGCTCAAAAGTATGAGGCTGCAGTGAGCTCTGATCCCACCACTGCACTCCACCTAGGTGACAGAGCCAGACCTTGTCTCTAAATAAATAAATAAAAATAGGGGCCAGGTGCGGTGGCTCATGCCTGTAATCCCAGCACTTTGGGAGGCCGAGGAAGGCAGATCACCTGAGGTCAGGAGTTCGAGACCAGCCTGACCAATATGGCAAAACCCCATCTCTACTAAAAATACAAAAAAATTAGCAGGGTGTAGTGGTAGGTGCCTGTAATCCCAGCTACTCAGGAGGTTGAGGCAGGAGAATCACTTGAACCTGAGAGGCAGAGGTTGCAGTGAGCCAAGATCACACCATTGCATTCCAGTCTGGGCAACAAGAGCAAAGCGCTGTCTCAAAACAATATAAATAAATATAATTTAAACATTTTAAGAAGTGTTTCATACTGAAGAAACAGCAGCTCATATTTGTGTCCCATTTTCATGCTTGGGAGGCATTTTTACCTACATGATCTCAGTTGATTCTCCCAAAAACAATGTGATGTCCAGATGGCACAGCCTGGTGAGTCACCCATGGGCACACACTTAGCTAGAGCTCTCTGTCTCTCGCTGGGAAGGGGAGGCATTTGGAAGGAATGAAAACACTGTCCCTCCCTGGCCTTGCTGTGGACTAGGCCCTTTTTGTCTTCCTGGAAGACAGATAAGTATTTGTGGACCTAAGGGCATAGGGGCCACTTTGGTACGAACAGGGCTTTTGTAGAAAGGGGGTTCAGTGTGAAGAGGGAGCAAACTCAGATATGGAAAAGGGACTCAGTTACCGGGTCTGGGAGCCTATAGGTGATTGGGGGACCCTAAGTTCTAGAGGCAATGCCAGGTGACAAGGAGCAGCACCACGGAGTTGAGTGCCCGAAGGGCAGATGGAACCTGAGTGCCACATCTTGCGCAGAAAGGGAAGCCTGCTTGCAGGGGTAAGGGTTGCCCCCAGTTGAAACTCCTCCAGGGCTGTGATGTGAGGTCTCACTGGCTGGCTTTTCTGTTCCCCAGGGAGCAGAACCATCAGTGCCTCCCCCAAAGCGCGATCAACACCCTCCCAGGACTTTGAGTACCCCCAACATCAATGCAAATCGCTCACCCACCCCACAGCATCCCAGACACTTGTAAGTCTTACTAGAACCCCAGATACGCAGGAAGGATGGGCGGGAGGGCTCCCATTCCTGTTCTTTAGGGCCAGATGGGCACACTTTAGGTCACCCCAAACCAAAGACAGATATGAGCGGACGCTTCTTTTTCATCGGCATTATTGCTATTATTATTATTACTCCATCTTCACTGAGAAGTTGTAAAGGTGGAAGGAAGCTGAAGCACATGCTGGGATCTAACAGCCAGTGGATGACACCAGTCCTTGGACTCTCAGGCCCTGATTGTTTTATTATACCAGGCTCTTGCACCAAAGGTAAACTAGCCCAATGACTTGGGCCTCTGTTCTCTTGCAAAATGTAAGGAATACAGGAAGGCCCTATACTCTCTCCATCCCCTGCTCTCCTGGACCCATGAGTCTCCACTCCTGGGTCCTGACTTGGAGGCGGGTGGCAGGAGTTCTCCATCTCTCCTGCAGAATGAGCACAGGCCCTCTGAAGACCTTCTCCTCCTCCCCACAGCACTTCCTTCGTCCCTGTTAGGAGCCTGGTTTATAAGGTGAGGGACCTTCTTTTCATAATGAAGCCCTTTTAATTCTGAAAAAAAGTAAAAGTCTTTGCTTGGAAGGAGTCCCGGACAGGACAGACCCAGCTTACACTGAGCTCCCTGGAAACTGATAGCACTTCCAAGCAGCCCCAGGTGCAGTCACCACGACATGCTTGGGAGGAGAAGGGCGATCTTGTGACCGAACAGAAGCCCTCTTCTGCATTATGCCTGTGAAGCTGCAGCTGTTCTGTGTTCCTCTGTCCAGGAAACTAGAGATCAACTCAGAGAAAATTCAGAGAAAAGCATCAGAGATGATTAATGAGCTAGAAAAGCAAGTGCCAGGCTTGCGGGGGAATACGCTGCCAGAGCTGGATGGATATCACACACCAGATCCGCGCGTGCGAGCGGGAGCTGGCCACAACGAGAGAGAGGAGCTCTTTGGCTGGGCCCCAGGCAGCATCTGTACTATGGAAGTGACGGGAATGAAGAGGAGAGAAAAGGAAGATGTCAGCTGAAAATCAGAAACAAGCTCCTCACCAAGACACTCCGCTCTCACGACAAGGACGGAAAGCATGCTGCTTTCATGGTTATTATGGAAGGCCAGAAAAGGCCTTGGGAGAAACCAGTCTCAGGAAAGTGTGGAAAAACACCAGAGAGGGGTGGAGAGCCCACGGGGACCCTACAGAGCAGCCTCTAGGCCTCGACAGCCCTGTAATGAACTGAATCTTTGGACAAGGGTGGCGAGCCAACCAGATCCTACGGCAGCCGACAAGCAACCAAGGTCACGCGTCGTCGCCTGGGGCAGCTTCGCACCGTCACTGATTTTGACGATAATAAACCGGTGGACCTTGGGAATGAGTCCTCTTTTCTTGGTCCATCGAAGTCACTGGGACCCATTAGTCAAGTTTCATCCCCGTTTGTAAATCACTGCCTTAGTCATGCAACATAGCTCTTAAACCACTGAGGGTGTTTGTTTTTAATTCTCGTAGGCTGTGAAGCATAGATGCTAATACTGGCCTGAAAGCAGCCTTTGTTCCTGTCTTTCCTGTACACTCAATCTCCCAACTCTACTTTGCTGCTGTAAGGTCCTGGGCCCACAGAGCTCTCTGACTGCATGTCATTACAGCACAAAATAAACAGGAGAGATGGCCCTGGGGGCTGCCACCAGGGCAGGAGGCTGCTGTTAAATCTGGAAAACTGACTCCTGGCCATC
This sequence comes from Sapajus apella, assembly GCF_009761245.1. Taxonomy (NCBI): domain Eukaryota; kingdom Metazoa; phylum Chordata; class Mammalia; order Primates; family Cebidae; genus Sapajus; species Sapajus apella. The sequence goes on along the minus strand of NW_022436989.1, from coordinate 12,552,080 downwards.
CCTGATCCGGAGGCAGGTTATTTGTGCGGCAGCCTCTGACCCCGGACACCCTGCTGTCTCCTCTTACACATCCTCCCCATGCACTGCTTCCACCTGCTGGCTTTTGTCACCATCAGCCCCAAAGTGTCTTCGGTGCCCAGACCCCGTACTCATCTGTGTCCTTTCCCACACTTCCTCCCCATCTTGCTTGCCTCTGAAAGTCAGCAGGCACCACGAGAAAGGGGATTTCTGTCAGCCTACATGAAACTTTCACCCTGGACAGATTTCTTCAACCCAGAAAAGCCTTCAGTGGTGGTTGGGGGGGCGGTGGCTCAGTAAGAAACCCTAGAGGCTTGGGGCCCTGGGGAGAGGCTCTCCCATGAGCTGCCTCCTCCTGGGGCAAGCACCCTTGTTAAGGGTTCACGATGCCCAAAGCTTTGGGACTCCTTACTCAAACCCCTCAGCCTGGCTCTGTAGAAATGGGCTCTGTCTTCGAGAAGTCAATTAACCCCTCTGGAGGTCATCCCCTCACACCCTATCACAGTGACCACAATGCTAATGCAGAGGCAGAAGACTCAATGAATTCTGCACGAAAAGAATGTGCTCACGTATCCAAACTTCCTGTATTCAAGGTTTCTCCAATAGACATGTGTGTTCTAATGGGAGCATGGTATTGCACAGTGATCAAGCTCAAGGGCTCAGAGTATTAAAGAAATTTAGCAGCAGGGTCAAGTTTCAAAGCCAGTCAATCCTGTCTTATGCCAAAGCCCTTAATTTTTCAGTTATGTCCACTGTTCCTCAGTGAGTCCAACAAAATATCTGTTTCCACTGGTTAGACGAATTCTCTGAGACCCTGTGGTCATCTGAAGATAGCTGTGTTCTTCAGAGCTCTTGGTGACAACTGGCTTAGGAAAAAAAATAACAAATAAATGAACAAATTGGAAGGCTGGGAACAATGGCTCATGCCTGTAATTCCAGCATTTGGACTAGGCAGGAGGATCGCTTGAGGCCAGGAGTTCAAGACCAGCCTGGATAATAGAGACCCTGACTCCACAAAAAATTAAACAATTAGCCAGGAGTGGTGGCACACCTGTAGTCCTAGTTACTAGGGAGGCTGAGGCAGGAGGACCACTTGAGCCCAGGTGTTTGAGGTTATGGGGAACTATGATTGTGCCAACGCACACAGCCTGGGAAACAGGGCAAGATGTTGTCTCTCAAATAAAAATAACAAACTGCTCCAGTGCTGAGAAGTCTGGGAACACATTTTAATCACGGCTGGGCCCACAGCTCAGACAATGTTCTGAAGTGCCTGTCTCTGCTTTTATTATTTGGTGTTATTCTTAGGCAAGGTTTCCCCTCCCAGGGATGGAAATCAGCTGGCAGTGACCCCAACTCACAGCCTCACTGAGCAGCCCAGAGAAAGCAGCTCTAGGAAAACCACGGGATTGCGTCTCATTGAGCCAGTGTGTGAGCCTCATCCTTTAGCTGGTCACTGCATGGAGAAAGTTAGAATATGCTGAGTGACCAAGTCTGGACATTAAGCTCACCCTTTGAATATTAAGGAGCAGGCATCTACTGAAAGGCCTAGTGGTGAGGAGGAGTGAGAAGGAAGGGGAGGGGCAGGAGGCCTGTGGGAAGGGGCATCACTGTGGCGAGCCTCAGGGGACAGATGACAGGACTCACAGCACAGTGACACTCAGTCTGCTCCACGGATACCTCCAACCCGCTCTGAGGATGGGACCCAATGACAATGAACCGTGAGGGAGAGAAAATCTACTTCTCACCCCAATCGAAAGAGCTGCCTACTCTGGCTGGACCCTGAGCACGGGCAGCAGAGCCTGTCTGAGGTCCTTGGCTTCGTGGGGGAGCTGCTATCATCACTCTAGAGGAACAGCAAGGATGGAGCCTCTACCAGAGCCAGGAAGAACAAAACAGTTCCAGAAGCTGGGGAGACCACAGGCCCTCTCTCATAAGAATAAGGATGGCCATGCCGGGTGTGGTGGCTCATGCCTGTAATCCCAGCACTTTGGGAAACTGAGGTGGGTGGATCACTTAAGGTCGGGAGTTCAAGACCAACCTGACCAACATGGAAAAACCCTGTCTCTACTAAAAATAAAAATAAAAAAATAGCCAGGTGTGGTGGTGAGTGCCTATAATCCCAGCTGCTCAGGAGGTTGAGGCAGAAGAGTTGCTTAAACCTGGGAGGCGGAGGTTGCAGCAGTGAGCTGAGATGGCACCCAGCCTGGGTGACAGAGCAAAACTCCACCTCAAAAAAAAAAAAAAAAAAGAACAAGGATGACCATCTCCGACACAACACATGGCCCATATTGCTCACTGAAAAACTGCTAAAAGCAGGCCACGTACAGTGGCTCACTCCAGGAATCCCAGCACTTTGGAGACTGAGGCAAGAGGATCGCTTGAGCTTAGGAGTTCAAACCAGCCTGGGCAGCATGGCGAAATCTTATCTCTACAAAAACAAAAGAGAAAGCAAAAAATTAGCTGGACATGGTGGTGCACACCTGTGGTCTCAGCTACTTGGGAGGCTAAGGCAGGAGGATCACTTGAGCCTGGGGGGGGGTCAAGGCTGCAGTGAGCCATGATGGCATCATTGCATTCCAGCCTAGATGACAGAGCAGGACCCTGTCTCAAAAATATAAATATGTGTGTGTGTGTGTGTGTATGATTCTCTCATTTAAAAAAAAATTGCTAAAAGCAGATGGGAATTCTGGTCTTGTGGGGCTTGGCGGCCTTTCTCAGAAAGAAGCATGCCTTAGACACATGATAGCCAAATTCATGGCCAGTCTATGAGAATTGCAGTCTGTGACGCTTCTTATAGTGTGGAATGTAGTGCACACAAAACTTTTTTTTCTTTTTCTACTTTCTTTTAATATCATTTTTTAAAGTTAGCAGCTAGACATCGTTTAGAAGCAGATGGGTTAAAATAGGCAAGAAATCGCAAAGACACATCCGTCACATCATACAGAGCAGTATAGCACCCACCACCCCCATCACAGGGGAGGGCTAGCTCTCACTGCAGTCAGGAGTGGACACAAAACTTCTTGTAGTGGGCACAAAACTCTTGGGAGCACTAAACACATGGGGAAACTGGGGCTTCCAAGGTGAAGTTAGATGCCCAAGATCATGCCCGGAACCAGCCTCTGCAGGGACAATAGACACTCGGCTTTTGTTTCTTTGGAATGAAAGCTCACGCCAGCCTCAAACGTTTGCTCTGTTGTCTTGGCCCATTTTGTGTTGCTATGGAGGAATACCTGAGGCTGGGTAATTTATAAAGAAAAGAGGTAGGCGGGGCACGATGGCTTATGCCTGTAATCCCAGCACTTTGGGAGACAGAGGCGGGTGGCTCACCTGAGTTCAGGAGTTCAAGACCACCCTGGTTAACATGGCGAAACCCATCTCTACTAAAAATACCAAAAAAAAAAAAAAAAAAGAAAGAAAATTAGCCAGGTATGGTGGCAGGTGCATGCAATCCCAGCTACTTGGAAGGCTAAAGCAGGAGAATCTCTTGAACCTGAGAGGCGGAGGTTACAATAAACCAAGATTATGCCACAGCACTCCAGCCTGGGCAACAAAAGCAAAACTCCATCTAAAAAAAAAGAAAGAAAGAAAAGAGGTTCACTTCGCTCACAGTTCTGCAGGATATACAAGACGCATAATGCCAGTATTTGTTCTGCTTCTGGTGCTGTGTCAAAACGCGGTGGAGAAGGTCATAGAGGAAGCAGACGTGTGAAGAAGGAGAACCTGAGAGGCATCCTGACTTTATAACAACTCACTCTCACGGAAACCAATCCCTTCCCCTGAGAACCAATCTATTTCCACAAAAATGGCACCAAGCTGCTCATGAGGGATCTGGCCCCATAACCCAAACCCTCCCACGAGGACCCCCCACCCACACCACCCCACAGGATGTCTCTTGCATCTGTCCATGTCCAGGAGTCCACTCCTCTCCACATGGACTCCTAGACTAAGTTAGCACAGCCATTCTCACTAAGAACACAGCAATAGCCTCCTTCCCCCTTGAACCCTCCTCCCACATTAAAGCCAGAGTGATCCTACGACCGTAAATCCCACAATCCACCCACACACCTCTCCCTTCTCACCACTGGCCTCTCTAGCCCACTGTAAGAGGCCATTCTTACATTGCCATAAGGAAATACCTGAGACAATAATTTATAAAGAAAAGAGGTTTAATTGGCTCACGGTTCTGCAGGCTGTACAGGAAGCATGGTGCTGGCATCTGCTTGGCTTCTAGGGAGGCCTCAGGAAGCGTCCAATCACGGCGGAAGGCAAAGCAGGAGCAAGCAGGTCACACGACGAAATCAGGAGCAAGGCAGAGAAAGACTGTGGGGAAGTGCGACATCCTTTTAAATGGCCAAATCTCGCGTGAACTGAGAGCGAGACCTCACTGATCACCAAGGGAACGGCCCAAGCCATTCACGAAGGATCCAGCCCCATGATCCAATCACCTCCTTGCAGGCCCCACCTGTGACCTTGGGGTTACAATTCAACTTGCCATCTGGGTTGGGCCACATATCCAGACCATATCACCCACCTTCTGCCCTACAGCCTCCGTGGCCCTCCTCTGCTTCCTCAAGTCATTCTTGCCCCCTGCAACCTCAACGCTGTGACACACACTGGGCTTTCCGCCCACCAATAGTTCTGCCCCTTAAGCCCCCATGAGACCCGCATGTGGAGGGTGAGCTTGTTGGGTAGTGGTGGGGGCTCCTGCGGGGGTTTCAGCATCTCCACACAAGGCTTGACAGCCCTGCTTTGTCCTCACAGGGCCCCACAGTGGGTCTCAACCTGACGGCACACCCAGAGATTCTGCCATGATGGTTCTGGGTGTAGCCTGAGCCACAGAGTTTTTCAAAGTTCCCCAGGTGAGGCTAATGATCAGCCAAGGTTGAGAATCACTGCCCTGGCCACAGTAGGAGGGTGATTTCAGTTGTTTCTTACTGAAAGGGTCCTATGTGCCAATCATTGAGTTATGCACTCTATGGCTTTCCACTGAAGTCTCATCAGAGCTGCAGGAGGGGAGGATGATGATCTTCATTTGCAGGTGAGGAGAACCAGGCTCAGAGAGGGGAAAGAACTCGCCAAGTGCATCAGCCCAGGGGTGGCTACCTCCAAAGCCTGCATTCCTAATCATTCTAAACCCTGTGCCTTCTGTGGGTTTCAGTAAGGTGCACAGAGAATGCCACACTTCGAAGTCCTCTGAGATATAAAATACAGATGCACCACCATGGAGGAGCCAATGAGAAACAGAGCCCAAAATATGGAAACATGTTTTGTTTCTGATGTCAGACTCTGTAAATACCACAAATAACACTTCGGCATGCCCTTCCATCACTGTCAACAAACTATAAAATTCCTTTTAAACTGACCAGAGTCATGACTGCACAGAAATCAAGTCCAGCAATTCAAATTTCCAAGGGATTTTTTTCTTTTTGAGACAGTCTCACTCTGTCTTGCCCAGGCTGGAGTGCAGTAGCACGATCTCAGCTCACTGCAGCCTCCACCTCCCAGGTCCAAGCGAGTCTCCTGCCTCAGCCTCCTGAGTAGCTGGGACTACAGGCATGTACCATCACACCTGGCTAATTTTGTATTTTTAGTAGAAATGGGGTTTCACCATGTTGGCCAGGCTGGTCTCGACCTCCTGACCTCAGGTGATCTACCTGCCTCAGCCTCCCAAAGTGCTGGGATTACAGGCATGAGCCACGGTGCCCAGCCCCAAGGGATGCTTTGCTTAATTGACTCCCTCCACTTGCTTTGTGAGAAACTCTAATTCAAGTTCACGTGCAGAAGCTCCTTGAAATCTGTGAAAGGGGGTGCTGGGTATCAGGTGAGGAACACCTCATCCTTGTCAGCCTCTGGGGCTTCCACTCGCATTTGCTGTGAATTTTTTTTTCATTAAGTCCTCACCAGTAATCCATGACCTGATTCAATATAAAAAGACTTTCAATTATTTAGATAATAACATCTTACATCTATATAGTGCTTCACCATTTTCAAAAGTACTTTTGCATATCTTATTTCATTTGCATATCAGGCATTCAGTGTTGGCTACATTTGTGTAGATAAATACAAGTGATGAATAGGCAAAGTCTAAAAAATGCTGTGTTTCATTATTACTTCCAAATGCTGTTTCAAATAAAACAAATTAAATAAACATATTAAAATAAGAAGTCTCGGGCCGGGCGCAATGGCTCACACCTATAATCCCAGCACTCTGGGAGGCCAAGGCGGGTGGATCACGAGGTCAAGAGATCAAGGCCATCCTGACCAACATGGTGAAACCCCATCTCTACTAAAATACAAAAATTAGCTGACTGTGGTAGCGCATGCCTGTAGTCCCAGCTACTCGGGAGGCTGAGGCAGAATTACTTGAACCCAGGAAGCAGAGGTTGCAGTGAGCCAAGATCATGCCATTGCACTCCAGCCTGGCGCCTGGCAACAGAGCAAGACTCTCTCGGAAGTCTCTTAAGGAAGGCAACACATATTCATAAAGTTATCAAGATTAGCAAAGTACCAAATAACAAAGGGGGAAAAGAAAAGAAAAAAAAAGACTAGCAAAGTAATGAGCATAACGAGGAACTAAAAGCATGTTTCTAGAGACTTCCATTTCCAGCAATATGGTAGACTGCTAAGCTGACGCACCCAATTGCTGAAAACAACCCAAAATATTGAGCAAACTACTTTTTCAATAGTAATAATTTATTGAAGACAACCAAGAAACTAAGGAATACTTGGAGGGCAATGCTAAGCAAAGTCAAGAGTCTGAAGAAATTTAAGTAAAATTAATTACCTAGAGAGCACCAAAATCAGCATTTACCTTGAGAACATTGGTCAAGCTTAGTAATCTGAGCAGTGCAGGAAACAGGAGATGAGATGGAGAGTCTAATAAGACACACCTAGACCTTCCTATAATGCTAGCAGACTCTTTTTTTTTTCTTTTTGAGATGGAGTTTTGCTCTTGTTGCCCAGGCTGGAGTGTAATGGCCCGGTCTCGACTCACTGCAAATTTTGCCTCCTTGGTTCAAGTGATTCTCCTGTCTCAGCCTCCCAAATTGCTGGGATTACAAGCGCCCACCACCACACCTGGCTAATTTTTGTATTTTTAGTATAGATGGGGTTTCAGGTCTCGAACTCCTGACCTCAGGCTATTCACATGCCTCAGCCTCTCAAAGTGCTGGGATTACAGGCATGAGCCACCACATCTGGCCAACATTAGCGTGCTCTTCGTGTAAAGGTGAACTAGACCAGAGATTGCAGAGAAGATTGCTCTCTTGAGGCCTGGCATAACATAGAAGGGAAAAACCTACCCTGAGAATCTGCAACCTCAAGCCAGCCCACATGTGAGTTTCCCATTCTTATCTGCTCTAGTGGCCCCAAATAACTCAAGCTGGAAATTTGGTGGTCCTCAAAACCCTCAACTAAGAGTTTTGTTTGCAAAGACCTGCTGTAAAATCCTAGCTCTAGGGAAGATGGAGTAAGCACCCTTCATCCTGTCTCTCCCACCAAATGCCAGAGCAGAATGCACAGAGAAGCTGAGGCTCTAAAAAGTGAATAGCCGGGTGCAGTGGCTCACACCTGTAATCCCAGCACTTTGGGAAGCCGAGGCACGTGGATCACCTGAGGTCAGGAGTTTGAGACCAGGCTGGCCAACATGGTGAAACCCCGTCTCTACTAAAAATACAAAAATTATCCAGGTGGTGCACACCTGTAATCCCAGCTATTTGGGAGGCTGAGGCAGTAGAGTTGCTTGAACCTGGGAGGCAGAGGTTTCAGTGAGCCAAGACAGTGTCACTGCACTTCAGCCTGGGCAACAGAGACTCTGTCTCATAAAAATAAAAGGTAAATAGCCTGCCAGGAGCTGTGGCTCACACCTGTAATCCCAGTACAGAGGCCAAGGTGGGCCGATTGCTTGAGCTCAAGAGTTCAAGACTGGGGCGAAACTCCATCTCAACAAAACACAAAAAATTAGCCAGACATGGTGGTGCATGCCTGTGGTCCTAGCTACTTGGGAGGCTGAGATGGGAGAATTGCTTGAGCCCAGGAAGGTCAAGGCTGCAGTGAGCCCTGATCATGTCACCACACTCCAGCCTGGGTTACAAAGCGACAAGACCTTGTCTCAAAAAAAAGAAAAAAAAAGGAAATAGCAAGAGGCAGAATGAATGAGAAAACAAGAATTCAGATTACTGCCAAGCTGCCAGGAAGTTGATCATTTCCCCCTCACCAGCGTTCCTGCTGCTTGGCCCCAGACATGGTACACTCACGAGAGACGCACGGCAGAGAAGGGGGTGAAAGCCCAGATTTCTGGCAAGAAGGAATAGAAAGATGAGCCCCAGCGTGTAAGAAAGTCTTGAAGAAATCATGAAGAAGAAGGGGGTTGGCAAAGTGACACCATAAAGTTATATATAAACTCCCAAATTTAGCAAAAGTTATAAATTTAGAGATTTATAACCTCAGACAACTTCAAACAGGATAAATTTAAAGAAATCAATGTCAAGACACATCATAAGCAAACTCTGAAAACCAAAGACAAAGAAAACAACTCCGTAACAATCAGAGGAAAGTGCCAGAACTCCGGGCACTGCGGCTCATGCCTATAATCCCAGTACTTCAGGAGGCCAAGGTGGGCAGATCACGAGATCAGGAGTTTGAGACCAGCCCGGCCGACATGGTGAAACCCCGTCTCTAACAAAAATACAAAAATTAGCCAAGAGTGGTGGCACGTACCTGTAGTCCCAGCTACTCGGGAGGCTGAGGCAGGAGAATTGCTTGAACCCAGGAGGTGGAGGTTGCAGTGAGCCGAGACCGTGCCATTGCACTCCAGCCTGGGCGACAGAGCAAGACTCCACCTAAAAAAAACAAAACAAAACAAAACAAAAAGTACCACAATGCCTATAGAAAAAGAAAAATTGAAATGACTATGGATTTCACATCCGAAATTATGGAGATCAAAAGGAAGTGGCACATTTTTTTAATGTTAAAAGAAAGACTTGTCAACCCAGAATTTTGCAGCCAGCAAAAATATTCTTCATAAAGGAAGATGAAATAAAGACATTCTCAATGGAAGGAAAACTAACATTCACTGCCAGCAGATCTCTCTAAAAGAATTGCTGGGGCTGGGCACATTGGCTCATGCCTGTAATACCAACACTTTGGGAGGCCAAGGCAGGCGGATCACCTGAAGTCAGGAGTTCGAGACCAGCCTGACAAACATGGTGAAACCCCATCTCTACTAAAAATACAAAAATTAGTCAGGCGTGGTGGTGTGTGCCTGTAATCCCAGCTACTGGGGAGGCTGAGGCAGGAGAATCACTCGAACCTAGAAGGCAGAGTTACAGTGAACCAAGATCATGCCATTGTCTGTGTGACAGAGTGAAACTCTGTCTAAAAAAAAAAAAAAAAAAAGAATTGCTAAAGTTCTGCAGAAAGAAGAAAAACGATATTTGGAAAGAAACTTGGAACATCAGAAATGAAAGAAACAGACATGGTAAATATCTGGATAAATACCTTATTCTATTGATCTCCTTAAAACATGCGAATGATTGAAAGCAAAAACTGTAATATTTTGTAATGAGCTTTCCAGTATATGTATATGTGACATGTAAGACAAATATAACAGGAAGAGGGAGAGTCAGGGAGGAGATGATAAGGATAGATGCATAGGTTAATGAAACAGGCAGGTCACGGTGACTCACGCCTGTAATCCCAGCACTTTGGGAGGGCGAGGTGGGTGGATCACCTGAGGTGGGGAGTTCGAGACCAGCCGGACCAACATGGAGAAACCCCGTCTCTACTAAAAATACAAAAGTTAGCCGGGCGTGGTGGCAGGCACCTGAAATCCCAGCTACTCGGGAGGCTGAGGCAAAAGAATCACTTGAATCTGGGAGGTGGAGGTTATAGTGAGCCGAGATCGTGCCACTGTACTCCAGCCTGGGCAAAAAGAGCAAAACTGTGTCTCAAAAAAAACAAACTAGAATTATGAAGAAAAAACATGAAAAGGCAAAATAAAGAATAACACAAAAAGGAAGTGATACCTATAATAAATACAGCAGAGATTAGACGGATAAGAGTACATCAACAGCTCTATGTTAATAACATTGAAAATTTGTACATTCTTAGAAAAAAAATTACTAAAACTGATTACAAAATAAAAAGAAACATGAACTAGGCCAGTAGACTAAATTTTCTAGTAAAGAAAACACTAGGCCAAAACAGTTTATAGGAGCGTTCTAATAAACTTTTAAGTAACAAAGAAATCTTTTCAAAAATTTACCAAGAAACAGAAAACGAAGGACAACGCAGCAGTGCCACAGTTATGAGGCCAGTATGATTTTGACGCCAAAACTAAACAAGAAAAATTTGAGAATTTAGTATTCTAAGCCCATTTAATTCATGAATAAATATGCAAAAAATCCCAAACAAATATTAGCAAACCAAATCTAACAGCATATTTTTTTGCAATAGCATATTTAAAAAAATAATAGAACAGCCAGGCACAGTGGCTCACGCCTGTAATCTCAACACTTCAGGAAGCCAAGGCAAGCAGATCACCTGAGATCAGGAGTTCAAGACCAGCCTGTCCAACAAGGTGCAGCCCCCATCTCTACTAAAAATACAAAATTAGCCAGGCCTGGTGGCGGGCGCCTGTCATCCCAGCTACTCGGGAGGCTGAGGCAGGAGAATCACTTGAACCTGGGAGGTGGTGTTTGTAGTGAGCTGAGATTGCACCACTGCACTCCAGCCTGGGTGACAGAGTGAGAGTTTGTCCCACAAAACATAAAAAATAAAAATAAAACACAGCACAACAAAGTTTAGTTTATCTCAGGAATTCAAGACTGATTGTATATTTTTAAATCCACTGATATTAAAGGTTAAAGGAGAAAAACCTTATCATCCCTCCATAGATGCAGAAAAACATTTAATAAAATTCCATACCCATTTATTATTATTTTTAAAAAGTTTCCTATTAACAAATCAGAAGTAAAAGGAAATTTCCTTAATCTTTTTTTTTTTTTTTTTTTTTTTGAGGCAGAGTCTTGCTCTGTCACCCAAGCTAGAGTGCAGTGGCATTAGCTCACTGCAACTTACACCTCCCACGTTCAACTGAGTCTCATGCCTCAGCCTCCCGAGTAGCTGGGATTACAGACGTGTACCACCATGCCTGGCTAATTTTTGTATTTTTAGTGGAGACAGGTTTTGCCATGTTGGTCAGGCTGGTCTCAAACTCCTAGCCTCAAATAATCCGACAGCCTTGGCCTCCTGAAGTGCTGGGATTACAGGCGTGAGCCAAGGTGCCCAGCCAGAAAATTCCTTAATCCAATTAAAAAGGCATCTATTGAAGATGTCTCAATTGTTTGGCTTCCTATCTGGCATTTAAGGACCTTGGAAGTCATCACCCCATTCTAACAACAAGTAAAAAGCTGAACAAACTGAAAAATCAACAACTCTTCTGAAGTCCATCAGAGAAGTGAGGTCACATGGCAAATCACTGTCCCCAGAGTTGAAGAGACAGATACGCAGATACAGAGAATCACAACTTACCAAACCAGAAACCCATGAGCAGAAACATCCACAGGAACCAACACCATAACAGAAAAATCTAAACTCCAATGAGAAATTTCTGGGGGCTCTGTGCAGACTAGCCTAAGAGTTCAAAACTCCAGGGGGACCCAGTCACAGAGGAGGACCCACACTTTTATGACTTTGACCTCCTTGAGGTTGACCTGGTTCTCACACTGAGACAGAGAAAAACCTGCTCATGGCAGGAGGGAGGAAAAGGAACCATTTTAAACTATGCCAGAGCATTCTGTTCTTCCAAACAAGGCTTGCCCTCAAGGGCTCCCCCAGCCCCACATTACCACATATTACCAAAGGCCTGTATACTACAGTTCCTTCTAGCCAGTACATCACATCCAGCTATCAAGAAAAAGTACAAGGCATAGTAAAAGGCAAAGAAAACACACACACACACACACACACACACACACACACACACACACAGGGATGTTGGAATTATCAGACTGGAGATTTTACATAATTCAGTTTTCTGTTTTTTGTTTTTTGTTGATACAGGGTCTGGCTCTGTCACCCAGGCTGGAGTGCAGTAACTCAATCTGGGCTCACTGCAGCCTCCACCTCCCAGGCTCAAGTGATCCTCCCACCTCAGCCTCCCAAGTAGTTGTGACTACAGGTACACACCACCATGCCCGGCTAATTTTTGCATTGTTTTGGGATTACAGGTGTGAGCCACTGTCCCCTGCCCCTTTTATTTTTAATCCAGATGTATCATTATATTTCAAATGGATTTCTTGTAGACAACATATCGTTGGGTCTTGCTTTTTGATTCACTCTGACGATCTCTTTTACCTGAGGTATTTAGACCGTTGATGTGTGAAGTGATTACTGATACAGTTAGGTCAGTATCTACGATATTTGTTACTGTTTTCCTTCCTTTGCCCTTGTTCTTTGTTCCTATTTTTGTTGTTATATACTCTTTTTCTGCCTTTTGCAGTTTTTGTTGTTGTTGTTGTTCAGACAGAGTCTCACTCTGTCACCCAGGCTGCAGTGCAATGTCACGGTCTCCGCCAACTGCAACCTCTGCCTCCCGGTTCAAGCGATTCTCCTGCCTCAGCCTCCCGAGTAGCTGAGATTACAGGCACCTGCCACCAGGTCCAGCTATTTTTCGTATTTTTAGTAGAGATGGGTTTCACCATGTTGGCCAGACTGTTCTCAAACTCCTGACCTCGTGATCCACCTGCTTTGGCCTCCCAAAGTGTTGGGATTACAGACACAAGCCACCGCACCTGGCCCGTTTTTTGTTTTTTTATTTTTATTTTTAAATAGGGTCTTGCTCTGTTGCCCAGGCTGGAATACAGTGGCACAATCCCGGCTCACTGCAGCCTCAACCTCCTCTGCTCAAGCAATCCTTCCACCTCAGGCTCCCTCCCAAGTAGCTGGGACCACAGGCATGTTTGTGTTCCTCCCAAATTCTTATGCTGAAACCCTAATCTCCAAAGTGATAGAATTTGGAGATTGGGCCTTTGCCAAGTAATTAGGACTAGAGGAGGTCATGAGGCCAGAGCTCTGGTCTAATGGTATTAGTGCCCTTATGAGAAGAGACAACAGAGAGCTTTCTTTTGTTTTGTCTGCTATGTGAGGACAGAGGGAGGAGGTGGCCATTTGCAAGCCAGAAAGAGGGCCCTCCCCAGACGCTGAGCATGCTGGCACCTTGATCTCAGACTTCCAGGCTCCAGAGCTGAGAAAAAATAAGTTCTATTGTTTAAACCTCTGTCTATGGCATTTTATTATGACAGCAGACAGAGCTATTATTATTTTAAACAAACTGTTAACTGTTAGATCAATTATGAATAAGAAAAATAAAAATTTTTATTTTCCTTTCACTTTTTTCTTCTCCAATTCTCTTACTTTTTTGTAGATTCCAGTTTCTAATTCATATCAATTTCTTTTTCTCTGAAGTACTTATTTCTTGCAAGGCAGGTCTACTGGCAACAACTTTGGTTAAGTTTTCCTTGTCTGAGAAAGTCTTTATACGGGCCTCACAGGCTTCCCAAAAATTAACTCAAAATGGGCCAGGCACGCTGGCTCACGCCTGTAATCCCAACACTTCAGGAGGCTGAGGTGGGCAGATCACCTGAGGTCAGGAGTTCAAGACCAGCCTGACCAACATGATGAAACCACGTCTCCATTAAAAATACAAAAATTAGTCAGGCATGGTGGCACACACCTGCAGTCCCAGCTACTCAGGAGGCTGAGACAGGAGAATTCTTGAACCCGGGAGGCAGAGGTTGCAGTGAGCCGAGATGGCGCCACTGCACCCCAGCCTGGGCAACAAAGCAAGACTCTGTCTCAAAAAAAAAAAAACCTCAAAATGAATCATAGGCCTACATGTGAAGTGCACAAATGCACAACTATAAAATTCCTAGAAGATAACATAGGAGAAAATCTAGATGACCTTGGATTTGGTGATCACTTTTTAGATGCAACACTAAAGGCCCAGATACGCCAGGCACGTTGGCTCACGCCTGTAATCCCAGCACTTCAGGAGGCCAAGGCGGGCGGATCACCTGAGGTCGGGAGTTCGAGACCAGCTTGACCAACATGGAGAAACTCTGTCTGTACTAAAAATACAAAATTAGCCGAGTGTGGTGGCGCATGCCTGTAATCCCAGTTACTTGGGAGGCTGAGGCAGGAGAATCGCTTGAACCTGGGAGGCAAAGGTTATGGTGAGCCTAGATCGTGCCATTGCACTCCAGCCTGGGCAAGAAAAGTGAAACTCCGTCTCAAAAAAAAAAAAAAAAATGGCCGAGATGCAACACTAAAGGCCCAACAGATCCTAAGGATTTAACCTGTGCTACCAAGAAACAGATACCATTCCAGAGTATAGATAGAGAAGAGACAGTCTCCAACCCCTTTTGTGAAGCTAGCATAGTCTTAATTGTGAAACCCAAAAATAATATGATAAGAAAGGGAAGTTATAAGCTGCATCAGTGACCATACCAACAGAAATAATACATTGAAATAGGATAATTTGAGTGAGGCACAGTGGCTTGCAGCTGTAATCCCAGTTACCTAGGAGGCCAAGGCAGGAGGATCCTTGGGGCCAGGAGTTTGAGACCAGCCTGGTCAACATAGTGAGATCTCTGTCTCTTAAAAAACAAGATTAAAAAATTGTAATGAAATAGGATAGTTTGGAGAAGATTTATTTACAACGTGTGGTTGAAGGGGAACAACAGGGCTCTTGTTCTTGGGAGAGGAAGCAGGGAAGAGAGAGCTTACCAGACCTCAGAAGGGAGAGTGCTTAGAGTAAGCAACTTTGAGAAAAGTTGCCACGTCTCAAAAAATATAACCAGCCTGAAGTGAGCACACCATCCTCCCTTCCTCCAGTCTCCTAGCAGGGCTCCTCACTGGCCTAGACCAGCTGTCAACCAGAGGGTACAGGAGCTGACTGAAGAAATTCACATGGGCTAGCCCCACTGGGCATTGGGCGGGTGGATCACCTGAGGTCAGGAGTTCGAGACCAGCCTGGCCAACATAGCGAAATCTTGTCTCTACTAAAAATACAAAAATTAGCCGGGTGTGGTGGCACGTGACTCTATTCCCAGCTACTTGGGAGGCCGAGGCAGGAGAATCGCTTGAACCTGGGAGGTGGAGGTTGCAGTGAGCCAAGATCACGCCATTGCACTCCAGCCTGGATGACAGAGCAAGACTCCGTCTCAAAAAAAAGACACAGACACACACGGGGATGACCACATGGAGACACAGGGAGAACAGGACCATCCGGAAGCCAAGGAGAGAGGCCGCAGGGGGAGCCGACCCTGCTGACACCTTGATCTTGGACTTCCTGTCCCCAGGAATAGGAGAGATTAAGTTTCTGTTAGTGAAGTCCCCTAATCTGTGGTACTTTGTGACAGCAGCCCTTGCAGGAACGGTCTTCAGGCTGATAATCCTAGAGAAACCCTGGCCCCCAAGGCTGTCCCAAATATTCCCCAGCCCCCCCAGGACTATGGGTGTAAGACAAACTTAGGCTCACTCACCTGAGCCAGTGACATTAATGGTCCCAAGAATGTAAAGTCAGACAAGTTGGGAGTGTATACAAGAAGGAGCAAATTTTGTTTCAAATCATTGGTGGAGGTTTGGGAGTGGCAAAGCGGGGGGTAGAAATGCTTCAGTAAAGAAAAAAATAATCAAGGCATACTGATAGATCCCTAAGCAATCTTGCCCTATGATGACTTTGTCACTTTGAATGATATCTTTACTGAAATTTGTCGGTTTCTTCTATGAACTGCAGTTTTCACAGGTAACCCAGCAAACAAATGGGTTTCCTGTGAACCAGCACACCCACGTCTTTAGAATGTAGCCAGGTCTTCGGATTTTTCATTCCCTATTTTGGCAGTCAACAGACAGGCCACTTGTCTTCGCTGCTAAGGTGGAAGAGGAAGATAAAAGGATTAATTATCTGAACATTCCGGAACCTTCCAAACAAAGCTGTTTCTTTTTTTCTTCTTTCTCTCTTTTTTTTCTTAAAAGCTGGACCACATTTTGCAAGGTGAAAGTACATTTTCTTTCTAAACCAGCTTGTCCATTGCTGCTTGGTTCACACAAGTATTGACTCCTTATTGAATGACAATCTGCTAACCCACAGAGTAGGAGATTGCTATGTCAGCACAGCAGTTGCTAGCTGAAAATACAGAGGCTGAAGTGAGTTTGCATCATTCAACACTAGTGTTCCGTGGTCACGTTGCAGCGTCTGCATCACCAGCCGCCTGCCAGCAGGTCCTTGTTCTGTGTGAGAAGGGGATGAGGTCAGCGCCCAGAGGAGAGCCCAGAGACAACCACAGGCTATTCTCCTGCCTCAGCCTCCCAAGTAGCTGGGATTACGGGCATACACCATCATGCTCGGCTAATTTTGTATTTTCAGTAGAGACAGGGTTTCACCATGTTGGCCAGGCTGGTCTCAAACTCCTGATCTCAGGTGATCCGCCCGCCTCAGCCTCCCAGTGCTGGGATTACAGGCGTGAGCCACCGTGTCCAGCCAAAGCTGTGCTTCTTGAAGGGAGGTGGGGGCCTCCCCTCACCTCAAATTCGGGGCTTGCCACAAAGCTTCTCAGAGAGCTCACCTGGGACTCTCTCCCGCTGAGGGCAGAGAAGGCCAGAGTCCTAATCATCCAAGAAACCCAGACAGTGGGCATCAGGCTGCAGGAAGCTGGTGAAAGCCCCAACTGTGTCAGGTCTAATCCCTGGAACCTATAAATGTGGCCTTATTCAGAAAGAGGGTCTTTGCCAATGCGATTAAATTAAGGATCTCGAGATGGGGAGATTATCCGGGATTAGCCCTAAATGAGATTACATGAGCCCTCAATGCAATTACCTGTTTCCCTAGAAGAGGGAGGCAAAGGGACGTTTGCCCAACGCAGAGGAGATGGTGATGTGACGCTGAGGGGGGTGTTGAGTGATGGAACTGCGGGCCAAGGGTTATGGGCAGACACCACAAGCTAGAAGCCACAAGCGGGGATTCTCCCGACAGCCGCAGAGGGAGCGGGGCTGTGCCCACACCGTGATTTCAGCCTGGTGAACCTGATTTCAGACGTCGGTCCCACAGGACTGTGAAAGAATTAATTTCTGTATTAAGCCATGATTTGTCATAATTTGTTAGAGAACCACAGGGAATTAATGTAGGGAATGACTACTGCCTACTTTTTTCGGTTTTCTATTTATTTTTTATTTTATGTTTTCGAGATGGAGTTTCACTCTTATTGCCCAGGCTGGAGTGCAAAGGCACAATCTTGGCTCACTGCAACCTCCGCCTCCCGGGTTCAAGCAGTTCTCCTGCCCCAGCCTCCCAAGTAGCTGGGATTACAGGCATGTGCCACCACGCCCAGCCAATTTTGTATTTTTAGTAGAGACAGGGCTTCACAATGTTGGTCAGGCTGGTCTTGAACTCCTGACCTCAGGTGATTCACCCACCTCAGCCTCCCAAAGGGCTGGGATTTCAGGCATGAGCCACTGCCTGGTGCCACCTGGCCTTGCCTGGTTTTTGAAATAAATTTTTGTGTGTATGGACCCCACGCACTGGCTCAAGCCTCAAAAATAATAATAGTTTTTTTTTGTAATGACGTGGGGGTCTCACTACGTTGCTGGCCTTGAACTCAGCCTCAAATGATCCTCGTGCCTCAGCTTCCCGAAGTGCTGAGTTTACAGGCATGAGCCACCACATCTGGCCCTACCTGCTTGATGCCAGAACCAGGAGCCAGCACTGGGTTGAGGCTGGCCTCCCTCCCAGAGCTTGTCAGGGCAAGCCGCACAGGAGGGTCAGAAGCAGCCGCAGCCACACGGAGAGGGAACCGGCGTGGAGCCTGCTAGAGGCCCGACCAATAAAACCGCCTGGGGGGGCAGAAACCCCAGCGCAAAAAACTCAAGGTAAACCCAAGGGACTAAAGCAAAGCGTCTCAAACGATTACCAAGAAGAGAGTCCAGGAAGTACAGCCCCACAGAGGAGCCCCGCTAGGAGAGAGGGCAGCTTTCAACCACCGCCAGGCCCAAGGGCTGCACAGCCAGCTCCCATGCACCCACTCGGGTAACAGCTGTCCTGATCCCTAAACCCCTCACCCAGCTCCAAGCTTGGAAGAAGGGGTGCAAGGAGCCACAGGAGAGGACAGAAGCCGGCCTCATCCCTTTCCCATGCAGGCTTCCAGCCCTAGGCAGCCTCAGCTGGAGCAGGGAGAAAAATGGTTTCAAGTTTTGACTAATATCTTGGCCTGGACATTGAAATTCCAAATTGAGACTGTCCCCCACCCCCGCCGCCCCCCATTTAAAGCAACCGTCAGACAGAATATTTCCTAAGAGGAGCAGAAAAGTGCAAGCCTGCCAGGGGCTGGGAACATGAATCCGGCTGAATAAACTTTACAGGGGCAACACAGGACAAAAACTCCAGCCGGCTTCCAGCTGCATCGCAGGCTGTGCTCGCTCCACATACTGGCTGCACAAAGGCTGGTGAAAACATCTCAGTGGAACTGAAAGTAGCCAAGTTCCCGTGAAAGGAAAACATGCAAATCTGTTTTCAGTATCACTTTTAAGCTTCCTGAGTGGAGCCTCTGGCCTGGAATGACTCGCATTGACGTCAGCCTGAGGCAGCCATATCGAAGCGGCTGCCATGCCTTCCTCACCCGCAGCCCCGGGGGCAGAAGACACACTGGTTTTGTTTCATGGGAGATTAAAAACAGTTGCAGCTGCAACCATAATTCACAACCCCTGTGATCACTGGGGCCAGGAAGAGTGAGCAAAAAGCAGAAGGCATCCACATCAAAATGAACGGGAGCTGGGTGCAATGGCTCATGCCTGTAATTCCAGTAACTTTAAGGCCAAGGCGGGTGGATCACCTGAAGTCAGGAGTTCGAGACCAGCCTGGTCAACATGGTGAAACCCTGACTCTACTAAAAATACAAAAATATTAGCCAGGCATGGTGGCTCATGTCTGCAGTCCCCGCTACTTGGGAGGCTGAGACACGAGAATCGCTTGAACCCAGGAAGCAGAGGTTGCAGTGAGCCAACATCGTGCCATTGCACGGTGGCCTGGGTGACTGAATGAGACTCCATCTCAAAAAAAAAAAAAGGCTGGGCACGGTGGCTCAAGCCTGTAATCCCAGCACTTTGGGAGGCCGAGGCGGGTGGATCACGAGGTCAAGAGATCGAGACCATCCTGGTCAACATGGTGAAACCCCGTCTCTACTAAAAATACAAAAAATTAGCTGGGCATGGTGGTGCGTGCCTGTAATCCCAGCTACTCAGGAGGCTGAGGCAGGAGAATTGCCTGAACCCAGGAGGCGGAGGTTGCGGTGAGCCGAGATCGCGCCATTGCACTCCAGCCTGGGTAACAAGAGCAAAACTCCGTCTCAAAAAAAAAAAAAAAAAAATGGCCAGGCGTGGTGGCTCATGCCTATAATCCCAGCACTTTGGGAGGCTGAGACAGGCAGATCACCTGAGGTTAGGAGTTCGAGACCAGCCTGGCCAACATAGTTAAACCCCGTCTCTACCAAAAACACAAAAATTAGCTGGGTGTGGTGGCGTATTGCCTGTAATCCCAGCTACTCAGGAGGCTGAGGCATGAGAATCACTTGAACCCAGGAGGCGGGGTTTGCAGTGAGCCAAGATCGCACCACTGCACAGCCTAGGCGACAAGAGTGAAACTCCGTCTCAAAAAAAAAAAAACCAAAAACCCAAGGGGAGACTTGCAAAAAAGATGCCAGAAACGGAGATCATGGTCAGCCGGGACCCAGCCCAGGGTATTACATGCTTGCTGGTTCTCCTGAGCCTCAAGGCAATGGAGTCTACACCACACAGCTGGGGCTCTGATAAACTGTTGGCAACACAGGCTCATGCACGATGCTGCTTTGTCTCATGGCACGCTCCTCTGTGAGGAAGACAGGGCAGGTACTCTGCGCCCAGGATGGACTCCTCTTACCTCGGGTCTCCTAGCAGAGCAGCAGCCCCCCAGGAGGAGAACACAAACTCCTTCTCAGGGCTGCACCTGGCTAGTATCCATGGTCGATGGTCACGTGGCCTGCCCTGCACTGGTGGCCGGGCCCCTGACTCTATCTTGAACCTTCTGGTTCCTTCCAGCATCCAGGACGAGGCCCTGCCCTGGGAGTAAAGCCCAGCTCCCCACGGCTCCTGCAGCATGGAGCTGGTTCTCCTCCAAAAGTCCTGAGAGATGTCTCATTTGTCAAGCTGGTAGATAATCCTCCACCTTTCCACAGTGCCGCTCAGACACAACCCCTAGGTAATTGTTACTTGAAGCCTCCATTAAAATGCAAGGCCACAGAGGCCAGGCGACTCTGTATCCTTTGTTTAGTCTCAGGATGGAATGATCTTTCAGACTAAGCCAGTGATTTAGGCATAAGGAAAGGAATGTGAGTGAGTGGGAATGGAGGTGGGAGAGGGCTGGTGTGCGCGGCTGCACTCCCTGTGGTTTTAAGATCCCTCAAATAGAAGCTGTGAACATGTGGCCAGGCGTGGTGGCTCACGCCTGTAATCCCAGCACTTTGAGAGGCCGAGGCAGGCAGATCACTTGAGGTCACCAGTTCGAGAGCAGCCTGGCCAACATGGTAAAATCCCATCTCTACTGAAAGTACAAAAATTAGGCTTGGTGGTGGGCACCTGTAATCCCAGCTACCCAGGAGACCAAAGCAGGAGAATTGCTTGAACCTGGGATACGGTGGTTGCAGTGAGTCGAGATTGTGCCACTGCACTCCAGCCTGGGTGACAGAGTGAGACTCTGTCTCAAAGCAAACAAAAAAAAGAAACAGTAACCATGTGTCTGTCTTGGGAGTGCCCGGCTTCAGCACTGCTCTGAAGTCAGGGCTGGCAGAGAGCAGAGCTTGCTACCAGAGGACGGGAGTGTGAATCCTGCTGCTGGCACTACCATCTCTCTGAGTGGGACACCAAGCCTGGGCTATTGCTTGTCATTGCTTCTCCCCGGGGGCCTGCCCTGAGCCCCACTCCTGGGCTGAGGTCTGGCCCCTCCCCTCACCTTGCTAATCACGGTGCCCTGTCGTAGGTGAGGTCATTTCAGAGTCCACTGAGTACCAGAGGATGGGAGTTTGGGCCTGTCCACATCCGAGCACCCATCACATCAAATGCAAAATGAAACACGCCAACCACAGATAAAGTCCAGATGGTATTCTGATTGCTGACGCTGCAATATCAGTAAGTATCAGAAGTGACCATTGTTCCCCACACTTCCCTTCCTTGGATCTAAGGAAAACTCATGAGGTTGTGTGAATCACATCAACGACCGGGTCCCGGAGGTGGGAGACTCCTCTGGTGAAAGGCAGACAGTGGAGAAAAACAAGAGTTGTTTTGCTGTTGTTACTTTTAATCAATCTTTTATTCACAGCTACAAACCTTTAATCAATTATGAATAAAACACAAAAGCTTTTTGAGATGCTGATAAAGGAACCCATACTGAGAGACCACAGAAAATCCGAGTGCTGAGCTGGGCGCGGGCTTGGCGGGTCAGCAGCACACGGAGGTGCAGAGGTGGTGGCACCAACAGAAAGGAATGTGGGGAAATTGTGTCCCCCAGATAATAAGAATAGAACAATAAAATAGGCTCAGGGTTGAAATGGCAAAGTCAACGTTGCTGTCACTCTCTTGGGTCCCTTCCACGTGCTGGGCTACAGTTATAAATGGGGCATGCTGGCTGCGTGCCAGGGGCTCCTGGCGTCCACAAGACAGATACTGTCACACCAGGCTGAGTGAGTGCTATAAAGTCAGGCCTATAGATGTCACCTGAGCAGCGACAGGGAGGCTACACCATCACTTAGAGATAACAGCTCAGACTCCGCATCAGACAGACCCGAGCCAAGTCCTGAATCCAAACCTTCCTGGCTCTAAGACCTTGGCCAAGTTCCTTAACCTCTCAAAACCTATTTATGGCCCCTCAAAATGAGACTATCAGTGCCTACCTCATAGGATTGTCATTTAAAAATTAAATATAAGGCCAGGCATGGTGGCCCACGCCTGTAATCTCAGCAATTTGGGAGGCCAAGGTGGGTGATGTCCGGAGTTTGAGATCAGCCTGGCCATCATGGTGAAACCTGGTCTCTACTAAAAATACAAAACTTAGCCGGGTGTGGTGGCACATGCCTGTAGTCTCAGCCACTCAGGAGACAGGATGGAGAATCACCTGAACCCGGAGGCAGAGTTTGCAGTGAGCCGAAATCATGCCACTGCACTCCAGCCTGGGTGACAGAGCGAAACTGCATCTCAAAAAAAAAAGAGAAAAATTAAATATAACATACAGCAAAGTGATCAGTCTAATCCATGGCTCAAAGGAAATACTCAAGAATGTTGGCTCTCATTATTTCTTTCTGACAAAGTCAGAGAAGGTATAGTTTTTACCTGCACCCTGAAGGACTTATAAAGAAGGAGGGCAGGAGATTTCATGAAAAGGAGTTATCATTCAAAAAGATACAGAAAACTAAAGTTGCACATGTATGGAAATCAACCAGGAGTCCAAAATGGCCAACCTGAGAGGCACAGGGGAGAGAGGAAGTGGACAAATGGATGTGGTTCATGCCAGAGAGTTTGAACATTATTTTGTGAACATTTGGTCAAATGATGATGGGTTTTGGAATCAAATAGCAGAATTCCACATCGACCCTTTGGGTGGTGAACTTGGGCAATCTACCTAAGTGTCATTTCCCCTCTTTCAGTGGGAATAATAACATCTACCCAGGAGGAATGTCAAATGGGTCAGAGATCAGAAAACTTTTTCTGTAAAGAGCCAGATAGTAAATATTCCAGGCATGGCAGGCAATGAGGTTTCTGTTGCAACTTTGCCATTGTAGCACAAAAGCAGCTACAGACATACATAATCAGCATGATTGTGTTCCAATAAAACTTTATTTATAAAAACAGGCCACGTGGCCAGGTGTGGTAGCTTACACCTGTAATCCCAGTGCCATGGGAGGCCGAGGCCAGAGGATGGCTTGGGGCCAGGAGTTCAAGACCAGCCTGGGCAACACAGCAAGACACCATCTCTATCAAAAAATATGTATATAGACATATATTAGTCAGGCATTACAGTGCACACCTGTAGTCCTAGCTACGTGGGAGGCTGAGATGGGAGGACGGCTTGAGTCTAAGAGCTCGAGGCTGCAGTGAGCAATGATCGAGCCACTCAACTCCAGCCTGAGAGACAGAGCAAGACAAGACCCCGTCAATCAATCAATCAATGATAAAACAGGTCACTGGCTAGATGTGGCCTACAAGGCAGTGATTTGCCTGCCCCGGTTCAGACTAGGAAATAGAGTTGAAATCCACTAACACAGTGCCTCCACATCCTGCTTTTTTTCCCCCTTCCTCTTCCACATGCCTGGATATTTTCTCATATCCAGTGATTCCAAGACATTGCTAAATGATCTGAAGATTACAGTGAGCTTGCCTTCATCTAAGCTCAAGAGACTGCAGTGCATAAAGATAATTTGTTCAACAGAGTAAGAACTGCTTTGCCAGGAGCGCTGAGTGTTTTAGTAATCAATCAATCAATCAGTCAGTCAGAGAAGAACTCATTAGGCGCATGGTGCTGTTCCACCCTGGAGAAGTGCAGAGCGTTGAGGCTGGATCCTGGCGCATGGCTTGGTGAGAAGTTCCCACTTCCCTGTTGCCCGGGTACTCATTGCCGTTTCACACAGTTTTAGTTGTGTGTAATCCTTGAGAGTCACATTTTCCATTTCTTATCCTGTACAATGAAGAAATTCAACTAAATTGCAACGTGATTTTCTGTGTGCATCAGAGGGCTTCTCAGTGAGGGCTTCCTGGAGATGTGTTGAAGGCGGCCACGTGCCATGTACAAGGACTGGCAGGCGACATCACACGTTCTTCAGGGCCTTCAGCAGGAGGGAGGAACACAGGTGCTGCGCACCTGGTGAACCATCCAGATTACAGGTCAGGGGACAAGGACGAGGCAGGCTGAGCCATGGGGGAGGGCTCTTAGCTTGAGCCCAAGACACGGAGGCTGCAGCGAGCCATAATCCTGCCACTACATTCTAGCCTGGACAATAGAGAAAGACCCTGTCTCAAAAGAAAAAAGTACTCATACGTATTCATTGTTTATATGAAATCCAATTCAAATTTAACTGCGCATCTGGCCTTTTTATTTGCTAAGTCTCGTAGCTCTTTAGGGAGAGAAGCAAATTCCCATTTGAGTGTCTGGACCTCCCAGCCACATACTAGCTGTTTCCTACAACGTGTGCGTGGGCATCGGTGCCTGGAAATGGTGACAGGGAGGGAGCGGGAATAAGATAGAAATAGAGGAGGGTAAGTAATTGAAGCCTCAGTATTTTTGCTGTCTTTGCAAGAAGAAGGAGATGCTCTGACATATGGTGTAGATGAAGAGTTGAAAACTCAATGCCTGCTGGGCTTGGTGGCTAATGCCTGTAATCCCAGAACTTTGGGAGGCCGAGGCAGGTGGATAACTTGAGGTCAGGAGTTCGAGACCAGCCTGGCCAACATGGTGAAACCCCTTCTCTGCTAAAAATACAAAAAGTAGCTGAGCCTGGTGGCAGGCGCCTGTAATCCCAGCTACTTGGAAGGCTGAGGCAGGAGAATCACCTGAACCTAGGAGGCAGAGGTTGCAGTGAGCTGAGATTGAGCCACTGCACTCCAGCCTGGGTGACAGAGCGAGACTCCATCTCAAAAAGAAACAAAAAGAAAATGCCAACAAGGAGCTGGACAGAGGGTAAAAGTAAGTCAAGTGGAATGAATATGGCCACAGAGAACAATGGGGACATGGGCCACAGGGAACAATGAGGACATGGGACACTGCGGGGTGCGTGCCCCCGCCTAAGAGGCCTGCTAGTACCCAGCTCCAGTTCACTCTGTCATGTGGTCTTCAGGGCTCAGTGTGGAAGAGCTGATTCTCCTCAGGCTGATGGTCCTGGTAACCACAGCTGTGGATGGTGAGGCTGATTTCAGAAAGTTCTGGAGAGCCCGCAGCGTTCATGAGCAGAGCTGAATCCCATCCCAGCCTCGGCAAGTGACAGCTCCTTCAGCATTAAACCAACTACAAGCTTCACCCGGAAGCAGTGCAGCCAGGTCAGGACACTTCAGACAAATAATCAATATCTGTTTAGTGTAAGTACATCCCAAATATTGCATGAAACATACACCCAAAAAATATGTATTTGTCGGCCAGGCATGGTGTCTAACACCTATGATCCCAGCCCTTTGGGAGGTCAACGTGGGAGGATTGCTTAAGCACAGGGGCTTCAGACCAGCCTGGGCAACATAGTGAGACTCCATCTCTACGAAAATAAAATAAAATAATTAGCCAGGCATGGTGGTGCACACCTGTAGTTCTAGCTTCTTGGGAGGCTGAGGTGGGAGGATAACTTGAGCCCAAGAAGTGGAGGCTGCAGTGAGCTGTGATCCCCCCATTGCACTCTAGACTGGACAACAGAGCAAGACCCTGTCTCAAAAAAAAAAAAAAGTATTCATTATTTGTATGAAATTCTTTTTTTTTTTTTTTTTTTGAGACGGAGTTTCGCTCTTGTTACCCAGGCTGGAGTGCAATGGGGGGA